>NW_024424453.1:461233-816233 GCF_017311325.1 Ursus maritimus | reverse complement strand
TTATGGCTCACTCACATGGTTTCCGCCTCTCTTTTTTCATTTCTATTTTTTTTCATAATCATATCAACAGGTACACATTATAAAAATTATATAACAGTGGACTTTCAAAAATTGTGACTGGAATGATGCAATCTTACAACCTTCCCATAGATGATTATTATTGAAAGGTTGAAATAAAATTTGGGTGAAGTTTCTGGGGCACCTGGGTGGCTCAGTTGGTTAAGCATCTGCCTTCGGCTCAGGTCACGATCCTGGGGTCCTGGGATTGAGCCCCATGTCCTCCATGTCTAGCTCCCTGCTCAGTGGGGAGTCCTCTTCTCCCTCTGTCCCTCTCCCCCACTCGTGCTCTCTCTCTCTCTCTCTTTTGCTCTCTCTGTCTGAAATAAATAAATAATCTTTAAATAAAATAAAATTTGGGGAAAGTTTCATTCTCCTTTCCATGTGAAACATACCCCCTTCGTTCCAGTTCTTGTCTTGTTTGCTCTCCTTAGATAGACTATAACTTACAACCATACCAGGTCATGTTTTCACTGAACACAATTATTTCAGGAATGTGGTGACCTGCTGGAGTGTGTCATGGCTCAGATTGCGTCTCCCACAAAAGCTGTGCTGGAGTGTTAGTACCTCAGAATGCGACCTTATTTGGCAACAAGGTCTTTACAGAGGTAATAAAGTTAACATGAGGTCACTGGGGGTGGGCCTTAATCCAATGTGACTGGCATCCTTATTAAAAGGGAAAACGTGAACAAGGAGATAAACATCTACAGAGGAAATACATTGTGAAGACATAAGAGGGCTGCCTTCTACAAGCAAAGAATGCCTAAAGCTATCAGAAGCTAGGAGAGGGGCATGGGACAGATTGTTCCTCACAGCCCTCAGAAAGAACGAGCCCTGCTGACACCTTAATCTAGGATTTCAAGCCTCCAGAACTGGGAGACAATTAATTTCCATTGTTTAAGTCACCCAGTCTGTGCTGCTTTGTTACTGCCACCCTGGAAAGTAATACTGTCCAGAGAAAAGATCCTCAACCTTCTCGTATGCATAATTTTCAATCTCTTAAGTTTGAGTTAGCGTCTATTTTATTTTACTATGTGTTGGAAATTCTTGCACTAACTTCAAAGCGCGAAAAAAAGAGGAGAAATTGCAAATTATTACCTCGGAATTCACTTTAAATCTTAGCAATTAATGTTATGTGTAAATCATAATATAACTTTAAGCTAAAGTATTCCATCTAAAAAAGATTGTTACTGTTTTAAGAAATAATGCTATACTATGGAACTAATAAAACTTTTAAAATAAATACTGAATATCGGTTGTGAGTCAGCACATAACTCCTTTATGAATTATGTCACCAGATTACTTTACATAGGATACATTTTTAAAGCTTGAAGAGTACAAATAACTGATTTTCAATGATGCTATATATCTCTTCTATGCCTGATTAGCTGCTTATATTATTTATAGCTCTAAGTTTGTGATGGAAACATAGGTTAAGAGTCATGAATCTTTATGCCTTAGTTGACAAGGCAACTAATATATCACTAAGCCTTCCCATTCTTGTTAAACTTACCTGTAAACCAATAGTGTCGTCCTGAATTATTTTTGATATTGATTCTATTGATGAACTGCAAAGGTTAAAATTAAAGTGTGATTTATGTTGTGATCAAGAGCATGGTGTTAGAGCACCACGTGGTCTGTGCAAATTATAACCATAAATATACTTCAGATTCTGCTTTATAGCTCTGCTATGAAGCTCTACGTTCCCTTTCTTCCTCCCTCAAGGAGAGTCCTTAGGATAAGAGTGCTGATAAAAATCCGTGTCTTAGATCTTGATGACTTTGTGAACAAAACACCTGTTTTTTCCTCACTTTGTAGTTGCATTCAGCTGGAATTTTAAGACTTTGATCGGATGAATTTCAACAATATGATCCGTGCTCTATTACTTGTAGGCAAGTATTATGGATCAGAAAACCACTCACTGTATTTCCTGATAGTTCAGAAGAGCTTGATATTTCTCCTAGTTAAGGGAATATGTGAGTCACTGAAAGCTTTATTTTTCCACATCTCTAGGCTCGATTTGAAGGCTAGCATATCAATTCTCTCCAGCTTATCTCGTTTAAGCAGACAAGTTTCAATGATAGCAAGTTGTCAAGAGACATGTAGGCACAGATGAACTCAAATATGAAAACTAATGATACACCCACTGGGCCAAGATGGCAGAATATCAAAGGTTGTGTATTAAGTTGGAATTTCTGTTGGATTATCTTAAATGTAAATGAATAAATATCATCAAGCCTGAGGATGCTTGCAGCAGGAGTCTCTGAAATGCCATTACTTCTTCCCAAATATTAGATATGACCTAACTAGCCCATGGGATTGTATTAACAGCTTAATCATTAAATCTCACCAACAGATGAAAGAAATAAGGTTTTCCTTTCAATTTTCTTTTCTGCTTTTTGATCTTGAAGCAGAAGTCAATGAGCAGCATTTCTTTTGGATTAAGTGCTTAACTTGTGCCTATTTACAGGCACTATTTGATCAAAATTTTAAGTTTAAAAAGAGTCACTGTGGATCTATTCATGTTCTCTGTATATGAAAATGTACATGTAAATACATTTTAATGGTTATAATAAAATCACATGATATAATGGGTTTCCTAATACATAAGTGGTCAGCTGCTATGTATAAAAATGATTTGAAAATGAATTATTTTCAGTTTGGGATTTAAATATATATGTAACATTGAGACTCCTTTCACAGAGTAGAGTCCTGTTAAAGTTTAACAAACTTTTGGGGCACCAGGGTGGTTCAATCAGTTGAACAACTGACTCTTGGTTTTGGCTCAGGTCATGATCTCATGGGTCCTGGGACCAAGCTCTGTGTCAGGTTCTCTGCTCCAGTGGGGAGCCTGCTTGAAAGATTCTCTCCCTCTACTCCTCACCCCACTCACGTGCACTCTCTCTCTCCCCAATAAATAAATCTTTTAAAAGATTTAAAAAGTTTAACAAATTTTATTTATTTTTAAATTTTTTAAAAAGATTTTATTTATTTATTTGACAACGAGAGAGAGAGACAGCCAGCGAGAGAGGGAACACAAGCAGGGGGAGTGGGAGAGGAAGAAGCAGGCTCATAGCGGAGGAGCCTGATGTGGGGCTCCATCCCATAACGCCAGGATCACGCCCTGAGCCGAAGGCAGACGCTTAACGACTGCGCCACCCAGGCGCCCCAACACATTTTCAACAATACGGAAATATACTTTTTTTCTGGCATATATTAAAACTTGTTAAATGCAAATAAATTCTATAGAGAAATCAGTGATAAAAATGTTTTATTCTAAAATATTTAGCATTTCAATGCCCAATTTTTCAAGTTTGTATTTAATAGGGACTTAAAAGGGAGAACAGAGTCTTAGGAAGTGACACCTCATGGGAATATAGTTTTTTCTTCTCGGACTTGAATGGGGTAATGTATGCTTAATTTCTTGAAGTAAACAAATTTCCATTTTCCAATAAATGCATAAAATTCAATTAATAACTATATAAAAATTGTAGAATTATTAATGCAAAATTTACATTTAGGAGTTTTAATATCGTTTTCTGTGATAAAATATTTAAAACTAAATATTTTAAAAATTCACATTTTCATTTCAATTGTCAATCATTTCCTGTTTATTTTCTTATAGGAATGAAGTTATATATAGCCAAATAAAATAGTTCTTTATCATTTGTTTGCTATTATATACTCTAATACATAGTCTTCTCAGTAACAATGGCTAACCAAGCAATGCCAATCTAACTAATAATGTGGGTTGTCAGGGCACATTCTCCCCTTTCCTGACAGAATGGACATATGTTTTCTAGACAAGTCCCATACTGCCTACCCTCCTTCCTCACTGGAAATCACTGGTCTATGAAACACATGTATTTACATGTGTGAATATACATAAATATAAGCTTTAGTGTAGGATAAAAATGACTACTTTTTCAAAATGTGTGATGTTTAAAATGTTATAATTTTTGAAGGAAAAGTTGTTTCTTTATATTAGATATTTCAGTGATTTTTTTTTTAATTTATTTTTATTTTTATTTATTTGACAGAGAGACAGAGAGCACAAGCACAAGCGAGGGGAGTGGCAGAGACAGAGGGAGAAGCAGACTCCCCACTAAGCAGGGAGCCAGATATGGGGTTCGACTCCAGGACCCTGGGATCATGCCCTGAACCGAAGGCAGACGCTTAACAGACTGAGACACCCAGGTGCCCCTCAGTGAAGTTACTTAATTTTAACACCAACATTTACTGAATTTTAAGTATTTTCCTCTGCTAGAGATATAAACATAAAAAAGACACTACCCTATTCCTTTTACTTAAGAGATAGCAGGGATCACCGAATTTTCCATTTGCTTTTCTACTTTTCCAAGTCTCTGTCTTTGTCGGGTTGGGGACCATATGACTAATTTTATCCAAGGAGCCTTGAGCATAAGTGACGTGTGCCACTTTTATTTCGAACACTCAACCTTCTTGTCAGTTCTGCGTGCTGTTACCTCAGCTGCCAGAGTGACAAGCAGGATCGTGTATTAAGATGATACTGAGCCGTAAGACTGAACTGTTCTGAGAACTTGAGTTGCTACCTGAAAGGGAAGTGCCCTGGAGAGACTTCAGGCCCTGTGTCAAGCCACTGAGATGGTGTATTTGCTTGTTACTGCAGCACGGCTTATCATTCCATTCTAATGGATATGGTCCAAATTACTTTAATTGTAAGAAAAAGAAACCCAAATGCAATTAACATAATCAAAATTCATGAAGAGTACTGCAATGATACTGAATCACCTCATCTGAATGGTGTATCATCTCAACTAGAAATGTAAGGATACAGATGGGCTTACAGAGACTAGAACAGTATTTTGGACGCGTCAAGGAGAGTTTGATCTCTAATCTCTGCTTCTCTGTATGGTGGTATTATTCATTTCATGGCCAATAGGCTACCTTCACACGGAAGTAAATATGGCTCTGGGACCTCCAAAATCCTAAACATGCAATGTCTGTCACTGAAAGAGTTTCCTTTCTTAGCAAACAAACAAACAAAAGAATACACTGTTTTGGTTGCTTTTGTCCAGCTGAATATGCTGAGACAAACCAGTGGGAGCCGGCGGGTGCGGTTCAGTTTGAGTCACAAACAGACTTTGATAAGGAACTTATGGCAGATATGTGGGCCATGATGGCTCACATCTGAATCCCTTCTTTGGAGTGGTAAGGTGGGGCTTCACCAAGAAAAAAAAATAGTTTATGTCTAGAAGTAGGAGTGGTTGGTATTTTTTAAATGTACATAATTCAATAAATAATTTTAAATCTATCAAAATCTAATTTATATGGTTTGTTCATTCTACAAATATTTATGGAGATTCTATTATAGACCAGATACTGTTGTGGGTATTGAGCATAAAGTAATACACAGAACAAATAAGGCCTATACCTTCATCGTGTTCATTTTTTTAAAGATTTATTTATTTACTTGAGAGAGAGAGAGATCAAGAGCAAGAGAGAGCACGTGAGTGGGGGGAAGGAGCAGAGGGAGAGAAGCAGACTCCCTGCTGAGTGAGGAGCCTCACCCGGGGCTCAGTCTCACGACCCTGAGATCATGACCTGAGCTGAAACCAAGAGTTTGAAACTTAACTGACAGAGCCACCCAGACGCCCCTCCTTCATTGTGTTTACATTCTAAATTCTTGCCTTGAATTTGCCTTTGGAATTAAATACCAAGAAAAAAAGAATAATCAAGATATGGTCAGTTCCCATGGGGCTGAAAATAGTCCTTAGGTAATTAATATTTAAATAAAACTATTATGTAAACTAAAACAAATTTGCTCTATCAAATATCTGTGCTTCTGAGCATTAGGAAAAAGAACCAGGCAAATAACACAAGCATTGAAAATAAGTGAAAGTGTGAGAGTTAAGATTTAACATGGCTTCTCAACGCATAGTATTTTAGTACATTTGTAAGTTAGGTTTCTGTCAGGAAAGCAGAGTTACTATGAGTAAGATGAGTCTGGTGATGTATTATGACAGTTGTACTTCACACAGATGTGAGAAGACCCAGTGGAGGGTGTGCAGGAGGGTCAGGAAAAGACTTAACTACCACCCGACTGAAGCACCGGTATGGGTAGACAGGTAGGACTCTGGGAAATCGGAGACAGCTGTTGCTTCTTGCCCCTGCAGTGAATTTACGAAAGGGAGCTTGTAGAAAGATCTGTGGGAAGCTGTTGTCTGCATACCTACTGCTTCTGTCGATCGGCATTCAAGCATCCAGTGGTGAACCTGGAACACTGCCGTAGAACAGATACAACAGCTGGAAAGACATTTGGAAAAACATGAAACGGTGTGACCTGCCAGGTACTGTGTGGGTCTGTCACCATATCTGGCTATGATAACCTTCTAGGAATAATGGCTGTTACTCCATCTCACCATTGGAATCTTCTGTGTTATTTTGGCCAATTATAACTCAGAACCATACAGGGAAGCAGATTTTGGGAAACACAGTTCTTTTTATCTGAAAATATGAACTGAACTTCAAATGTATATAAAATGTTTACATAAAATAGTTCACATCATATTTGTATATTTAATCCTGTTATTGAGGTTTCATTGCTGAACATCTGAATAAGTTATGTGTTACTGACACTTTGGAATCATCAATGTATCTGAGATTTCCCTCCTGACTGCTCATTTAGGAAATTAGTTTAGGCAGAGCACATCTTAGTCTTAGATAGCAGACATCCAAATCATATTTGTTTAAATACAAAGGAGGGGTTATTTAAAAAAGATGCCTTCAGTTACAGACAGATAGAAGTAGTTATATGTATCAGAATGCTGTTTTTCTCTCTCAGTGCTCCAATTTTGTCTGTGTTGTTTTCATTATTAGCCAACCTCTATTCATGTGATAGACTAAAGAAATTGGTCAAGAGCTTTTCAAACATTTCATTGTAACATCAACCACCTGAGAGTATCTCTTTTCCCCATAGTTCAAACAAACCTTCAAATGATGGTGCTCACTAGCTTACCTTGCCATATTCCAGTCTCCAAAACAATCACTGTGGTTGGGGATGCAACAATGATTAGCCTAGCCTAAATCATATGCCCATTTCTACAGAGGTAGGACAGATTCAGTCACATGCAAGCATCTTAAATGGGTTACTAAAAAGAAATAGAGCTAATGTTGCTAGAACTAAGAGGAATGGTTTGTGGAAAGGTGTTATGGGTTGAATTTTGTCCATTCCAAAAATCATGCATTGAAGTCCTGAGAATGTGTCCCTATTTGGAAACAGAATCATTGCAGATGTGAATAAAGTTAAGATGAGATCATTAGGTTGGGCAATAATCCATTATGACTGGAGTCCTTTTATGTTTTTTAATTTTTAATTAATTAATTTATTTGAAAGAGAGAGAGCAAGCTAGAGAGAGAAAGCATGAGCAAGTGGACAGGCAGAGGGAGAGGGGCAAGCAGACTCCCTGCTAAGCAGGAGCCCATCATGGGGCCCCATCCCAGGACCCTGGGATCATGACCTGAGCTGAAGGCAGACTCTTAACTGACCGAGCCACCCAGGCACCACTTGACTGGAGTCCTTTTAAAAAGAGAATATTATGACATGAAGATACTCATACGAGGAGAGTGTCATGTGATGATAAACTCACAGAGTAGGCTGATTCTTCTACAGGCTAAGCCAAGGAGTGCCAAAGATTCCCAGAAAACCGCCAAAAAGCCAGGTGAGAGGCACAGAACAGATTACCTTTCATGGTCCTTGGACGGAACCAACCCTGCTTACAACTTTACCTTCAACTTTGGCTTCTGTGTCTTTGAGACAATAAATTTCTGTTGTTTGAGCCATCCAGTTGGTCATACTCTGTTACAGCAGCCAGAACAAACTAACACAGAAGGCAAAACCAATAGTGGTCCATGACATAGCTATTCTAGGCGAGCATTCTTAGATGTATGCCAGTATTCACCATAATGTGCCAAAAATCTCATTAAGAACTTTCCTAGGCTTTTTTTTTTTTAACTTTTAAATTCAAAATTGAGATACTGAAAGTTCAAATTTTCCTGGTAGCCTACACCTGTTGATCCCCATTGATAGAAGTCTTTGTGTCTTACTGATATCATCGTGTCCCCCAGAGTGTAAGAGAATTCCTTGCATGACAAAATAGGTGTTAAGTAAATATTTACTGGTTTAAAGAACCATAATTACAGTATTTATAGTAAGAATCTACTAACATTAGATTTAGTGGAATGTACCAGACACGGGATTAGTTACTATCATGGAGAGAAGCAAAGGACACAAAACTTCATTTTGAGAAGTGTTTTAGTTTCCCACTGCTGTTACAAAAAATTACCACAAACCTAGTGACTTCAAAACAATATAACTTTAATTTACATTGTAATTCTTTAAGTTAGAAATCTAACACGGGTCTCAGCTGGCTAAGTTCAGGGTGCTGGCAGAGCTGCACTCCTTTCTGGCAGAGGATCTAGGGCGGTCCATCCCTTGCATTTTCCAGCTTTCGGTAGTTACCCACACTCCTTGCTTCACCCTGAGTCCCCTTTCTCCATTTTCAAAATGAGCAAAGTTGTATCCCTGATCATTCTTCCATAGTCACGTCACCCTCTGACTCTATTCTGCCTTCCGTTCCATATTTTAAGGACCCTTATGATTCTGCTTGGTTCGCTTGGTTAATGCAGGACAGTTTCTCGATTTTAAGATCATCTGATTAACAACTTCAATTCCATCTGTGAGCTTAATCGCCCTTTGCCGTGTAAGAGATTCTTCACTGATCCAGCCGATTAGAATGTGGACATCTCCGGGCAGCCGTTATCCCACCCACCACAAGAAGCTCACAGTCATTTTCTGGGGGTGGTATGGGAAAAGGGAGAAAGTGGAGATAAATTTATTTAACACTTCCAGTGGAATGGTATATAGCTTTTTCTCTCTTAACTGATATAATGGATACTTAACTGAGACAGTGTGTCATAGCACTGACTTAATCTTTCCTTTTCCCTTTAGAAGTTGTTATTACAAGACAATTAAACATTTGTGTCATAGCTTTTATACAAGGCAATGTTTCAAAATTTTTAGCACTGTCTTACTTTTTAAAGCTATTGATTAATTCTGATACTTTCAGACCATTTTTTAAAAGTCATTTTGAATTCTACTCACACCCTCTAATGTGTTAACTCCAATTCAGTACTATATTAATATAAAGCTTAATGGTGATCTATGTTCCGGAATATGTATTTTTAGTGTTTCAAAGTATGCAAAATTGACCAAAATATTTTCCTAATCCAAGAGTACTAAACTATGCAGACTTAATTAGATGAGAGAGGACAGAAAATAAAATATGGCCCACAGACGTAGTAGGAAAGATGGATATGAAAACTTTTACTTATTTTCTTCTCCAGCATCTTTAGCAATTCAGAAAATCTGCAACTATAAAATGCCCAATGGACAGTAAGACACAGTGTTATAGTTCTTTTGCCCTCAAAGCTGAAGTTATAGTGAGAAATCACACTTTAGGACTTTGCGGAATCAGGGTGACCTGAAGTGCAAAACTATATAATTCCTAAATCTTCTGGTTAGAAGCCTTTTTAAAAGAGTATAATCCTTGAGAGGTGAGTAGTCAGGGTTTTCTATAAATAAATGCATTGCTACCAAGGGGTTCAAAACCAATCACAGACTCCAAAGGGTTAGAGGAGATGAATTTTGATCTAAAGTTATGATGAAGATTATGAGCCATTGCTTAAGACTTGGTCCATGCTTCATTCCTATTATGATGTATATTAGATCTTACTGCTGAGATTTATTATATGTAAGGGGAAAAAATCTTCTTTGAAGACATTTTGGGCTAATTTCTTACTCTATATAGAGATTTTTTTCCCTTAAATTCTATAATCTGATTTCTGAGCTAGAAGAGATCAATATATTCAGGTTAAAAGAGAAAAGAGCCAGTTCAACCTTTTACTTACTCTCTGAACTAAAGCTTCAGAAAACATTTTGTAAATCATAAACCTTCCACACTTTTCACACCTTATAATATCAACCTTTTATAACTCAACAGAGGTAGCTTGACTGTGTTTATAGCTCCCTAATAATTAGGACAGCAGGATAGATTGCTTTGCCTTTATAAGACTTTCTGGGGCTTCTTAGGGTCATGTGGAAATATTGCATTTTCTCTGTGCTATGTTTTTTTTTTTTTTCCTTTTTACTTTTTTTGGGGGGAGGCAGTGGGCAGAAGCTGAGTAACTGCCACTGCAGTGACAGTGATGTGAACAATTCTATTCTCTGAACTTTGCCTCAGAGTCTCTATATAGATTTAGAATATAAAGTTTTTATGGGTGACAAGGACAGAGGTCATGGAGAGGAGGAATTATGATTCAATTTAGTTCCACTGATTCCCATTGATATAAAACTTCAACCAACCAATTTAATCACAATAACTGGACCTTTCTGGTTTTCACTGAATTCAAGATCGCTAGTATAGCTTTGACATGTTAATGGCTGGCAATCAAAAGTTGTTCAAAGATTAATAGATTGATTTAAATTTGCTGGATGAATCTGAGGAGGAAAGAACAGATCTGGCTACATATTTGGGGTCTGGAAATACAATACATATTATTCATATATACTGAATACCTCATTTCCTATAGCTCCAAGAAAATAAAAATGGCAAGTTCTAGTCTTTACACTCCACTCATTTCTATTTTTAAAAATGTAGAATGCAGCTAAAAGTGGAATAATAACTTCTTAAATAAGGACTGAACTTTGTCAAATAAAGGTCTCAGAGCACTTCTTAAAATACATGTTATAACACAAGAAACATACCTAATATGATATAAAATCTCGCTAAAATATTGTGAATGTTGCATCAAATTGCATAACATCTAATGTGGCTCTGATGTCCCTTTACGATCAGAATGACTTACTGGGACTCACTGGTCTTTAGTATGTGTTTTTTAACATGCATTTCTTCACGTAACAATATTTATTAGATACTTATTATGTAAACTTTGGAGGAACAAAGATAAAAAAAAAAGACATGGTCATATTAGTCAGTAGCTCCACATGTAAAGACCGAGGGAATATGTGTAGATGTAATTTCAGTACAAAGTATACATTTTGTTAAGTATTACAAATGTATGTATGCACACAGTGAATAATGAAGAGTGACTAACTTTGCCCGAAGCCCATAGCAACACAGAGGGGATTTAGGTCTGGCAGAGATTTTATATCATATCTTGCTGAAGGATATAAGCATAGAAGGGGGAAAAAGATGCCAGGCAAAAAGAAAAGTGTATTCATTAATCAGGAGACAGAAACCACATTGGTTAATCTGAACAGGAAAATATAAAGAATCGTTAACTACTAAATGTGGCTAAAAGAGGAAAAAGAGAACTCAAAAGCATAAAAAACAGAAAATACAGAAAGCAGCTACTACCTGCGAGACTGAGGGAGAATACCTTTGCAAAGGAGGAACACATTTGAAAAAGTGCACCACCCTGACGTCCTGAAGCAGCCCCAGGGTGAGAGTCAGACCTCACTGGAGATCATGAACAAGCAACTTGCTGATGGTGAAGACATATGCCGGAATGTAAGGGCTCAAGCTGGTTTAGGGAGCAGCCTCCCATGGGGCTAAGAAAACTGCCAGAGCATGAGGGTAGACCAGAGTTGGTCCACAAGAACCAGGGCCATGTGGCTGAGATGCACACTGGGCTGCCTGCTGGCAGGAGTTGGTCCAGAGGATGGACAGTGAGTGTCGCTGGACCTTTGGCAGCCACTGGCAGCTGTGCTGAAGGAGCAAGGTGGACTATCCCTTGGACCAATTTCCTTGCTGTGGCCTTGCAGCGGCTTTCCTGCATCCTAATTGACAAAGCCTTACATTGCACTAGCTTGCCAAGGAAAAACTGAGCCAAGTCTCACAAAGTACGGGAAATACAAGTGGATTGGAGCTGAGAAACAATACAACTTATGGGATGCTGGTTTCAGATGAGCATGAAAAAAACATGGAGAACTTGGAAAACATCAAACAGTTAAGCCTGGCTTGGAGAGAGTAAATTTGGTAAGATGTACGGAGGGTCTGGGATAGTTGAAGCCAGATAGTCAAAGAACAGTAAAACAATCCTGATTTTAAGGACAGTGATTAAGTGGGACTTGTTCTTCTGAATGCTCTCATCATGGAGGATGAACCAAAAGATTTTAAGGCTTTAAGGAATGAATCTCACCTTGAAAATGCAGTAGAGTCACCTGGGAAGACATAAAATATCACAGGATTCTGGGTTCATCCTTTCTCCTGTATCAAAATCTGTAGGGTAGCATTCTTAAGCCAGAGTCTAACGCTGACTGAACTAAGTTTTTCAACCATAGTGAAGAGATGACAATGACCTACATCAAGGCAGCAGTAGTGACGGTAGAATCGGAGAAACTTAATCTTGTAAAACTGCATAATTTTAATTGACTTTTTTCCTTTAAACAACTTTGTATATGAAATTATGTAGACTTGTCTCAAGGCAAAATGTCATCTTCTGTACCCTTTCTCTTTGATGCTCTCTCAACAAATAACTCAAATACTCACCTATCAAAATCTGTCAGGAAACGTGCTCATGTCAATCACCTGTATATTAGTGTGAATTGAAACCAAAGTGTCTCTTTTTCCTAGGTGTATTTGAATTTTGTCTCTGACCTTGTACTGCAGAATATACAACATTGTTATGAAAGGAATTCAAGCAACAGGGGGGTCAGGAGAGCCAGGTGGCCCCTCTGATACCTTAAATTACACAAAGAAATGATTGCTTAATCTGGCAACATTTTTTAAGGCTGTTTTAAGTGTTATCAAAAACTATTAATGCCCAGAACCCAAATTTTCATGCTCCTGAATTAACAAGTCATCTTGTATAGGTGACTAGGCAGACAGACTGACTGACGGATAAACAATGAACAGAACGTTCGTCTTTCTCACTTTATTAGATCTATTTCGTTTGTCATTTTCCACCTGGTAAGCTGTATATAAAAGAGACAGGGTACTTGAATATACCTTGTGTACCTGGGTATTTGGTCATGCTGAAGCTGTTCTCATGTGTTTAAAGAACCAGAAAATAAAGATCCTAAAGGAAGACCAGAAGCTCATTTAATGGTTATACTTAGCAAAGTTTGAGGATCTTGAAGCAGAGACTATGATCTAAAGAATTTTTAAGCACCCTGGTAGAATAATTAACAAATCATTACTGAAACAAAACTCATATGACATTTTCTGACATTTAATTATGTTTAAGGTCTGAAATACTGTGGTGTGTTATGTTGACAATTAAAAAAACAGATTTGAAAAGGTTGCATGCTTCAGTGCAATTTATTTTAGTGTCTGAAAAATTAGTTTAATCAAAAAATGGTTCCTCCCCTTAAAATGGCCAGTGCTAGCAATTAAAATGAAAATAAAAGTCCACTTGGTTTATTTCTATGTGAAACATATTGAGCAGATCTGCTTTAGAAATTGAAAGGCTTTCAAATCTGCAGTAAATGTACTGCACTCTTGATACCACTTTATGTATTGCTCATTGGAAAATAGCTCACAAGGTTTGGAAGTGTGGTTAATTAAAACGGAGACAAAGAGAAAAAGCAACGGCTCTCAAGCTGTTGTCTGGAGTTCCCAAACAGTGTCTGACTCATTCCATTAGCAAAACTGTCACAACACAACACTTCGTTGGCAATGTGCCGAACAGCTTTCGAGGACCACCCGACAGGGCCAACCAAGGCTGCTTATAGCTTACATCTTGACCGGTCGGTAAAGTCACATCAAAGCCAAATACATTTCTATTGCAGACCCATTTGTAATCATTTAAATTATTTTCCCCTTTAGCTTAATCCACGAAGGGTCCAAATAATGTGCAGATAGTAGGGGAAGGAGGGTAACAATGATTGTTTAATATTTCAATGAATTCTTTGAGGTTTTCTGGTACATCATCTTTTCAAGTCTTTAGGTAAAGAAACCTAGGTATGGTGAATGTTGATGAGAAAGAGTAAGTAAAGCTTACTACAGTAGCTAGTAGTCTGTTTAAGATAAATAAAGGGGAATTTCGAAATTTGGTTGAAGGGAAATAAGATTCGTATTTGAGAAGTAAAGAAGTATTTTGAAGATAATATTTAGTTAACCAAGAATTCAGCTCAAATGAGCACAAAAGGCATCTAGTCAACACAAGAATGAGTGTGGAAACAACTGAAAACCATTGTGCAAAGGGCTGAAGGCACACACCATTAGTGAAGATACAGGGCTTACTGGGAAAAAAAATATAGACAGGCATCTAGTCAAGTAAATGACCCTCACTTCTAACCTTCATTACTCAACAGCTTAGGACAGACACATAGAGTCAGCATTTGTCGTGACCACCACAGCGTGCCCAATAGAGAGCGTCCCTGTTTCTGTAATACTCTACCTATTTACTGGGTCAGGGGACAGACTACATCCATAAACCTACAAACTTACTGGTCAGAGAAGTGGAGATGTTATAAAGAGGGAAGCTCTGGAGTCTGCTGTCCTAAGTCAGCTTCTTCTTCTGCTGACATCACCTAGACCTGCTGTGCCAACTCTTCTCTAAGCTACTAAAAGTGGGGGGACAATTAGTCTCCAGACTTTCAATGACTTTCTTCAGGAAACTGACTGTACTCTTCCTCTGTTCCTTTGCCATATGTTTATTATATCACTGCTGACTTCCATCATGTTAATTTTTGCACTGGATAAGTTCATGCCAGAACCAGTATAGGTTTGTACGCCCTATATATGCAAAGCTCTGCAGCCGGCTCTGCCTCCCACTGTCGTCCTTTCTCACTTTCTTTTCTTCTTCACAAAGAGATGTATTAATTACCTGTCATTCCAGAAGCTGGAAAGACTCTGCTCTGGTGCTAATTTATCTTTGACTCAAGTGATTATGGCAAATAAATTGATTTTACAGAATCATTCTGTTCACTAGGTCTCCTCAGCAGCATTCAAAGAACTAGAATTTAGAAGTTTGGATGGCCAGTCCTTCACGTGTACTTTTAACTGCTATGTATTTGGATTATCCTCGAAACAAATATTTCCTCATTCATTCCACTTCTTTCTTCTGTTTCTGTCTCTCTTATTACATATTTGGGTTTTATATATATTATACATATAATATATGTATATATGTAAATACCTTGTAATATTAAATCAGATGAAAAATATTAGTATCTGGTTAGAGATTCTATACTGTTGAAGTATATAAAAATATTTTATGGAGGATAAATACAATATTATTGATATACCTTGAAGAGAAAAAGAAAAGGGAAAAATAGCCTTGTGCAATGTTATTTAAAAACATCACATTGTTAAAGTGCTCGTAACACTTAGTAGGAGTATATGTTCTACAGGAAGTGTAAAATACTACGATGATGCCATGTTCTATAACGTAAATTTTATATTATTTTGTAAAAATGTGTAGAAAAGCAAATTTTGAAATATTTTACGGTTTTGATTAGTGGTTTTATTGATTTGCAGCTTATCATTCTATGCAAAATTCAATATTAACTCAATTATCTTCAGTCATTACCTAGGGATCAATTTTAAGAACCCTCTTATTCCCACTATTAAATAAAGCAACACTAATGATATTCTGTCAGCTTCAAATTGACTGATTTATCACATCATTACACAGCCATTCTGCCTCTGCACTTTGTTTGTGGAATAACGGAGCTTGAAAATAACGAATCACTATGCTCTCTACTATCGAGGCTGTTAGCAGAAAGGCAACTCACACACCAAAAAACACATGGTACTGCAATTTTCAGATGCATTTGACTTATATGTCAGCTATGTGTCAGTCGCACTTCTAATCACTTACAACTACTCCACTTCTAAGATTTCAAATTCTCTCTCATTCCTTCTGACTGCCGGCTCTGCTTTGACTATGTAACAGATACACCTCTGAAATCAATCTACCTACATAAAACATCTGGTTCTGACCGGTGGCCTTATGAAAATGGATTTTATAATCACAGCTTATAAGTTCATAGTGGTTATTTATTTAGGATTTTGATGGTCAGAACAACTCAAATTCCATAAAGGTTGAGAAATTTTGACTGGTACACTCCTAAATTTCTGACTCGTGGGTTTTTAGTAAAAATTAAACAAAAATATCAAACAATTATCTATTGTAGATTCAGAGAAACACACTTTCACTTCCTTTTAGTTTCCCAGTTTTGGAGATATATTGAATTTCAGGGGAAAATGTAACACAAAATTGTGGGGTTTTTCTCTTTAAATGACTAAAATTATTATATCAAACCATATGGTTGTTTTTGGTTTTAGACTATTGCTAGTAGTATCCTAAGTAGTCCATTAACCAAATCAAACTTAGATTTGGTTACATTTTGTAGGAGACAATTACCTGTATTTTTTAATAATTAAAAATGGAAAAGAACATCCTAAAAACTTGAATAAAAAAAGAGTACCGAAAAATTCAATCATTTTACTATGGTAAATTAGCTTCATTAATTTAAAAAAAAAGAACTGAATCTAGTTAGCATCCTATTCTAAATGATTTGCTCAACTTATTTGGAACAATTTCCAACTGATTTTAAGAAACCAACTGGGAATTGTTGAGTAGCTTTTAAAAATATTACACTTTTAAGAATTCATCAATGTTAATTGTTATTTACAACATCAGTCTCAGGCTATTACTCTAGTTACTAAGTATGGAATATTCTAATGGAAGCATTTACTTTTTATTTCATTAAATTTTCTCATTATCTTTTAGACATCACCCTGATATTTAAACATTACTTGAAAAAAAATACACATTATATAAAATTATTGTTATGGCAACAATACTAGCTGAAGTAAATTGTTCATAGAGTGTACTCACATCTTCAAGTATCAGGTAGTTCTCAATCACATTTGTTAAAATGTATCTATTTCTAGCTTTTGTTCGAAAGTGATTCTAATAAAGACAAGTACCTATAGCAAGTATAGTTTTATATGTATATATATGTATATGTGTGTATACACATATCTTTATAACTGACATCATTAACATTAATATAATTAACTTTATTGATGGACAATATTTACAGCTGTGCTAAGAAAAACTGTGAACTTAAAGACAGAGTATGTATGCTCTAGTATACCAAGATTAGGAATTTGTTCTTTCAGCTCATATAATCATGACACTTACCAAATAGTAGAGACCATCATTATAATACCACCAGTTGCTAAGAAACTATATAAATCAAATTTTGTAAATACTAATAAACATCAATATAGCTTGAGTGGAAATTAAGAGTTGTTAAATAACATGCGAAAACAATCTCAGGGAGCCTGGGTGGCTCAGTCAGTTAAATGTTCAACTCTTGATTTCGGCTCAGGTCATTATCTCAGGGTTATGAGATCAAGCCCTACGTTGGGCTCTGCACTGGGTGTGGAGCCTGCTTGGGATTCGTTCTCTTCCTTTCCCTCTGCAACCCCCCCCTTAAAAAGGGAAAGAAAGAAAGAAAGAAAGAAAGAAAGAAAGAAAGAAAAAACAACCTCAAAATGCATGACTCTTCCCCTATCTCCAAGAAAATAGAATAGAATACATTCAATGTTCCTTGAAATATTTCTGAGTCAATAATGCTATATGTTAACCTGAAATAAATGAAAATATCCATATTGACACTTAGATTCAAACCATAAGCAGGTCACAGAAATTATTCTAACAGCAAATATTCTTAGTCTTAACACATTTTTAATTTTCTTTGTTTCAATCTTATTTGGTACCATTTAAATTTATCTTGCTCATTCTCTTCTGCCCCACCATCTACAAATACACATGAACACACTCACTCTTGGCTGTTGAAAAAGAATTTGAGTGCACTCTCCAAGCTGAGGTCCCATCATGTCTCTTCCCTTATGACAGAGTCTATAGATGATTACTTTTTTCCTTTTCCTTTTTCATCCCATTTATAATCATTAGCAGTCCCAAACATCTCAGAGAGAGAGAGCAGTTAAAAAGCTCAGCCACCGCATGTTTTCTGGATTTTTTTCTTTTTGTCTAGGGATATGGAAAATAGCACATTTCCTTAATATGGAACTACTGATATTGTACTGGGGATTAAGAAAAAAGATAGGCTCACAATTTGTTTATGTGTACTCATAAAGTCATGTTTGCACGAGTGTGTATATTCATGTATGTACATTGTATATTGAGCTCTTGGGGAAAAGTGGGTTGAGAAGCAGGTATATGGGATACTGGCTGGAGGGGTTTGTCTTTATTTGATATATATTTATGACATAAATAGGAACTTTTGTTGGAAGAAATAAGTGAAACTGAGAGTCTAAGAATACCATTCTTTGGAGGGCTAAAGAATAATCTGAGTGATTAATTCTTTGTAACTTTGAATTTTATTATATTTAATGATATATTCTTGATATATGTTTCCTCCAGATGTAGAAAATAGAAATAATAGCATTCTAAAACCCTTCTAAAATTTGAGTACTATTTTATTTATGTAAAGGCAATTATCTACAATTTTCATTCTCCATCACATTTCAAAAATCTAGAACAGATTTAAAAATACAAGTATAAATTAAATGTCATAAAATTTATTCAACAAAATTTATGCATATTACTTGGACAGAATCCTTCAGATTCTCAATAACACAGAACTCGATTTTATAAACTAAGATATTGAAATAATGATAATAATCATGAGAAGAGGGAGGAGGGAGAGATGGGGGTGAGTAGAGGAGGGGGTGGAGGAAGGAAGAAGAAAGCCAGAACCATTAACAAAGGAACAAATTTTCCAACACAGTTCTGAAAATTTTGAGGAAATCAATGCATAAAAAGCAGGCTTCATGATTTATATTTAATAGAATCTGTTGCAAAGAAGACAGAAAAGTATGCACCACAAGGTATTAAGATTTAGATATATGTTGCTAAAATAGGATTAGCTTTTTGTTTGCCACATATGCTCATTTAATTTATATTCAAAATCAGCCTCTTGAGATGATTACTTCTTAGATAAACAAGATAAATGCCACATCACATCGCTCTTAGACAAAGTTAAGAAATTTTCCAGAGACTTTGATTCCGGACTTTTAAGAGAATTTTACATGGTAAGATGCATTTAGAACTTGAAGAAGGCGGCCAACATTATTAGCCAAAAGAGCTCTCTTGTGGAGTTCTCTAAGTTCACTTTGGAAAATACTGCTCTACTGCTTATTTCTTTTTTTTAATGTGTCTCCTTTGAGCTATTGTGCAAGAATGTCAAAAGTTACCCAAGGAATTAGTAAATCATTTAACATGTTTATTTTGCACATGCTATTGGTCATGCATGAGGCAAGTTTCTGGAAATACAAGATGAATGAGAGTTCCTGCTCCCAAGAGCTTGTATTCTGAGTGGAGGAGAAAGACGGTAAATAGTCAGTTATCATACATGCTAGTGAGTGCATGCACATGAAACTCCTCAACGTAAGGAAACATTTTACCCAGACTAGTAGGTTTGGGTCTGTAAAGGGCTCTCTGAGAAGTGACATAAAAGTGAATCTAAAAAGATAGGTCACCGTTAGCTATGCAATGTAGACGGGATGACAGTGCAGGCAGAGAGGATAAAACAGTTCTCAGGCTGAGGGAATAGTGCTGACTAAGCCCTGGAGGTGAATGCATTGATCATAGAAGGTTCTTATGATTTTAAAAAGGAGAAAAGGTGAGATTGGAGATGTAAGCCAGGGCCTGATCACAGAAGCCCGGTGCATTCCACTGGGACTGTTAGACTTGATTGAGGGCTGTCAGGAACCAGGAAAGGTGTTTTAATAAAGGGTAATATGATGAGATTTACATTTTAGGAAAATCCAGAGGCTATTTGGAAAATATTATGAGACTAAGACTAAAGAAAAGGAGGTAGGTTTGATGAGGTAGGGATCCATGCGAGAGATGAGAACTTGGAAACAAAGTCTTTATGCTGTTGACAGATATACTGGATTGTGAAATATGTAATACAGCTATGATATGAAAATGTATGTAGAATCACGATATTTTTCTACAAATAAGAACCAATTTTAAAATGCATTTATAAAAGGAAGTGTTTTACAACTCTGAAATGTTATAATGTTACTGGGTTAATTTTGGGGGATCTTGCACATAAAACTGAAAGAAATATGCTAAGTAGTCATGTAATACAATATGACTGGGGTGCCTGGTGGCTCAGTCAGTTCAGCATCCGACTCTTAATTTCGGCTCAGGTCATGAAGTGAGGGTGATGAGATCGAGCTCTGTGTTGGGTTCCCTGCTCAGCAGGGAGTCTGCTTCCTCCCATCTCTCTGCCCCTCTCCCTCTGCCTGCCACACTCACTCATGTTCTCTCTCTCTGAAATAAATAAATCTTTTAAAAAAATACCACGATTTTGCAAGTAGACTAGATAATTAAAATACTGCTTCGCCCAAATCAAAGTTAACACTATAAAATACCTTCCCTCCATGGTAGATTTTTAATTACTTCTTTCTATAGTAATCTTATTGTTTTCTTTTGTAAGGTAAATAGAGATATTTTTAAGTGTACAATGAAATTATATTATACAAATTTGGTGTATTTTTATTTTTATTTAACAATTTAAAATACAATTTGAATTTCTAAAACTTTTAAGAATATTTAATTTCATGCAAATTATATACACATCTGTATTTGTATATATATTTCTTATCAATAGAACTCCTCTGAACAATACATGCATCTATATATCTATATCAGTATCTATGTTTACTGTCATTAGAACTCATAAACAGATGTGAAATAATTTAACTTGTCCCCAATCATGTAGTTTGTCTTAATTTTTGCTTTTAAAAACAATCCTACAATAAACTTCATTGTATTTCAATTCATACAACGCTTCGTTTATAGAGTGTATAGAAAATCAAATGGGTCAATCAAATAATGCATTTTTTCTTAATTTTGATATTACCAAAATTTCCTTCACTTGAACGAATTTATTCTACCACTTACTAGTTAAAAATGTCTATTTCCCCACAACCTCATCAATGCTAGTATTACCAAGCCTCTTGGTCTTGCCAATATTGTGAAAAATATTGTATTTTTTTAAATTATGGAAGATGTTGAGCTTCCTCTTTAAGACCAACATGTTTATCGACCACTCTGTGATGCCCAGCTGAGGGGATGACTTGGAGTTGAAATCCAGCCACAGCTTCCCAAGCTACACACTGTGATGAGGCTTTTGCTGCTGAATGAAGGGGCACTTTGTTCTAATTCACAGCAAGCTATCACAACAGCTAGCAGAGGCACTGATTTATTTAGATATTCTTTGGCTATCATTCTATGAAATTGTTGAAATCTATCTTATTGATATGATTTTTTACACATGTTTATTCTTTGTCATATGAGCTGCAAATAAATTTCAGAATTTCTTTTTGGTAGGTTTTATTTATTTTTTATTTTCTCAAAGATTTTATTTATTTATTTGAGAGAGAGAGAGAGAGAGAGAGAGAGAGAGAGAAACCACAAGCAGGGGGAGCAACAGAGGGTGAAGCAGGCTCCCCGCTGAGCACAGAGCCCAATGCGGGGCTGATCCCAGGACCCTGAGATCATGACCTGAGCTGAAGGCAGACACTTAGCCAACCGAGCCACTCAGGCACCCCGACTGGTTTTATTTTTACCTGTACTACTTTTTTTCACCATAAAAAGGTTTCAAATTTTATGTAGTAAAGTTGATCACTTTTTCTTTCTTATGCTTATAAAGACATTTTCTTCCCCACATAAGGAAATATTTACCCATATTTTCTTTTATATATTTAAAGTCACATATTTATGTTAAAATTTTGTTCCCCCTAGAATACACTGCAGTGTAGGACTGAGCTAGAAACCAGCTTTATCTTATCTCCAAATAACTAATTATCTTCCTCTCATTGAAATGTCACTTTTAACATTACCTCTAATATATACTGAAATACATTTCTAGATTTTTTTTTCTGCTCTAGTTATTTGTCCAAATACACTGAACTACTATCTTACTATTCTAGGTTTATAATATGATTTGAAGTACAGGAGGATGAATTCTATCTCCCTTTTTCCCCCAGATTCTGTCGCCTGATCTTAGATGTTTAGTATTATAGGGAATCTTTAGTTTCAAATTAATAAAAAAAATCTAGCTGTCATAGTAATTGGTATAATATTTAATTTAGAGATTAAAAAATTGGTTTCCATGTGAATGTAAACAATACAAATCTAGAAGGGGTCCCTGGGGGGCTCAGTTGGTTAAGCATCCTACTCTTGATCTCAGTTCAGGGCTTGATCTCATGGTTGTGAGTCAAGTCCCCACGTAGAGTCCACTTAAAAACAAAAACAAAAACAAAAAACCTAGAAAGCAGAGGAGATTTGCATATGAAAATATGTCTGGAAAAAAAGGAGCTAATAATTTGGAAACATAGACCACAGAAAATTTTGGATAAAATGCAGTAATGCTTAAGAAGTCCCACTGCTCTTCAGGGATGCATTATGGAAGCGTTTATCGTTCACACATTCTAATTTTGCTTAATATCCAGTTTCTCTTGGTTTGACTGCACCTGTCCTCTAGTTCCTGAAAGATCACCCCTATCTTTTACAACAAATGGAGTATTTTGTGGACATTTGGGCTGTTGAGGTCAGACTCCTTTACCCTTTGGAATGACCTATCTGTAGATTTATTTTAGCAATTCCCATCTATAGACTTGTCTCTAAGTATATATGCCATGTCTGTATCTTGTATTGAGACACCTAGATTTCACCTCGCCCTGCCAATTATTCTAGATCCCATGCCCATATTTCCCTGTCAATTCCAACTGCCTGCTGCTAGAATGAGAAGCACAAATAATAAATTTAAAACATGCTAGATGCTGAAAAGAATAAATACAAAATATAAACTTCATAAGCCACTGGTCGAAAAACTTGCCCTAAGGTAGTTTTTACTTTTGTAAAATCACTAGTTCTGGAGCACTTCCATTGTGCCTGTAAGTCAACTCAGCTGCATACCAAAAAAATGACAGCAGTAATATTACATCATACTCCTGTATTTGGGCAAACAAGTAGGACAAAAACTAAGAAAGAGATATTTGTATTTGAGGATTTGATTATGCTATACGGGAAGAGTCTAAAAATGAAAATTTTCACCAGGACTGCCTGGTCATCCTCCCCTTCCCCAACCTCTAACCTCTAAGTCAGCCCCTTTAATCTCCATTTCTGCCCCTAATTCCTAACACTCTCTCTCACTGCATTCTGTGGATTTACAATGAGTTATGCTCACAACCTTATCTTTAGACATTCCCTTCAAGATATTGATGGGAATAAAATCATTTCTTGGTGACATCAGCAACAAAAAAATCAATAAAAATTATTTTCACCCATATTTCCCTCTAGTTTATGAATTATTTCTCTGCTCCTCTTTATAACAAAATTGCTTGAAAGAGTTTAGAATCCAGCTTTGAATTTCTCTCCTCTCATTCTTAAACCAATTTCTGTGTGGCTTTTCCTAGTAAAGCCCCAGCACAAATGTCACTATTTGGGGGTGCCTGGGTGGCTCAGTTAGTTAAGAGCCTGCCTTCAGCTCAGGTGGTGATCCCAGGGTCCTAGGATCCAGCCCCACCTCTGGCACCCTGCTCAGTGGGGAGTCGGCTTTTCCCTCTCCCCCTGCCCTTTCCCACTGCTCGTGTGCTCTCTCTCAAATAAATAAAAATTTTAAAAAATGTCAATATTTCACGCATCATCACATTTGGCAAAGTTAACTCCCTTCACCTGGCTGTCCTGATTTCATTTAACTTTACCAATCTTTTTAAATAATTCGTTACCAATCTTTTTAAATAACTTTTTTTAATCTGCTTATGTTAAAGCTCTTGCTATCACAAGCGATTTTTCTCTGTCACATTTGTCATCCAGGCAATTGGAGCTGTCTTCGAAATATCTGGATCTGACCAGTACTGTATCTCCACGGCTGCTACTCTAACCCAAGTCACTGTCATCTTCCGCCTGGATCATTGTTATGGGCTCCTCATGGCTTCTCTAATGCTTCTTGTTTTGGTGCCCTGTATTTTATTCCTAAAAAAGTAGCCAAAATGATCCATTAAACATCTGAAGTGCTATGGTAGGTGCTATATAAATCTATAACTTTAAAATTCATAAACCTCTACACCAAAAGAAAAAAAATCTGTTTGTGTGATAATTGAATATATATGTATATATAAATATATATATATGCACACACACATATATATACACAAATATATTCAACTTAAAAAATAACTAAATTCAGATTATGTCACTTCTGTGCTCAGAGTGCTTAATGGCTCTACGTGTCTTTCTACTCTGAAGTCATTCCAATGATTTTAAAAATCGTCCTCCATGATAGCCATCCCCATTATCCTCAGTGCATTTCTTCCCTACTTCCTCCCATCTCTTACTATTCTCTACCTCATTTACAAATATATAGTCACATCATCCTCTTTCTCACCTGGACCATGCCAGGAATGCTCCTACCTCGGGACTTTTTTTTTTTTTTTAAGTTTTTATTTATTTATTTGACAGAGAGACAGCCAGCGAGAGAGGGAACACAAGCAGGGGGAGTGGGAGAGGAAGAAGCAGGCTCATAGCGGAGGAGCCTGATGTGGGACTCGATCCCAGAACGCCGGGATCACGCCCTGAGCCGAAGGCAGACGCTTAATGACTGCGCCACTCAGGCGCCCCTACCTCAGGACTTTTAAGTTGTGATTGCTACTTTCTGAAACATTATTTCCCCAGATATCACTATGGTCCATTGTCTCACTTCTTGTAGGTCCTTGCTCAAATGCTAAAACATGGCCTTTCCTGACTACTTTAAATTGCAAAATGCATCCTTCTTCCCCATCACTCGTTTTCTTCTCCCTCCTTTGCTTTCTTCTCATAGTTCTTACTGCTGTCTCCAGTACTTTATGGTCTACTGATTTCCTTATTCATTTCCTGTCTCCATAATGTGAATTTCAGATGTTTTATCTGTTTTATTTGCTGGTATATCCCAGAACCTAGAAGAAGCTTCCCTCCTTCCTCCCTTCCTACCTTTCTAGATTTATTTATTGTAGAGGGAAAGAGATAGCAGGAGCAGAAGAAGAGGGAGAGAGAGTCCCTAGCAGACACCGAGTTAAGCATGGAGCCCAATGCAGGGCTCGATCTCATGACCCTGAGGTCACAACCTGAGCTGAAACCAAGAGTCAGTCACTTAACCAAATGAGCCACCCAGGCACCCCTAAAAGAAACTTTCTAGTAGATGCTTTATGGTAGACACTCAATAATATTTAATTAATACACAAACAGAAAAAGATCTACTGTTTGAAATGATTAAATAATAGTTATACTTTAAATTTTAATAATTTTGAATATTCTCAGTATAAAATTTTAGAACTTTTATTAAAATAAAAATTAATATAGCACATGTCAAGTCACTATGTTGTATACCTACAACTAATGTAACATTGTGTATAAATCATACTTCAATGACAAAAAAAATCAATATAGCACAGGTAAGAGTAAATATTAGTGTGAGAATGTATAAAAGTAAGTTTTCTTGATGGCATGCAAACTCTGTTAGAGCAAAGGAGTCATCTATTTTATAACAATATATTTCCTATTTAATGAGTATAATATTTTTAAGTGATTTAATAACTCATAGGCAAATTTGTTAGGTGCCGTGACTGCTGAAGGTAACACACTGAACAGTGCACACATGGCTGAAGCCCGCAGAGACTTACACCCAGTGATCTATGGCTAGTTGTGATAGAGACCATAATGTACTTCAGAATGTCTCCAGGTTCCCATGTAAAACATAGTTTTCATAAGATATAAAAATGAGAATATACACAAGGTAGAATTTTTTAAAAAATAATATATGTACTTCATCTAAGTTGGGCCAAATAGAACTGATGTAAACCACAACTGTTAGCAAAACTGTGAAGCCAGGTCATCGGAAAGTGGATAAACTTTCTTGTTTGTCTTATCAGCATTTCATGTGAACATTTATGTCAAAAGTGGTAAAGGAGGAATTCATACTGGATAAAATCAAATGATACCCTGTAAGGTATAGAAGCCTGGTATCAGTCTTGACTCTTGATTCCTGCGCTTTACTAATTTGATGACCGGGAAGTAGTTATCATCTGGCCAAAAGGCTAATTTAATCATTTGGATAAGAATGTCCCCATGGTGAAGTTATTTCAATATTGGCACATTTTAGTTCTCTGCTCATAATTAATCTTACGCACACCATTTTTACATAATGTAAATCTATTTCTTGCTTCTAGTAATTGCATATCTAATTTACTGTGAAAAGCAGCAGCCAATATTGCATCTGCTAAAGTCACTAAAAAGCGCAACTGAAAACATCATCACTAATGATTTTTATCACTTAGCTTTACTTTGTTAACTTTTGGAACTTTGCAAAATACAGTTGCTTTTGGCCAGAGCTCTGAATTACAACTTCGATTTGGAAGAGAAATTATGTCTTGGCATGAAACAATACTTTATTTTAAACACAAGTTTCTCGTTGATGGTTATGTAAGAAAGCAATCCAAAACCCACCACTGATAGAAAACATTATACTTAAATAAAGCTGATTTCCTTCTTTTTTAGCTGCAGCCCAAGGGATGAATGTGAAGCAGTAGGAAGTATTCTGAACAGCAGTGCAGTAGTAAAATATGCTTGAAGAAGTGCTTACTTCATCACTGTTCTTCTCTCCTTCAGTCGTAAACCGTCCTGCTCAATGGCAAGCACCCTGAGCATAACGCTGACTTCCAGGCATATCAGCATGAGACTCCAGAGCTTTGCTCTGTGAAATTAAGGGGTCACTGGCAAAGTCACAGGGACTCATGGACAGGTAACAACCCAAATCATTTAAATAAAAACACTTGTTTGGCACAATACTTTCAACTTCTCAGACAGTTTACATACCAACTATCTCATCTGGCTTTCTTAACTCTGATATATCATCAAATAACAGAATCAAGAAAGGAACTCAGTTTCCTAAAAACCTGCCCTCTAGAAACCACTAGGTAATTTGATATATATTAAATTCTGCTAATCAGTATAATTTGTTGGTATTATCACCAATCTCAAATGTGGAACAAAATAAAGACCTATTTATTCTGTAGATTCTTAAAATTAAGTTCAGTTAGCCAACATATAGTACATCACTGGTTTTTGATGTAGTGTTCAATGATTCGTTAGTTGTGTATAACACCCAGTGCTCATCACATCACATGCCCTCCTTAATGCCCATCACCCAGTTACCTCATCCCTTCACTCCCCTCCCTCTGTAACCCTCAGTTTGTTTCCCAGAGTCCAGAGTCTCTCATGGTTTGGCTCCCTCTCTGATTTCTTCCCATTCGGTTTTGCCTCCCTTCCCCTATGATCCTCTGCGCTGTTTCTTACATTCCACATATGAGTGAAACCATATGATAATTGCGTTTCTCTGACTGACTTATTTCACTTAGCATAATCCCCTCCAGTTCCATCCATGTTGATGCAAATGGTGGGTGTTCATCCTTTCTGATGGCTGAGTAATATCCCATTGTATATATGAACCACATCTTCTTTATCCACCCACCCGTTGAAGGACATCTTGGCTCCTTCCACAGTGTGGCTATTGTGGACATTGCTGCTATTCCGTAGATTATGAGAAATACAAACAAATATTTGTTTTCTCTCTATAGAATCAAAAATCTAAATATGACTTTTATTTAGTTTTTTTCCTTTTTCCTTCCTAGCTATAACATCTCCCTCCCAGTTTACATCCTGAGTTGGTTTTTGATGTGGCTACTTGATTTCCAGCTATTCCTATCACTTTTGAGTTTTTTTCCCAAGGTATTATTGTTAATAGATGATGATACCTCACCAGACAGAAGAGAATTTTCCTTGGTAAGAGGTATTCTGAAATTCCCTGCTGGCATTCTGAGTCAAAATCCCAAGGTCCCTGTGTACTATTAATTGTCCTGACATCACATTTCATCAAGAATATTTATCTTTTTCTGAGGTTTACTACTCACGATTTCCTAATCCCAGAGCAGCAAACTATTTCTGCTTGTGTGAAAACATTTATTTTCCCATTTTTTCTTCATTCAACCTTAGACAATCAGCAAGGTATTTATTTTAACTTTTTGATTCATCAGATTTCATATGAGATAGCATGGATTTATCAGAAGCTCAATAAACATTTTCCACTGATTATATTTCCTAGCTACCGCTTAAATTTGGATTCTTACCTCTGACTTATCAAATTCTTCTCAAATTTTTCCTGCTTTTATTTTTTGGTAGCAGTTATACAAAAATTTGAATTTCATGGAAAGTGTGGAGTTTTACTAAACACCCAAAAAACAAATAATCCAGTTTCAAAATGGGCAGAAGACGTGAACAGACATTTCTCCAAAGAAGATATAGAGATGGCCAACAGACACATGAAAAGATGCTAAACATCACTTATTGCCAGGGAAATGCAAATAAAAACCACAATGAGATATCACCTCGTACCTGTCAGAATGGCTAAAATCAACAAAACAAGAAACAACAGGTACTGGCGAGGATGGGGAGAAAAAGGAACACTGGTGTACTGTCAGTGGGAATGCAAACTGGTGCAGCCACTGTGCAAAACACTATGGAGGTTCCTCGAAAAGTTAAAAATAGAACTACCCTATGATCCAGCAATTGCACTACTGGGTATTTACCCAAAGAACACAAGAGCACTAATTCAAAGGGATACATGCACCCCTATGTTTATAGCAGCATTATTTACAATAGCCAAAATATGGAAGCAGCCCAAGTGTCCATCTATTGATGAATCGATAAAAAGGAAGGGGTATAATACACAATGGAATGTTATTCAGCCATAAAAAAGAATGAAACCTTGCCATTTGCAAGGACATGAATGGAGCGAGACAGCATTATGCTAAGCAAAATAAGTCAGTCTAAGGAAGACAAATAGCATGATTTCACATACGTGGAATTTAAGAATCAAAATAAACAAAGGGGAAAAATAAGAGAAAAAGATCAAGAAACAGACTCTTAATTATAAAGAACAAACTGATGGTTACCAGAGGGGAGAAGGAGGGGATGGGTGAAATGGGTGATGGGGATTAAGGAGTGCACCTGTGATGAGCACTGGGTATTGTATGGAAGTGTTGAATCACTATATTGTACACCTGATGCTAGTATAACACTGTATGTTAACTAGCTGGAATTAAAATAAAAACTTAAAAAATCAAATCAAATTTTTAAAAAAGTCTGGAGTTCTAAATGAACGACCGTTTGGGATGGGAGGCAGATGTACATGTCCCATACCTGATTTTCAA
This sequence comes from Ursus maritimus, assembly GCF_017311325.1. Lineage (NCBI taxonomy): Eukaryota > Metazoa > Chordata > Mammalia > Carnivora > Ursidae > Ursus > Ursus maritimus. Next base: position 786,870 of record NW_024424453.1, on the reverse strand, counting down.
GCCGAAAGTCAAGCTAACGGATCGTCTTTTATTTCTGGTTTCATGTGAGGAGTTTAGCAGCAGAGACTAAAATGCCACATCAAAACTATGATATTTTTTATATTGTTATTTGTTATTTGAAGAGTTTGCATGTACAGTAAAAGTAAACTTTAAAAAGTGGATATTTAAAAAATCCATGTGGAAATTCATTCCACAGCTTTGTTAAATCTTTTGTTTTGATACTTGATTTCTTTGTAACTCTCAGCCAACACTATGTTAGAAGTTGGTGCTTATGGTTTCCCAAAGGCTTTTTGTCATCTGCAGATAGAATTTGGTGGGAGGAACCAAGATAATCACTCTGAAAATTGATTTGTTCTGCTGGATCATGTATCACCTTTTGAATCATAGTCATTATTTTCTTATGAAGGGAAATATCCTATAACCCAAAGGTATAAGACTGAAAAGTCACAAATCCTAGGTTTTAAATATATATTTCTTCCACCGTAACAAAAAATGGGAACTAATTTAATAAATACAAATGTTCTAAGTAGCATGTATTTTATGTATAAAATTTATCACTTTATAAGAAAGCTATTTAAACTTTTTGTTCACATCTTCATTTTCACACTTCAAATATGAGTATACTGTGTTTTACTAATTCAGATGAACTCATAAGTATATCATCCCTAAGGAGCAGACTTATATAGAGTCTTATATTAGAAAAAACTTTGCTAGCTACATATTGGATTATTTTAAATTATTCTGCCCTTTTAAAAATCCCCAATTATTAAAATGTCAGGCATCTTTATTTACTCCAATTAAAAAAAAATGTATACTAATGTTAAGATTTCAGAGTTATATATTTGCTTTACCAGTTTTACTAAGACAAAAAACAGTCATCTTGATATCTTATAGTTATTAGCAACATCATAAAAGAGCATGTTATTAACTACGCACTTGGCTACTGTTTTAACTCCACATTTCATAACTTTGCAATATTTTCACATAATTTTATTAGAGCATAGCCCCTAAATTAAGTACATGCATTTATCTGCTTCCAATAAAGTTAAAACAGATACAAAATTAATGTGTTGATATTAAAATAAGGACAGTAGTCAGAGTTTATGTTGTTTACTATCAGTTAATGTTATAGATTGTAAATATTTTAAAATTATATTCACCTTTCTTGTTCTTCCTATGTATCTTGTAATTATTAATTATAAAATAATTATAGATCCTCATGTTTATTTCCTTTATTAAATTCATATGATAAATTTAAATGACAATGTTATTATCAAACACTGCAACAATGCTGTTCAGTTTCACCAAGCATTTAAAAAAATTTAGCCATATGTCAAGTGATTTACCTACTAAATTTAATTGGGCTGACATGGAAAGGAAGTCAGGCTAGTCATAAAACTTCTTTCATAATAGATCTTGAAATATTTGTTCCTTGCTAGTAGTGAATATCTGAAAGAACTTTTTTTCACCTACCATACAAATACCACTTATGAAAATACTAAAGTATCTTTCTCTGGTATATAAAATTTGTTCAAGGTTTGGACAAGAACTTTAAATCGTCCCTGGAACTCAAATATGTGACTATGTGACGTTGGCCTTATGCTTTCCTTGAGGACAGTGACTGGTGTTTTAATGCTGTTTGCTTAGTGGGGACGGCAAGTAACTGCGTGCTCATGCTTTTCATTAGTTGCTCCCGGCTCCTCCTTGGTTCAACTTCCTTCTTCATTTCAATGTACACCTTCTGCTTCTGCATCAGCACAGACCTCTCCGTCTGTCATTTGGTTAAATTCCTGTTCTCCTGAAGCCTTATGTTGATAACATTAATTTCAAATTCAGTCAGCAGATTTCCTTTTGCAATGGCCAGCTCCAATCTGTGACATGTTTATTTAATCTACCTGTCAACATGGAATGCTCAGTGATAAACTCTATTTCACTGTCGTATCATATTTTCGATTGGTCGGCTTCAAAATGGTAGCTTATTGTGCTCTTCTTCATTTCTTGGGTATATATTATAAACTTCCTGGGTGATTCTGCTGTGGTCATTCACTAGTTTGTGCCCACTAAAACAACATGAAATATACATTTCGATAGTTTGAGTGTCATATAAGTTTATGTGATTTGTAACAAATGGGTCTTGGCGCTCATTCCATTTTCTAATCATGGGTTTGAACTTTGTTGAAAGCATTGTTGTCTTTTTTGTTTCTGGGTTGTGGCAAAAAAGTAACTTCAAAATGAGTTGACAATGAATTCCCTGGGGGCCAGAGTCAGCCCTGGTTACCAGTTCTGCTAGAGGATATGTGCATTTACACATGAGGGGGTTAAAGTGTTACTTTAAAGTTTTACTCTGCAGTGTCTTGTTATTATTTAATCTATGTCTGTGTAGCTTATAACTAATAGGGTTTACTTGACATATACCCCATATACAATATGCCACATTTCACCTTTAGATAACCCACCTTATTTTCTAATGGCACTGAGATGTCTTCAAAAATTTTTAGGACCTATCAGTTGAGTTACTTTTAGAAATGAGTTACTGAGTTAAAATATTTTTGAAAGACTATCAAACAAGTTCTAATTTACAACAAATAAAACTGTGTAGATGCATGGGATGAAGTAAAAAGAGCTGGCATTTCAAAGGATCTCATTTATTGTCTTTCAAGACACATACTGATGCTCATTCTGCTTTACTCAGGTGTTTATATCATACACACCAATATTTAATTTAAAGTCACACTAGTTTATAACAAAGCGCACGTGTGAAAATTAGTCTTTTGCTTACTGTAGAATCCAATTTAATTTTCTTTGTTATCAATGCTATTAATTGATTGAAATAACAGCTAGGGTTGACGTAGACTTTTTGGTAACAAAAAAATCTTTGAAAACTCACTTTTTTTCCTAAAAAAGACTGAAGTAAATGAATAAGTACACACACAATTTCTAAAAAGTTAGCATTTCTCCACATCGTCTGAGCTGGTGAACTGCTGCAGTAAAACTGAGGATTGGTTGATTTCTCCTTCTAGCAGCAATACCTAGTTGTTCTTAAAGAATGTGAGTAAAAGGTCTGTTTTTACTCTATTTAACTATTTCTCTATCACAAACATTCTTTTAAAAAGAGAACAGAAATAACTTCTTGTTTTGCCATAGTTTTAAAATTCATAAGATAGTCTGCAACTACAAAATGAAAGGTCAGTCTTTCAGTTCAAAATTGTTTAAAATTTAGTGTATCCTAGATTTTCACAAACACTTCATTTTGTCTATAAATAATATAATCAATGAATTATTTTCATTTAAAAGATAGCTGTAAGTACAAATGAACACGTCTACATCCGTAAAACTTGTCTTATAAAACTTGATACATACTTGTTCATTTGTATTTATGGTTATCTTTTAAATGAAAATAATTTGTTGATTATTATATGAATATATATATTTAAATAACATCCTTTTAAAAATGAACATGACTATTAAATATTAGCAATCTACTATTTCACATAAACTGTTCTAGGCACTTTACTGTCTACTTCGTTTAATATCAAAAGCCACAATAAGTCTGACACTTTCAGAAATTTCTTTTTAAGATTTTCTACTCTAAGGGGTGGCTCAGTTGGTTAAGCATCTGCCTTCATCTCAGGTCATGATCCCAGGGTCTGGGATCGAGCTGGCATCAGGCTCCCTGCTTGAAGGGAACCTGCCTCTCCTTCTCCTCCCAGCTCAGTGCTCTCTCTCTCTCTCTTTAATAAATAAATAAAATCTTGTAAAAAAAAAAAGATTTTCTACTCTACCTATCTTATGTGAAAAATTATTTTGACTAATTATTATAGTTATGATTTTTGTTAATTTTTCTTTTTTAAAGTATATAAATGTGTGTAAAAACTGGGATAAAAAGAATAATTTTAATGATCCTTTCATATTTAATTAAATTAGCTCTTTAAAGATTCAAAAGGCATTATTAATATAGCAATGTTTCCCAGGTTAGTTCAAATCTAAGTATTTACTTATTAGAATGTTTACAGGAATCAAAGTTTAATTACACAGATTACTCAAAACAAATATTTCAAATTATTCTCATTGGATAAAAGGCAAAAGCCAAGAGTTCAAGTGTAATGAAATGATTATTAAACAATTTGTTTCTCAAACTCCATAAATACTGTAGCATTCAGATTATTGCATTATATGTTACTCTACTAAATACTTTTAGTCTTCACAAAATTTAAGATGTGTATTTTATAATTTTGCTTATCCTGAAGACACTGAAGAAATATACGCCAGAAGCAATCAGTGTTACTGTTATTAATATAACTAGGGCAATAGGCTTGTAGATAATAATTAAAAGTTTTGATTGAAGGGAAAGAAAAGGATATTAGGATAAAGAGAAATACTTACCTGAAGACTAAGCCCAGTGGTAAAGACTAAGACAGAACTTCTTTTTTTTTTTTTTTTAAAGATTTTATTTATTTATTCGACAGAGATAGAGACAGCCAGCGAGAGAGGGAACACAAGCAGGGGGAGTGGGAGAGGAAGAAGCAGGCTCATAGAGGAAGAGCCTGACGTGGGGCTCGATCCCAGATCGCCGGGATCATGCCCTGAGCCGAAGGCAGACGCTTAACCGCTGTGCCACCCAGGCGCTCCTAAGACAGAACTTCTAATATTTCAAGGCCTATTTGTAGATGACCTCTGTCAGTGAATGCTTGGGTAAATTGCTAACTTGATACTAATTTCTGGCTATCATGTCTTAAACAACAATTACTATGGGCCTCATCCCATAGTCCTTGTGGAAGTGATGAGAGGAGTAATGGTGCTGAAGAAAATTAAAGAGTGATGTAAAGATTCAAAAAAATTGGCAAGATGAGAACCACTGTTTCATAAGTTAGGAGAGCAGAACTGAGAAACTGGATGTCAATAACAGGTTAGTGTATCAGTCCGCTCAGGCTGACAGAAGGCACCACAGACTAGACGCCTTAACAACAGAAAATTATTTTTTCTCATGGTTCTGGAAGCTGGAAGTCCAAGATCAGGGTGCTGACAGGTTTGGTCTCTCCTGAGGCCTTTTTTGTTGGTTTGTAAATGGCCATCTACTCACATAGCCTTTCTTCTATAAACACACATTTCTGGTGTCTCTTCTCATAAGGACACCAGTCCTATTGGATTAAAGCCCACCCTTAAGACCTCACTTAACCTTAATTATGTCTTTAAAGGCTCTATTTCTGAATGTAGTCACAGTAGGGTTTAGGGCTTAGACATGAATTTGGGAGGGTCACAATTTAAATCTACAACAGTTAGTAATGTAAGAATCAGTACAAAACCATGCTGGAAAATGACATACTCTTAGTCTTCATCCATCAGCTGTATTCTCAATAGACTCTTTTTTTTAAGTTTTATTTATTTATTTGAGAGAGAGAGAGAGAGACAGTGAGAGAGAGAAAGCATGAGCAGGGGGAGGGGCAGAGGGAGAGGGAGAAGCAGGCTCCCTGCTGAGCAGGGAGCGCAATGAGGGGCTCAATCCTAGGACCCTGGGATCATGACCTGAGCCAAAGGCAGATGCTCAACTGACTGAGCCACCCAGCGCCCCTCAATAGACTCCTGACAGTCTGAAACTAAAATGAATATCAGCTACAAATAGCAATGTTAGGAAGCAAGGAAGCTATGTGACCAGTGGAAAGCCATGATGTGTGAATGGGCTAGAATTCTTGCTTTCTAGGAGATTTTCAGTCTTAAAATCTCTTCATTAATACCAACAATGAACAAGTGGAATTTGAAATTACAAACACAATGCAATTTATGTTAGCATGCTCCAAAACAAATACTTAGGCATAAATCTAACAAAATATGTATAAGATCTTTAGGAGGAAAGTTACAAAACTCTGATGAATTAAATAAAAAATGGACAGATAGATTATGTTCATGAATGGGAAGAGTCAATATCATCGAGATGTCAGTTCTTCTTCCCAACTTGATCTACAGATTCAATGCACTCCCAATCAAAATACCAGAATGTTCTTCCCATTGATATTTATCGATATCAATAAACTGTTTCTGAAGTTTGTATGGAGGGGCAAAAGATCCAGAATAGTCCACAGAACATTGAAAGTGAAAAACCGAAGTTAGATAACTGATACTACTTGACTTTAACCATTACTATAAAGCTGCAGTATTCCAGATAGTGTGGTGTTGGTGAAATGACAGACATATAGATCAACGAAATAGAATAAGAGCCCGGACAGACTCTCATAAATACAGTCAACTGATCTTTGAAGAAGCAGCAAAGGAAATGCAATGGAGCAAAGATAGTGTCTTCAATAAATGGTGCTGAAAAAACTGCAAAAAAAAAAAATTTAGATAAGGAATTTAACCTCTTCACAAAAATTAACTCAAAATGTCTCATAGACGTAAATGTAAACTGCAAAATCATAAAACTGCTAGAAGATAACGTGGGAGAAAATACAGATAACCCAGGGCTCCATGACACCTTTTTAACAAAGCACTAAAGACACAACAAAAGAAAGAAAAAAATTGAAAAGGTGGACTTCTTTAAAATTAAAACATTCTGCCCTGTGAAAGACAGTGTCAAGAGAATTAGAAGATAAGCCACAGACTGGGAAAAAATATTTACAGAAGACATATCTGATAAAGGGCTATCTACTATATAGAAGAAGTCTTAATGTTCAACCACAAGGAAAAAACCTTATTAAGAAATATTCCAAAGACCTGAAGGACACCCCACCAAGGAAGAAACAGAGATGCCAAATGAGCATATTTAAAGATCTTCCACAATCTATGTCAACAGGGAAATGAAAATTAAAAAGCAAGGTACCATTATACACATAGTAAATGGCCCAAATTCAGAATGCTGAAAACACTAAATGCCAGTGAACAACAGGAATGCTCACTCATTGCTGGTGAGAATGCAAAATGGTACAGCCACTTTAGAAGAGAGTTTAGCAGTTTCCTACAAAACTAAACATACTCTTACCATGCAATCCAGCAATTGTGCTCATTGGTATTTAGCCAAAGGAGTTGAAAACTTATGTCCACACAAACACCTGCACATAGTTGTTTTTTTTTTTTTTAAAGATTTTATTTATTTATTCGACAGAGACAGAGACAGCCAGCAAGAGAGGGAACACAAGCAGGGGGAGCGGGAGAGGAAGAAGCAGGCTCATAGCAGTGGAGCCTGATGTGGGGCTCGATCCCATAACGCCAGGATCACGCCCTGAGCCGAAGGCAGACGCTTAACCGCTGTGCCACCCAGGCACCCCTGCACATAGTTGTTTATAATTGCCAAACCTTGGAAGCCAGCAAGATGTTCTTCAATAGACGCATGGAAAAACTGCGATCTATCCAGGCAATAGAATGTTATTTAACACTAAAACAAAATGAGCTATCAAGCATGAAAAGACATGGAAGATATTTAAATGCATATTACTAAGTGAAAGAAAACAATCTGAAAAGTCTATATACTTTAGGATTCCAGCTATCTGACATTCCGGAAAAGGCAGAACCAAGGAGACATAAATCAATCAATTAATCAATCAGTGGTTGCCAGAGGTTGGAGGGAGAAATGAATAGGCAGAGCACAGAGGATCTTTATGTCAGTAAAACGATTTCACATGAAACTGTAATAATGATATTATTATAGTACTATCATTGTACATTTGTCCAAATCCATAAAACATACAACACCAAGAGTCAGCCTAAACCGTAGATTTGGGGTGATAATGATGTGTCAATGCAGGCTGATCCCCAGTAACAGATGCGACATCCTAGGAAGTGATGCTGATCATGGGGAGGCTATGCATGTGTGGGGGTAGCGGATATATGTGAATTCTCTGTACCTTCCTCTCAACTTTGCTGTAAACCTAAAACTGATCTAAAAAATCATCTTTAATAAAAAAAAATCTTTTAATTCAAACTTCCCTGCTATTCTTCTCAACTAGTTCTAGTGATTAAAGGTAGCTGTATAACCTCTTATCCCAGTGCCTCCAGTATTTCTTTTAATGAGCAGATTAATTGCCTCTATCAACATGGCAACCTAATTGAGACAATTAACGCTTCTAGCAACTTGCCAAAAGAAAGAAGACCAAATCTATGGAGAGGTAATAATAAAAAAAAAAATCTGAAAGGATTGCTTTTTGTTGTACGTATAAACTCATTCTCAAGATGTCTTTCAAGCATTTCAAAAATCAGACAAATATAAGAACATATTTTTCAAAACTTGAATTTAGTGGTTTGTAAGAATGCAAATTCTTTTGCATAACTGAAATTTACTTATCAGATTAATTTCACAAGTAAAGAATTCAAATACAGGTTTACCCAAAAGGAAGAATCAGGGTGGGAAAAATGGGGCTACTTTTTCCTAGGATATCCCAAACCCCCAGTATAGCAGCAAACTGGGCATCTGTAAGTATTGTGGAATAAATGACAGGTTAAATGGATAGAAACATTACAAATATGGTAATCATGTGATTGCTCATTTATTCAGAGATATTAACAAAGAATTTTTAATCAAATCAGGTAGAGGTGAGTTCAGTCCTCCCAAAGCCGTGTCCCATCATGATGGCTCATGAGATGCCATCATTCTGGAATTATGTGAGAGGCTGAAAAGATTGCTTCACAATTTCTATTAAGCATGAGACAGAATTAATCATTATTTATCACATCTGTCCATCCTAAAAATGACTATGACTAAAGAGAAAAGAACCCCAGCATCTGATTTTGGGTGCTTTGGTCTGAATGGCCTACATGTTGGCTAATCCACTCCCAGAGGAGTCATCTTTAAACAAAAGACCTTTAAGAATATTTTCTATATTTAAAACCTATTGGGATCTCACTTGTTTTTCTAGTTTATAGGTGTATCTTTTATAATGAGAGCTACTCATAAGGAGGGAGAAAAAGCATATGCAGGAAAGGTGCTTGAGAGGGAATTCAAGTCATTATTTGCAGTTTCCTAGAAATATATGTTATAAAAATATTTTTGAAAACAATTCTCTGATTTGATCCTGAGATCAACTGTTTATGAGAGGACCTCCAACAAAGACATGCAGTTCATAGAGCAATTAAGGCTGAGTGACTCTTTCTTCACGAATTAAAGGAAATAATGAGGCCACTGAAATATGAGGTACTTAATAAAAAAAAAAGGAAAGGAAAGGAATGAAAACAAAATACCCCCCCAAAAAACAACTCCAGAGCTGTGCACCAAAAATATCATCAGTGATTCAAGAAGCTTATCACTTTCCCATGATTCTTTGGCCCCTATTTGTTTCTACAACAGGATTATAAGAATAGGCTCTCTTCTGGGAGAAAGCAAATACGTAATATCTCAGCACTATGCAAGTTGGTCTGTCCACTTGGATAATTTGAAATAACTGATCCCTTCAGGCAAATCATAGCTCTAAAGTATTGTCTACAAATGTGTGTGCAGTCACATCATAATGACAGGAGACTTAAGCTGAGAACTTCCAGTGACATACATTATCATCTGAATTGGGGAAGTCAAATACGGCAGCTTTGATGCAAGCAAAATAATCATCACCTATACTGAATTTTGTAAAATGTAATAACGCAAGCAAACTGTTAATGGATTAGAAAGGTTATTCACACACACAACACAAAGAAAGGCTATCAAAGAAATGATAACATACATTCAAATTAGCATGAGATTTTTTTTTTTAATGTTTGCTTGTACGCCAGATGTAAAATCTCTGAGTACCACAGAACCTGTCAAGAATTTCAAAATAAGGGACGCCTGGGTGGCACAGCGGTTAAGTGTCTGCCTTTGGCTCAGGGCGTAATCCCGGCGTTATGGGATCGAGCCCCACATCAGGCTCCTCCGCTATGAGCCTGCTTCTTCCTCTCCCACTTCCCCTGCTTGTGTTCCCTCTCTCGCTGGCTGCCTCTATCTCTTTCAAATAAATAAATAAAATCTTTAAGAAAAAAAAAAAAGAATTTCAAAATAAAACAGAATGATTTAATGTTATATGGGGAAATAATTTATAAACAAGGCTATGAGAGGTGATTTACATCCCACAAAGTAATAATTAAGCACATCCCCAAATTATTAGTTGCAATGAACAGAAGTATACGTGTTTTTTTTTCCATTTTGAAAACTGAATGAACATTTTCTTAGAAAAGAAAAATCGAACTGGCTTCTCTAGTTGTTCAAAATGGGAAGGCAATACAAAGGTCCAGTGACAGAATGAACCACACTAATGAGCTCTTTTCAGGCAATGACTCCATCTTATTTGCCTTTATTTCTTTAAAACTGAAAGGTCGGTGGCTGAGACATAAAAGATGATAAGTAAATGCTTAAATAATGAAATTGAACTGAGTCCTAATGAACATAATCACTGCAGTCAGACAGTTTTAGTTCAATTCTTGTAGCCAACATTTACATGCTGAGTTATCTTGGAAAAAGTTACCTAATCTATCTGACTCCTATTTTTTCTTTCTTTAAAATAAAAATAATTGTCCCCACTGTGTCAGGTCATTGCAAAGATTAAATGAGGTCATATAAATATGGAACAAATGTGCCACACAGAAACATATTGTCAGCTCTCAGATCACCACAGCTATTATTAGTTAGTAATCCCTTCTGGATTTTAGGACATTCCTAAAAGGACTGCTCAAGACAGCTCTCTCAGCTTCAGCTAATACGCTGCCCGCCTCAGGAAGCCTACTTGCCTATTCCCCGGCTAATGCATTGCCTCTCCCATCACTTTCAGTGCATTCATTTCACTTGTGTTAATTCTACTTTTTCACTTATGTTAATTCTTATCATTGCATATACTGTGCTATTTAAAAGTGATCTGCTTTTTCATGAGTCTACTCCAGTAATATGCGAATTACCTCATGTTGTACGTCTTCATAACTCCAGGGATACAGTTCTGTTAGATAGTAGATGCAACCATCTAATTCATTATCAAGACACAGGAAATAATCTTTCCTTATATTTTGTTTTTAGTTTTTATGGATAAATGCTTGTCTGAGAGAAAAAAATGGATCTTGGAACACTGTGTTATAACATTATTAAAATAAAATGTTATGATACAAAATACTGTTGTCAACTTACTTTGACTATGGAGCTGTGGATATACTAATAAAATGCCTATTAACCATGAGATCCAAGAAGAGGAAAGATTAAGCTATGTCCTGACTGTGTAAGAGTTTAATCAGCCTATCACATGAGATAAACATACACTGGTGCATCTTTAGAGATCAAGGAAAAGAAATTTTAATTTACCTTTTGAACCATAAGCTCCAAAAGGTATTTGATCTACTTATAAAAATGAATTCAAGAAGAAATTGAGAAAAGCTATAAAAAACAGATCCACAGTAGAGTATTAAAAGGAAACTTAAAATCATGACGAGGGAGTATATTCCTTACCTGTGGAAATTTCCATCTTAAAAGGCAATTTCAATGCTGCCACACAAAAATGTTTTAGTCACTTTCAGAGAAGTTTAGATTAATTTCATCCAGCATGGTGTTTCTTACATCCTTACTAAGAAGAACATTGGAAAGTTATTTATTTTGTTTTGATATTTCAGAGGAAGGAGAATCACATGACTCCAGTGTCTGGAAAACATTAAGTAGATTTGAGAAATTCCCATATAATCAAGGTCTCCAAAATCCAGAACTTAAGGACAAAATAAGATGAAGAAAAAAAGGAAGGAAGGAAGGAAGGAAGGAAGGAAGGAAGGAAGGAAGGAAGGAAGGAAGGAAGGAAGATCTTGGAACATTGTTATTAAGATTTTTATATAGATGAGCTGTGAAAATTGATATTGTATCAGAATTCTTATCTCTAAACTGGACTTCAGGGAGATAGGAGATCAATTTGGTATCTCAAAGAAATCACACTTAAAATTTGAGATGCGGAGAGTGAGGTCATTGAGGGAACTATTCCAGTGAACTGAAGGACTCCAGCTCCACTTTGATCCTGCTTAACATAATCTGTTATACACACTTCATATTTCAAGAGCTGTGTAGAAGCACATTTCTCAAATCGTTACAACCTAATTTTCACACAAAGAGATAGTGAGTACATGTTGAAGTTTTACTTGATTCATTGAGTGATCATCTCAGCAGAATGATCTGGGGAAAAAAAAGAAAAAGAAAGAAAGTAAAAGAAAGAAAAGAAAAAACAGATACACCTGGTTTAGTAAGTAGGGCAAGTAACAAGATGATACTAAGTGACGCACAAACTGATTAATGTCCTTTAGGCTAAGGAGACTGTAACTGCTGAGGTCACCTTCTCTATGGGAAAGGAAAAACTATAAACGTAACTTACACTTTCCTGCAAAGTCAACCTGTGACTATACAGGGTAGGAAACAGCTGAATCCCATCAGTTATGAAGTTATTCCAACAAAGGAAAATGCCACAAGAATCACAGATGGCCATTACAGAGAATTATTAGGACATGATCCAGAACGATATTAAACAGTCTCACAATCATCATTTGCTTAATTTCCAAATTCCAAATATTAGGTAATGTTTTGTGCACACCAGCTAAAGAAGATAAAATTGCTTAAGGCACACTTCTAAATTATTAATTAAATTCAAGGATGGGGAAGAAAAAAAATGCATGGATAGAAAAAAACTGCTGCAAAGATTTGGAAGAAAGTGAAATTTCATATTGATGCCAGGGAGTGGAAGAACGAAGATGTGTGGGAGACACACACACGAAAAAATCACTCTGAGCTCTATGATAACTATAAAGCCATTTTTATATAGGGAGAATCTCTGTTTTCAGGTAAAGTGGGAAAACACTCCTCCAGAAGAATCACAGGGTTCTCAGGGAATAGAAAATATGGGAATGCCATTAACCTCTCATAGGTAGGAAACACAGTGATGATTTATAACTTACTGAAAATCAGATATAGACTTGTTTGGACAAATCTGGTGCTTTAATGCTGTTTCAGAATGTGTGTCAGACTGGTGAACAGGCTTGACTTATCATCCCCTACTGGGACAAATAAGAGACCTTGTAGAGATGGATATCAACCTCACCCCGAAGAATCCCACAAGTTGTTTGGTACCATGAGTATGTTTCCTCTGTTTACCTCTTAACACTAGCTTTTCTGGATCCTTACATTTCAAAATTAGTCAAGAAAGGTGAAATTTCCTCTATTAGTTTATTCTTGGAAATCTCTATGGACGTATCCCCTCTTTCTCATTTCCTTCTCATTTTGCTACTTTTTCCAGCTCCTAGAAAATCACTTCTGTCCTTAATGAGAACTCTACAGTTCCTCACCTAAAATCAATCTTGCCTTTTCCCTAATGTTGTAGTATTCTTTCACCCCTACAGGAGCAGACTTTGCATTCTTCCTTCTCTGTATTTCAGGACCCTGAGCTGGTTGGCATTCTCTCACTTGGCTACTGCTCTCGTACCCATGTTACTCTGTCCAAACCTCTTCTCACTTACTACCTTAATAACATATCTACTTCAATGCATTCCCAAGGAAATTTGATAGTGTCTTATAATTTTCACTTCATGGGGTTGTGGACTTTATTAATAGATTTTTTTTTCATTGACCTAGAATTACAAATTAGGCAAACAGGAGTCTTAAAGAGACAACCTATAGTCACATATATTCTGCATCTTATTCTCCAGTAAAATCATCTAATAGGGGATTTAAATAATTACAAATCTAGAAAGTAAAACAGACTAGCAAAGAATAATAAGCAATGCCACACTAATTCATTTGGTTTTCGGAAGTGTGAATGGACTGGAAACTACCTGAGGACAAGGATTACATCTTTTGAGGCCATCTGAAACCTCAATAATTAGCAAAATTTCTGTCACTCTATAATGGGTATCTTTAAATGTGTATTGTATGAATGAATGACCAACCAGCTGAATAACTAATGAGTGAGTCATAATCAATTTCCGACCATCGTATGCATGGATTTTGGCTGGCATTTCCAACAGTTCCCTAATAAATTTTGGGTATGATAGATGTTATAAACCAGCCGAAAGATAACTTCAACCTATGTTCTTTTGGATAGGGAGACAAACCCAGAACAGCCCCAAAATAGTAGATACATTATCTATTTAGTATTGTTTTATTTGGTTGGAATATGAACAAGATTAATACTGAGTTGCCTAGCCATTATAAGATTCTAAATATTTTGAAGATTTAAAAATATATCGTTTAAAATTAAAAAATAAATAATTAATGAGATTAAAAATACACTGATTTATAAATGCGTACTCCTTCTTTAGGATAAGAAAGTATAGGTATCATTTTTAATGATTCATTAAATACAGCAGCAATGTTAACTATATAGTACTAGGAACTCTGTTCCTTTGTTTGAGAAATTAAGAAAAACATAAAATTCATGGAGTCTATCATTATCCAAACAACCTAATCAGATGCTTCAACAGAACTGAAATATTTGAGATTCTAAATTATTGGGGAAATACAGATATTCTTAAATTACTGCATCACATTTCAAAGTGACGTAACTTAGTTTGCTCTTTGGTGTTTAAATGTAGAGGTCATGGTCTGAAGCAGAAAACTACTCTGTTTTTTTAAAAAAAATACAATAAAAATAAAGTAAAAATAATATATATTACTGGCAGCCTAGGAGCCATTTTTGTAGTGGATAACATGTTTTCATTTTGACCTTTTCCGGGGTAAACAAAACATGCATTACTTGAAATTCTTCCTAGATAGTAGACACACGTATTATTGTAAAGCAATAGAAAAACAAAACAAAATGAGGACTTTCTTTTTCTTTTTAGTCACTTTGAAATGTGAGTCATCAAAGCTATTATAACAATGGAAGCTTTTGAAAATATGAAACAATCTGAAATTAATCTATTAGTTTCTTATTTATATGTGACTTTTTTTAGGAAAAGCAATACATTTCAAAGGAATTTAATATTTGTATAATACTGAGTATATTAAAATTCAAATGATATAATATTAATTAAATTAAATGACTCTATGGTAGTTAATAATTAATATTAAAACAAATATGCATTATGTAGGATGTTACATTTTAAAATACTAGCATATTAGATTTATAACATATAGACTAATTTGAGGAAACTTAATTTCTGCTGTATTAACAAACAAAAAATGCATGATCTCTACACTAAAACCAGTTTACTATTCCTTTGTTTGACCAGCCTTACTCATTGTTTAGTAATATCAGAGGACGAATCATATATTATGCCTTTACTATGAGTTCCTTTGAGAACTTAGAACTTACAGGTTAAACACAATAATGTCATTTTGGTCTGTTATCAGAAAGAAAGGCATTTCATAAAAGCGAATTTTCTGGGTAAAGGAATTTTAATAAATATAACCACCAAACTATTACCAACTATTTTTATGAAAATCTTTCTAAAACACTAAATATTTCTATAACTTTAAAAAAAGTACTCTGAATATGCAATTAACTTCTATTTTATGACTATGTTATTTGGTTTTCTAAAAAGATTTTATTTATTTGAGAGAGAGAGAGAGAGAGAGAGAAAGCAGGGGAGGAGCAGAGGGAGAAGGACAAGCAGACTCCCGAGATGGAGCTTGAGCTCCCAACCCCAGATCATGACCTGAGCAGATAATCAAGGGTCTGACGCTCAACCAAGGCATCCAGTCACCCCTTATTTGTTCTTTTTTTAAGTTTTTATTTAAATTCCAGTTAGCATACCACATAATATTAGTTTCAGGTGTACACTATGGTGATTCGACACTTCCACACAGCCCTCAGTGCTCCTCACAAGGGCACTCCTTAATCCCCATCACCTATTTCACCAGTCCCACTTCATGACTTTGTTATTTAATTAACATTGCTTATGATGCTTTGCTAGAAGGTGTGTGTGTGTGTGTGTGTGTGTGTGTGTGTGTGTGTGTGTGTGTTGTAGTACGAAAGACTAGACTTAAGCATGCTTTGGTGCTTTTATAATTCTTAAGCCTCCTTTCTTCTATCCAACTACTGGCTGGCGTAGTTCTAGCTTCTGTGATAATGACTTCTGCTCATATCAAATTGAACTTTTTTCAGTATTCTGCCTTTACAACGTTCTATACTTGGGAATCAAATAAAGTTGTGCTTGATACTGCACATATATCAAGTTAGCACTTCTGGATTCTAACTGTTGAAGGAGATTTCTATAACCACAAGGAATATACATTTTTAGTAAACAGGCAGACAATCTGTTAGCTTCTTTGGATGTTAGAGATGATTTTCTATTTTTGGGTTCTTGCCTCTATTCCGAGTTACTGCTATAAAATCTCAAGATAATAAGGTCTTTGTATATATATATGTTAGTCATTGTTACTCTGCAAGGCAACTAGGCAGAAGCAGAAATTATGGTATAAATAAATATTTGCACACAAGTTAAACATCTCTCATTTAAGTTACTATTGGCATTGTAAAAGAAGTCCAATGAATTTTTGGGTAACATACCTGTCATTTAGAAGTTTCAGTCCTAAAAGGATTATGCACTTGAAAAAGAAAATAGTAAAGGTAGGTGAACTGAACCAACAAGTACAGAAATGGCAAACACATGATAAGGAAAACCTGTTTAAACTCACAGTTAGTCAGATGACATGTGACTCAGTTTTGGTCAGTAAGATGAAAGCAGAAGTCTAATAGGGATTCTGGGAAATTTTCTGCTTTTCTGATAAAAGAAATAGACTTGACTGTCATTGCCCCTTTCCCTTTCATCCTACATTGGGCATTGATCTAATATCTGAAGCTAGACAATCATTTTGCAACCAGGAAGGAAAAAGTAAGTTGAGGGGAATCAGGAAGACACTGTCACTGACATCATTAAGGCACTGAACCTTGAACATGTGAACTGAACTGAGTAAGTTCAGTAACTCTGTGCCCTGATTTACTGCAGACAATACTCCTCACTGATGAAAAGCATTGGCTGGAATTTGTCTTAGAGATAAAATGAACAAACCTTGAAAATAAATGTTAATGTGGTTTGGTAAATTACTTTTGTTTTGGTTCTTTGTTGAAATAAATTGTATATAAGCACCTGCAGCATGCCATTAATTCATTCCTTTCTGATTTAGAATTGATAATATTAGTAAAAGGACGTTCAGGAGTCTGAGAAGGCATGTTTAAATATCAACTATGCCATTTTCTATTTGTGTAACTTTGGGTAATCTAGATAGCCTCATGGGTCTACATTTCTCTGTGGTTACTATTTGTACCTATGTCACTATGTTGGAAGCAAATTAAACGCTCTAACACATATAAAACACACAGGAGAGTGCCTGGCACATAGAGTCCATGCTCGATTTTTAAAAAAGATTTTATTTATTTATTTATTTATTTATTTATTTATTTATTTGAGAGAGAGAGCAGGGGGAGGGGCAGAGGGAGAGAGAAGCTTGATTCTAGGACCCTGAGATCATGACCTGAGCCAAAATCAAGAGTCAGATGCTTAACCTACTGAGCCACCCAGGCACCCTTCAATGCTCAATATTTTTTATTTATACTGTATTGTTAGATATATCAATTTTTTATAAACTATGTAAGATCGAATAAGTTAAAAATAAAAAGAATTTCTTTAAATCACACCACCCTTTAAAGTAAAAATTTACTGGCTTTATTGGCATTTATTAAGTGTTTACTGAGTATCTTTAAGCCCATCAGTTGCTGGTAATACAGAGATAATCAGAATATAATTCAAGAGATGTGGAATATCAGGGAAGATGAAAATGAAAACAACGCATATTAAACATGAAAATCCAATTATGGACTAAGTACAGAAGGAGTAAAGAGAGAAGTATACTTAATTTTCCTATACATACTGGGGGGGGTATCAGATATTTGCACTGAGTAGTAAAGGAAAGTTAGGAGAGAGAAATAAAGGAGGAAATGTCATTTCAGGCAGAGGGAGAGAATATACAGAGGCAAAGAGATGTACCACATGGTGGTATGTTTTGGAAAATAGAATCGTTTATGCCTGGCTGTGACGGAGGCTTAAGTGGAAAAGTGGCAAGGATGAAACAGAACATATTCCCGGAATCAGATTAGGAAAGTCATTGTATAGCTCTCAAAGCTTAGACTTCAAATCAGCATAAAGAGTGGTTTTCAAATTATGTTTCATAGAATCCAATTATTCTACAGACGCCTCAGGGCCTCTGGCTTATGTGTGGAAAAGAATGAACAGGTGCAGTTTTAAGATTCACTCTTAAGTTTAAGCAATTTCTGCACTTTTCTGTTGTTGTTAAAAATGGACGCGCACACGCGGTTACACAGCTAGGTACTGGCAGATGACTGCTTTTCAAAATAAAGACCGGCTCGGTTGTATTTCCATATTTTCTATGCACAAGTGTATTCTGGCAAGCGTGTGAGGGACGTTCCTGTGAAGGGCATTACTAATCAACAAGAGAAACACCGTAATGTGGACTTGAACTAAAGCCTTGAAAATGGGAATGGAGAGGGACTGGCAGTTGTGATACATTTAGGGAATGGAATCAATAGTGTGGGAGACTATATACAAAGATCTTCAAAATCTTTTCTCTCAGGACTTCTAAAAATAATTGTGAAAACTTTGATCTGTCCTCATACATCTTTATATTGATTTCTATTTTTTTGTTTGAAGCTTAAATAGTAACAAAGAATTGACTACCTGGCATATTTTTAAAATTGACATTTAAAAGAAACTGTTCATTACTATAAAATGTATGTAGGAGAGCCTGGGTGGCTTGGTCGGTTGAGTGTCTGCTTTTGGCTCAGGTCATGATCCCAGGGTCTTGGGATGGAGTCCGCATGCGCCCCTGCTCAGTGGGGAGTCTGTTCTCCCTCTCCCTCTGCCCCCTCGCTCATGTTCTCTCTCGCCTGCTATGCTCTCTCTTAAATAAATAAATAAATAAATAAATAAATAAATAAATAAATAAATCTTAAAAATAGATAAAAAAATAAAACGTATCTAGTAGAATCTAAATTCCACAGCAAGGTTGATTCCAACCATTATTCACATGAAATGAAATAAAAAATATTTTAACAGTTGTCAGTTGTATCTCACTATTTTTACTCCTTGAATCTATCCTAATAAAAACTTATATATCTGAAAGTTTTGTTGGTGACTAGATCATGTTTCTCCAAACTCCAAATTTACACCGAAATTTTTAAATCCTCTTCATTTTTGGTGGCCATAAGATGTTTAGTTTTATTCTTACTTCGTTCTGTTCTATTTTACAGAATGAAGTGATATTTTTGTCAAAAACCAACAAAAGGTACAAAGTTGCAGTTATGAAGGACGAGTAAGTCTAGAGGTATGAAGTACAGCATGAAGGCTATAGCTCATATTATATTGAATACTGGAAATTTGCAGAGAGAGTAGATTTCAGTTGCTCTATTTACACACAAAAAACATTACTAATATGAAAAGATAAGCTCATTTAGCTTGACTAGTAATTATTTCGCTTTATACATGTATATCAAATCATCCGGTTGTACGTTTTATATAAATTTTATTTAAAAATAAAGAAAAGGAAAAAAGTAAATGAAAATATTTCTCCAATTTCTCCATGAGTGTAAGTAAACATTTATATTTAAATATTTACACTAGTGCAAAATTAGCATTGTATATATACCTAAGAAGTTACTTTGTTTCTAAACTTCTGGCTGCATATTACTTTGTTACTAAAAACTAATAGCACTTCAGGATTCTGAAAGTACAGCAAAACTGCTTTTTTAGAGATCAAGATTTTTTAACATTGCACCAATTCTTTAATTTCTGGACCATTTGGTTTTGGAGTAGATTCTTTTTTCATCAAAATGAGGGAATACTCAATATATTCTACTTACTTCACATTTGTTTGATACGACTTTGTAAAATATCAGACGTGCTGCATGATCATTCTAAATAAAATATATACATTAGGCCCTTCTTTCAAAAATGATTTTATTTCAATTGAGACAGAGAGAGAACATGAGCAGGGAGAGAGGGACAGAGGGGGAGGAAGAGCAAGAAGCAGACTCCCCACTGAGCAGGGAGCCCCATGCGGGACTCGATCCCAGGACCCTGGGATCATGATCTGAGCTGAAGGCAGACTCTTAACCGACTGAGCCTCCCAGGTGCCCCATGTTAGGCCCTTCCAAATAAAAAACAACGATTTTAAAATTCTGGTTTGAGTACCTTTCTTTTTCATGTTTTCTTCTAAGGAGAAAAGTTGTTTCCATAGAACTTTCAGGGAAAGGGATGGGCTAATTCTTCACTTGCCATAACCCTTTCAATTACAAGTGATCAGAAGGGATTGGATGAAAGACGTAGCTTTGCTGAATACCCACTGTGAGTCAGCCAACAGAGGAAACGAGAACTTTCAAAAACCATTGCTAGCTCAAAGTCTCCAGTGGGTTGTCTCCTGAGAAATTCATTGCTTTAGGGTGGAAGGAAAAATAAGAAATCTGTCTATTTGATAGCTTTTCTTCCTGATGTGAGCAGGAAGCTGTCTAAACCTAAATAAAAACCACAGAGATAGAGGTGTGTAATTTATGTGAGAATAAAATTGTAATGAGCTATAGCAACTTATGGGCTAACTAGGCATACTTTTTAAATGGCTGTATTTTATACTGCCATCACTCTTCCAAAAAAACTCATAGAAATGGTAAAATATAACTGAAGAATATTATTTTAACAGAATAAATGGAATTCTCAATAGCTGGATATAGTTCTTAAAGGCTATATTGTCTTTCACAAATTTAATTTGAGCAAGGAAGAATTCCTATTGGTGAAATTGATTTAATAAGCGTGAGTATCGCCTGTGGTGGAAGATAGGTGCATGTAGCATAAAATGTAAACTAGCGATGCAGGAAAGAATGTTTTAATAAATACTGATAATTGAGAACTCATTCAAAATACAATTGGATTTGGTAGGATTTTATACACAGAGTTGAGCTATAAAGGCAAATATCACAGGTTAATAGCTAAAAGCACTGGCACAGAATGTGGACTCTGTGTTAGTACTGTGTCTACTTGTTCAGAAAGGTTCAATTTCTGCATTCGGCTCTGAAATATTCCAATCGGAAATGACATTATTTTAAAGGTATTTTTAGCAAAACTGCATATATTTTCACATATTTCACTTAGAAAAATGTATGTTGTATTCATTGATGTTATTATCTATACCTCTTACAATAATTCTATTAAATATTTGAAAGAATAAAAAATTAATCACATTTTCCTCTTCCTAATTAGCACCCATTCATGGTTTTGTGTGCACACACGCGTGTGTGTGTGTGTGTAAATAAATTTGATGCATATTCTACTTTGTTTGGTTTGTTTTTAATTCTGGGTTTGGTTTTAATTCTATGATAACCAAAAGCACACTGCAATGTGATATCTGACTTGTGGTAATTGTTAGTCTGAATATTTGCACTTAAACATCACTGGAGTTAACTGGAATCTTCCACCATAAAATATTCCAACAAAGTTCCACTTGATCATGATGTATAATACTTTTAATGTGTTCTTGAATTCTGTTTGATAATATTTTATGGAGAATTCCAATCAGGAATATTGGTCTATAGTTTTCTTGTGGTATCCTCATCTGGCTTGGTGTCAAGGTCTTGCTGGCTACACAGAGTGAGTTTGGAAATGTTTGCTCCTCCTGGATATTTTGGAAGAGTTTGAGGATTGTGTTACTTCTTTATATGTTTGGTAGAAATCTCCAGTGAAGACATCTGGTCCTGGAGTTCCTATGTTAGGAGTTTGATTACTAATTTAATCTCTTTACTTATAATTGGTCTGTTTAGACGTACTTTCTTCCTGATTCAGTCTTCATAAATTGTGTGCTTCTAGAAATGTACTGATTTCTTCTAGGTTATGTAACTTTTTGGCATACGGTTGTTCATTGAAGTCTTAGGATGCTATGCATTTCTGTAGTATCAGTGGTAATGTCTCCTTTTTCATTTTTATTATTTATTTTTTTTCTAATTTTTATTTTGTTATATTAGTCACCATACAGTACATCCCCAGTTTTTGATGGAATGTTCCGTGATTTATTATTTGCATATAACACCCAGTGTCCTTTTTCATTTTTAATTTGGGTATTGCCTCTTAGTCTAGCTAAAGGTTTGTCAATTTTATCTTTTCAAAAAAGTAGGTCTTAATTTCATTCATCCTTTCTATTATTCTTTTGGTCTCTGTTTATTTTCACCCTGATCTTAATATTATTTCCTTCCTTCTGCTAACTTTGTGCTTAATTTGCTCTTCTTTTTCTAGTTACTTGAGGGATAAAATTAGGTTGGTTACTTGAGATCATTCTAATTTCTTAATATACGCATTTATTGATATAAATTTTCCTCTCAGAACTAATTTTGATGCATCTCACAATATTCGACATGAAGTATTTCCATTTGTTTTGAGATTTTTTTTTTTAAATTTCTCATTTGCTTTCTTCTTCGATCATCTGGTTATTTAGAAGCTTGTCTTTTAGTGTCCACATCTCACTTTCCTCATGTTGATTTCTAGTTTCATTGGGGTCAGAAAAAGTAGTTGGTATGAATTCCATCTTTTTAAATTTCTACTATTTGTTTTGTGTATTGTCACAAAGACGCATCCTAGAGGCCGTCCCAGGTGCACTTGGGAAGGGTGTGTATTCTGCTCTTGGACAGAATGCTCTATGTATGTCGGTTACGTCCATTTTCTCTAAAGTATGATTCAATCCTACTAGTTCCTTCTTGATTTTCTCTTGGGACCATTGATCTATTGCTGAAAGTGGAGAACTGAAGTCCTCCACTATTAGTGTCTTGTTGTCTATTTCTCCCTTAATGTCTGTGAGTATTTGCCTAATATATTTCAGTGCTTGGATGTTGGGAGTGATTATATTTACAATAGTTACATCTTGTTGGTGTATTGATCCCTTTATCATTATATAATGACCTTCTTTGCCCCTTGGTACCCTTTTTAGCATGAAATTTGTTTTGTCTGATACATGTATGGCTATACCTATTTTTTTTTGTTTTACATTTGCTTGGAACATCATCTCCCAACTCTCCACTTTGAATCTATGTGTGTCTTTGGAGCTGAAATGAGTCTCCTGTAGGTAGCATATAGTTCAGTCTTTTTAAAAAATCTATCCAGCCACTCTGTGCATTTTGACTGGTGAGTTCCATCCATTTATATTTAGGGAGAATATTATGTAAGGATTTACTACTGTCATTTTACCTTTTCCATTCCAGTTATTTTGCTTTTCCATTGTTTCTTTTTTTGTTTGTTTCTATCTATCTTTGTAAGTTGGTGGTCTTCCAGGGTGATTCATTCAGCCCCATTCCATTATGGTTTCGTGTGTCTACTCTCAATTTCACTTTGTGGTTACCATGAGATTTACATAAATACAATAGTCCTTTTTCTGCTGATAGGAAGTATCTTCATTAACCTATAAGAGTTCCATCCTTTTACTCATCCCCTTTTATATTTTTGATAATCACAAATTATCTTTTTATGTTGTGATTTCATTACCAAGTTGTAGTAGCTACAGTCATTTTAATGTTCTTTTCCTTTGACATTTATGCCATACCTGCTCAACATACTGTTCTATAAAGAGTTACAGTTTTCTAATTCTGACTGTCTGTCACCTTAATCAGAGTTTTGTGTAGTTTCATCTTTTTGTTTCAGTTTGAAGAGTTCTGAACATTTCTTATAAGGTGGGTCTAGTGGTGGTGAACACTCTCAGCTTTTGTTTGTCTGGGAAACCTTTACTTCTCCATCATATCTAAAGGATAACTACATCCCAGGATAAATATTACTGTTTGGAAATTTTTATCTTTCAGCTTTGAATTTGTTATTGCAAACAACATATAGAGACTGTATAGAGATTCTGTGGAGAAATCTGCTGGTTTCTATCAGCTTCGTAAACTTGTATATCCTAATTCGTTCCTCTGCTTTGGGAAGTTCTCAGCTATTTCTGTAAATACATTCTCTGCTCCCTTCTAATGGGTATTCTCATTAAAACTTTGTTGGCTCTTCTGAGGAAGTCTGAAAATTCTTGAAGGATTTCGTCACTTTTTAAAAAAAAACATTATTCACTTGAGAGAGAGACAGAAAGAGAGGGAGCATGGGAGCACACACAGAGGGAAAGGGAGAGAGAGAGGAAGAAGCGGACTTCCCTGCTGAGCAGAAAGCCTGACTCGGGGCTCGATCCCAGGACCCCGAGATTATGACCTGAGCTGAAGGCAGACACTAAACCGACTGAGCCACGCAAGCACCCACATTTCTTCACTTTTTAAAGAATCTTAGTTCTCTCTCCTCGTCCACCTGAAACATTTCTATATCCCCATCCTCAAGCCCACTTATTGTCTCTTCCATCTGATCTGCTCTATTTCCAGTGCTTTCTAATGTACTCTTCATCTCATCTATTGAATTCTTCAACTTCAGAATTTGTTTGGTTCTTTCTTACAACTCCAATCTCTTTGGTAAAGTACTTCCTCTATTCATTAATTTTATTCCAGAGATCACGGTATTGCCTTTCTGAGTTTTCTTGTGTCTCAGAGTTTCTTCCTAACAGCTATGTTAAATTCTGTAACAGTTAGATCACAATATTCTGTCTTTGGGTTCAGTTACTGGAAAATTGCCATTTTCTTTTTGCGGTACCATATTACCATCATTTTTCATGATGTTTGATGAAAAGTGTCTCTACCGTCACTTTCGAAGTAGCAAGCACCTTTCTCATTTAGCAAGGCTTGTTTATTTTGATTCTGAGTGCAACTGGGAGCTTTCTTCTTGTTTTCCAGGAGGCGGAGCTAGAGCACAGGTTTTGGTTTCTCTCACCAGCGCTGACTCACCATTAAGGTTGGGAGCACCAGCTTTAAAAACAAACAAACAAACAAACAAAAACCCTGGTGGATAGAAATTCTTCTTCAAGGTGGAGCAGAATGGGGGAGGTGTGTGCTTGGCACTTGGGGTTTTGGCTGTACACACAGCCCAGTTGGGGGTCCTCCAATGGTGGGGGGGGGTTCCTGGAGTTCTGTAGCCAGTTCTTCTGCCAGAATCCTGGTTCAGGCAGCAAGAATGGATCCACTCAGTACTCTTTATCTTCCTTCTTTCTTTTGCTTTCTCTCCCCCAAGTCACTGTGATTTCTCCTCAGAAACACAGGTCCCTCCGCGGCAGCAGCAGCAGCCAGGTAGACTTCACCGTCTTCTGCCGTAAAGGTGATGCTGGCCCACTGTCTCTGCCAACCTTGCCGCTGCTGCCTCTGTCACCAAAACACGTCTGTCGTGGCTCCCTTGGCCCCACAGCCTTCTCTGAGGTCCGATCCTCTCTCTTTCGGGTACACAGATGGATGGATCTCTCTAGTGTCCTGGTGTGCTGTGCAGAGGTGAGATTTGGCAGGGGCAGGGGGGCGGTTGTGTTTGTTTGTGTGTTTGGTTTGGTTATAGATATCTGATTAGTTGTAAACGGGAGAAAGTTAAAAAAAAAAAAAAAAAGGACGACCCACGCTGCCCTGATGCTGACTTCACTCTCCAATACAATTATGAACCCTTAAAGAGCTTTCACCTCTTGGGAAACAGACGTTAAGCAACCCCAATATAATATAAATTGTGAAAGGAAACCTAAAATTAAATATATAAGAAAAATCCCTTTATCAATGGGTAGCTCGAGGTTCTCGGATGGGCCTCACTTGGCCATACAACCACCAACCGTGCTTATCATCTACGGTTTTCTTGGCTAAGAGTTACTTGTATGTGTTCCTTGGAAACTGGACTTTTAAAAGTTACATACCAATGGATTTTGAAGAGTAAATAGTTACAAACATTGAAAAGAAAATTATGATAGTTAATAAGAGATTTTCTCATACTGTTTACTAGTTTACAAAGTATGCTAAATGGGGGCAATCCTGTGGGCTCTCCTCCCTCCTTGGGAGCTTTGTATTAAGACTTTGCTATCGCTCAATAAACCGTGCTTTGCTGCCCACCACTCTGGTCTACCTCTTCATTCTTTGAAACCACGTGACCATGTGGGCACTGACGGAGAAAAAAGTCCTGTAACATTTATGGGGGCTCGTCCAGGATCTCCACCATCGTTAAGGACAATTAACCATGAGTATTGGGCAGCAAGTCTGTCTGTCTCTCTCTCTCTCCCCATTTTGTTTGTGGAAACAATGGGCATCTGTCAGCCACGTAAGAGAGATCAGCATGGCTGCCATTCTCAAGTCTCGGGTGACAGGCTCCCTTCTCACCGATCCACAAACAAAAGTTGGGAATGTCAGGTGCTGAGGATTCAGAGCTCCTTTCAGGTCAGATCACCAGATGTGAGGGACCTAGGGAAAACTGAGCAGCAACAGAGGGGCCTGACGAATGCTACCCTCTGGTGGACACCTGAAAGCTCTTGCAGGGACCTGGTTCCTTACTGCCCATCCAGGCATCCAGACAGAAACCCCTCTGCTCCTCTTTTCTTGGCTGATTCCTTCCCTAGGAGAATGAGTGGGAAAGCTCAGGACAGTCCCCCAGACATTCTCTTGTGAATGGTTGGGGTGGCCTCCAAGCTATCTCACTCACAGTTCCCTGATACAAACACAGGTCATCAAACTCCAAATGGTGATTCAGATGGAGCCTCACACAGAGGTCAAAGCAGACATCTACAGGGGACCCCTTCAGACGAGAGGAACACTGACTGCCACCCCATCCAATGCCCCTGAACAAAAGGAAGTAGCTAAGACCCGTTGTCGCCCTTCTTCCCTAACAGCAGTTAAGGTTACCTCTTCAGAGGCGGTAACGAAGAAGGGTAGTTAGAAGGCAGGCAGGCAGGGATAAGTCCCCCCCACTTCCCGCCCTAAGAGGAAACCACCACTAAAAGGATCTAATACCACCCTGGAAGGAGCTCTCCACCCTTTCCCATGTGACAAAACCCTGATTGGATGACAGGTGCAGGGAGGGTTAATCAGATTAAAACAGCCCACCAACAAACTCATAAAAACCCCTAGACTTTGGGACCTTTGTACTATCACTTTGCTATCATTCAATAAACCTTGCTTTGCTGCCTAAAACAAAACAAAACAAAAGTATGTTATATGGGAAATCAATACTGTAAAATTAATCTAAATAAAATTAAAAAAACAATGAGATCATAAGCAACATTCTGTCACAGTAGAAATAATTAAAAGAACAGGAGAAAGTAAATCAATTTTAAAAAACAACTAATGAAATTCAAACATAAAAACATTAGACATTAAGAACAACTCTGGTTCCACATGTAAAAAGTAAAAGTGGCTACAATAGTACACAAAACTTTGTAGCAAACATATTTCTCTAGTTTTTCTTAGACTTTGCAAAAAAACAATGCATTATTGAAAATTTCAATTCTTTAGTGTCTGTCCAAAATAAATGAATGGTGTTTTTCACCATTATAAAACCATATGGATTTGGACAAACTCATCCAGGAATAACCTCTGTGAAGTTAAGAGCAGGACCTTCCCCAAGTGTTTGAAACTTCTAAATCTGAGATCTTCACAAGAAGCAAAAGAAGACACGATGGTGAATGAGGTCACAATTTTCACCACAATAGAAATGGGGATCTAAAGTTAGGTAAAATATTTTTAAAAGTAGGGTTGTTTAATTTAGAAAAATTAATTGTTGTTTACTTTACTTTGGTGCAAAGTAAAATCCGTAATATATAGCCTTATTATTTCTTAGCAAAGAAATACCAAAAATAAGCAAAAAATAAATATTCTGTTACTAAGTAATTTAAGAGAACTGCTATTAAGTTTGCTACCACCTTTCTTTGGCATGGCACTCATATTTCAGCTATTTCTATGTTATGATTTGCTCCCTTATTTCCTTTGAATTTTACTTTTTATGGAATAGGGCCATTGACTGGTGGTACAAAGTATGTATTAAAATAGTAGATTATCAGGAATCTTAATTGTACAGTGAGCAAAGCTGATTTTAAACCCAGGTCACTAATTGTGACACTGGTGACAAAGTGAGTGAGAAGGACATACAAAAATGCCAATACCAGATTGAGAAAAAGACTGATGTATTCAAAGTCGTGGTCTTTAAAGCTGCTCACGTGAAGGATCCTGTCAATTCACGGGATAAAGGCTATAGCAATATTGTCACAGGGATGGAACTTGTTAGGGACAGCTTGTGAGTGAGAACAGCTGCACAAATTATAGATGTTTGATACTCTCTACCTTTGGAAGATGCGTGCGAACTGGAAACAGTAAATGGAAACATTGGGTGCATCAAAATACTTTTAATATGTTTTATTTTGGGTTAAGAAGTTTTAATCATAATGAAGAATCCAAAATGAAACAACAGAGAAGACTGATATAACTAACATATGTACTGGATTGAATAGTGTCTACCCCAAAAGACGTATGTCCACCTGGAACCTCAGAATATTATTTTATTTGGAATAAGGTTATTTACAGACACAACTGGGTAGGGATCTCAGGAATGAGATCATTCTAGATTACGATGGACCCTAAATTCAATGATGTGTTCTGTAAGAGACAGTAGGGAAAGACACAGAGAAGGCCATGTGAAGACAGAGGCAGAGAGAAGACTTATGCTACCACAAGCCAAGAAACGCCAACAGCCACCAGAGGCTAGAAGAGGCACAGAGACATTCTCCCCCAGAGGTTCCAGAAGGAGCACAACCCAGCGGACACTTTAATTTCAGACATCGACCTCCAGAACCAAGAAACAGTAAATTTGTTACTTAAGCCACTAAGTCTGTGGTAATTCGTTACAGCAGCCCTAGGAAACTAACGCACAATATGAAAGTATGAAATGTCCCAGAATATTACAGTTAATTATTAAAGGCGAGCAAATTACATCATGTACCTTTCATCTCAGAATACAATGTACTCAAAATAATGGGAAAAAAACCCAGAAAATACTTGAACTTGAAAACATATTTGTTAATAAATTATTGTAGAATGGTTTGTGTCAAATTAAACTGGTTCTATTTAGAGTGGTCTCTAATGGCTGCTGCGTATATAGAAATATATTCTTTATTCCACGCCCTAGGTAAGGAATGATAGGTTTTTCATTTTAATTTTTGGTGGTTGCTTTTTTGTTTTGTTTTTTAATATTTGGTCCTCACTGAAGTATTCAGAGAAAAACTGTCTATTCTATATACAGCTGTCCATTAACCAACATGACTCTTTATATGTCAGTCTCTCTCTCTCTCTCTCTAAAGCAATAACTTTCTTTTTTCTTTCTTCATAAAACAGTCACATCTTAGGCTCCTATTTAGAGCATATTAACACACTGGATGGATAATCTAAACATACCCCTGTGGACAGTCTAGCTCTATAGTACGGTTCCCCGCGCATCACAGATACTCTCCTTTGCTCACTGTATCCCAGTCACACTGGTTCCCTCACTGTTCCCTGAGCAGACAAGACACATTCCTTCTGAGGCTGTTCCTTTCTAGAAGGCTCTTCAGGTTGACACCTTGCCGTCAATTCTACCTCATATAAACTCTTGATTAAATATTGCTTATTTAAAATTCCAAACCCCTCCTCTTCTGTGCCTCCTTTTTTATGTTTGTTTTCTTTCCATCTTACTGCTTTTTGATATGTGATATATAATTTACTTATATGGTCATTGAATGCATCCTCTCCCACTGAAATGCAACCTGCATGACTGCTGGCCTCTTGTTTTATGAAATACCGTTTTTTCCTGATGCTTAAAACAGCATTTGGCACATAGTAGACCATCTAAAATATTACTTGACAGAATGAATAAAATTGTACTCTAAAGTCAATGCCTAAACAATGCCTCGCGTGTTTTTAATAACAGAACACCTACATCCAGTTCAAGCGAAACAAGCAATGGCTGTGCTCTTGGATACCACACGTGTCTGTGCTACATGTAGCCTATTGACCCTCATATCCTAATTCGTCCCCAGTATGGCTTCTCTCTTGCATCTTCTCAGCAAGATTTTGATTATTATTCATTAACAGGAGGCTCTTATATAACTTTTGGGAGACTGATAATAATGAGAAAACATTACCTGCGGTTGTATTTACAGACAAGTACGGGGAGGGCGTGTAGTTTCCGTTCATTCCGAGCATCTTGTAGACTACCTGTTTCAGCGCCAAAGAAGACAGCTGAAATCACTGGTAATTTTCTGCAACTCCTCTAATTTTTGGTTTCTTAATTTCTAGCTATAGCTTTTTTTTCACTCACCCTCTCTCAAACATTTCACAATATCAAAAGTCCATAAAATAATTACTTCTCTGGCCTTGTAACATTTATGTGGAAATACCACCACACAATAAATGCCCATTTTTACCTTCTTTTCACATGCCCTTGTACAACTGAAATTGAATGAAGAAAAAAACATAACCATGCTAATTGATACAGTACGAATTAATGATCTTGAACCTCACATATACCAGTAACCCTGCCAGGGCATCACAGTATGCTTTTGAGTCTGTTTGCTCTCTCACATTCCTAGATGACGGTCTGACCTTCTTCTCACTAAGGATAGTCCATGACTTTGGTTTACTCTTCGCTGAAATACTTAATTCAAAGGAAAACTGATGCCCATCAGCACTTATACTGTCCTACCAGCAACACTCTCCGTTTCACCTACAACCAAAGTTGAAATATCCTGTGCCCTATCCTTTCCCTTATGGGCTCTCCCTCACTCAGGGATGTCATTCCAGCAATTCTCCCCTCCCTCATCTATATTTCAATTTTTGTTGTTGTTGTTGTTTCTACCAATACTTTTCATATAAACATGGTGATATTATATCTTCCTTGAAAAATTTCTTGTCCTATGACATCCTTAGATACATGCAGTTATCTTTGCTTCTCTAGTAAAAAACAGAAACAAACAAAAACAAGCAAAAAACCATCTCCTTGAAAAATGGTTTACATCTGCTATCTCAATTTGCCCTTGTGAAATTTTCTCTTAAACCCAGTTCAATTAGATTTTGTCTCCTATACCTAATGACAGTTGCTCTTACCCCAGACCATGACATCCACACTGTGTTTTTTTTTTTTTTAAGATTTATTTATTTATTTGAGAGAGAGAGAAGGAGAGAGTGAGCACGCAAACACACACGGAGGGGGGGTGGGGGGGTGGAGGCGGAGGGATAGGGAGAGAGAATCTTCAAGCACCGAGCGCTGAGCACAAAGTCCATTGCGGGGCTCAGTCTCACAAACCTAAGATCATGACCTGAGCCAAAATCAAGAGTGGGACACTCAACCAACTGAGCCATCCAGGTGGCCTGACATCCACATTGTTAAATCCAGTGGTCAGTTCTCACCCCTTACACCTTTCCTATTAGATCATTTAAAGCAGATGATTTCTCCCTCTTTCTCTCTCTCTCTCTCTTTTTTTTTTAATTTGATTTTCAAGATACTAAACTTTTGGTTTCTGTCCTCCGTGATGACACTTCCTTAGTTTTCTTTGCTGGTTCATTAGCTTCTCTATTCATTAAAGTTTGAAAATTCAGAGGACAATCCTTGTAACTCTTTCTTAATATCTATACTTGCTCTGTTGGTAATCTCATTCTGTTTCAGGCCTTTAAATGCTATCTGTGTGCTATACTATATCAACTCCTCTATTTTATCTCTAGCCAAGACCTCGCATCCAATCTCTATATCCACATATTCGAATGGCTGCTCAACGATTTCACTTTAAAATCTACTAAATTCAGTATCAACATGTCTAAAATTGGAGTCCCATCTTCCCACACAATCTCCACACATATCTTTTCTTATGTCAGCTTATGGCAATTCAACCTTCCAGACAAAATCCTTTGAGTTATTCTTGACTATTCCCTTAATCTCAAAACGAATCTACCAGAAAATCCTGTAGACTCTACCTTCCAAATATATTTGGAATCCAGCCACTCTTATCACTTTACCCTGATCGAAACACTATAATGTCTAATCTGAAATACTATCATAGCACCTGATGTTTTCCTCATTGTTCCCTTGCCTACTTTCCCCATAGTCTAGCTTACCTTGCCTGATACTTTCAAAACACATGTTAAGTTTGCTCAGCACTCTTCAGTGGTTTCATATTTCACTTTAAGTAAAATCCAAAGTCCTTACAATTCTCTAAGTCTCTTACATTTTATGAACTCAAAACCCCATAAGCATCTGATGTTATTTACCCATCACCACCAACAGCATCCCTCACACAAACACAACTTCCTTCCTGTTGTTTGAATGTGTCTGGAGCACCCAGGTCTTAGAGATGTTAAACAACTGTTCTCTCTGCTTAGAATGCTCTTCCCTCAATATCTTCTCCATCAACCCCCTCACTTACTTCAAGATTTCCTCAGATCTCTCAATGTTCAGTGAAGAACACCGTATTTGCCCTAATTAACACTGCAACACCCTCTGCATGCTTATCTTACTCTATTTTTTCATAGCACTTGTCACCTTTAACATATAATATAGTTTAATAATTGTTCATGTCTTCCTATTTTTATCTGTTTTACCTGCTAGAATGCAGGGTCCAAACACAGCAATATTTTCCTTGCATGTACACACTGATGTGCAGAAAACACATAGAATAGTACCTGACTCATTGTAACTACTGAAAATAAACGCTTTTGAATAAGTAAAAACTAAATGAATAAATGAAACTTCCCTAATCCCTGCAGGAGACTCAGAACACAAGCTTATAAATACTAAGTGGAGTACGTTCTGTATACTAGCCTCCTAAATGAGAATGGTAAATAAATGAACAAGATATTTGCCTCCAAGCTGCTAATGATATAATAACATCCACATCTGTAAAATTAAAAACTCTAATTCAAGGTAAAATGCTAACAGGAGGTAACAGAGCTATAAAACTTTAGTTAGAAGTAGAACCAAAGGTATTCCATATTAAGGGTGTAACATGGATTAGGGGTCTAAGGTAAAGAATATCTGTCGTGGCTGATACATTTGTCAATATATTTAATATATTATCAAATATTTTATAGTATCTATAGTGGGATGAAAACTAGGCTGGACTCTGGAGAAGTGCAGATGAATACTACTGGGTTAATGTTTTTAATACTGTGACAACATTTCAGCTAGTATCCTAAGTATTTATTATGACATTGATAGCATTTAATTTTCTTCTCTTGAAGTTGTATATACTACATAGTCATGAATAACTGAGACTTTCAGGAAGGCTGTAACGTCAAGAGTACTTAAATTTTATAGGCACAAACCAAACACACACAAGATGTTATCTTTCAAGATAGAACTCTCACGTGTTAGTCACTTCTGTGCAGTTTGGATAACTTATAAAAACATATCCGGAAGACATACTGTGTATTTTAGTAAGGTGTCTGAATCTTCTGTATCAGTGTTGAATGCATGGAATTTGACATGCCCAAGAGGCTTACCGAGGAAGTGCACTCAAGGAAAGCAGGCCATCTCACGCACGACCTCACCATCCACAGGAGGTTTAGCAGAGACACACAGCTTGGTCCTAGCTTATTTGCTGAGGTGCTTACATTAGGGACATTATGACTGTGGCAATAGCTTTCTACAATTTGGGAGACAAAAGATGACTGGGATTGTGTCAACACTTTATAAAATTCAAAATACAATAGGCTAAATGTTTTATTTATGAGCCATATTTTATCTTTACCTCTTCCAAACAAAAAACAAAATTTACAGAAACAATACAATTAAAGGCATACATATCCCTGGTACATACATAGTAAGTACATAATAAATAATGTTAACTGATGACTAAAATAATATAATATAAAGTATGCAATAAAATCATAAAAATGATGAATTAATACAACAAAATTTGGCTATTTTACTTATATTTACATCTAAAATCTCTTATAACCTAGGTAAAAAGAATTGTAGTATACAAAACTCTTTATTAAATAAAAGGGTCTCTTCAGGGTCTGAACAGAGTTTTTAATTTAATATTAATCTTATTGTTGCTATTTCTTTTCTTGGATCAGATTTAGAACCTTCCAGAGTAGGGACTGGGTTTATACAAAGGCTTATAGGACCTGGTAGATAACATTACTGTGGAAACGGGCTAGGTATAGGGAGATACTAGTGCAAAGCTCTCCTGACCCATCTCTATTAAAAAGGGCAGCTGATATTCAGCTCTAGCTGACAGACACATGCTGGAGATACCAGCTTAGTGTTACCAGATTTTTTATATTTTTGTAAAAAACAACAACAAAATTTAGCTTTTAAGGGTAATTTCACTATGTTTAAATGATAGCATTATTTCTTAAAACCAAGTTGTGCCAAATATATCACCAGCAGGCTACTGGGTTACAGATTTTGGGTTGTAATTTTTTAAGCTGGGTGCATTTCCTGGCATTTAGAAACATTAGTAAGTGCCCACTGAGTTAATGGCTGTCAAAATGATAGGCCAAACAATAGCAGCAGAAGAGGGAGAGGAGAATGAAGATGAAGTGGAGAAGTAGAGGAAGAAGGGGAGGAAGGAGAAAAAGAAGAACCTGCATTTTTTCATCATCATCACCATCGTATTTTCATTCTACACAATGTAGCTTTGAGAAGGTTTAAAAGTTTTTAATCACAGTTCTTGATTGGCGTTCCTATGAAAATTGACCTCTGAGGAATTTGCTGTTCCCTTAGCTTCTTCAGATGGTCAAAGTGGAATAATATTTGCATATGCTCACCTTTTTTGTAAATATTTAAGTCATAGAAGAATTGAAAAAAAAGGCTTTATAAACTAAAAAAAAATGCCTTTGTAAAGGGACTCTATAAGTACTCTAAAAAATGACCTATCATTTGAGAAGCCAGTCATCAGTCAGGATATTAAAAGACGAATGACCATCAATGTCAATGGAAATAACACATGTCCTCATAAAATGCCCCTGATCCATCTCTCTAATACTCCTTGTTAAATACGTTCTGGTCACAATAGTTTTCCTTCAGTGGCTCTCGGAAGATGTGCTTACTGTTGCTCTAGGTCCTTAGCAGTATTATTCCCTCTCTGGAGTGCTTGGTCTCCGCAACTGCCCATCCCCTTGTATGTGGTTGGCCTCTTCCTGCCCTTCTGTTAAGAGCTCCGATATGGGTTCCTCATTTTCTATCACATAATCATTCTCAGCACTCACCCTCATATATACTCATCTTGATCACTGATTATTTTCATGCTCATTGATGACTTTTTTTAAATGATTGCTCCCTGAGGACAAAAACCTGTCTGTTTGGTACACCTAACTACTGGAATTATTAGGATGAGGAAGCAGGGTATATGGATATATATAAGTGATTGTATGCCTTTGAAGAGTGCAGGTTGGTGAATGTTTGTAATCTAAACATAATTTTCTCCAAGTAGGACTAAGTAGTTTTAAAGAATATGCATATACTTGTTAGCACACATTTTAAAAAAGCACAGAGTATTACCATTAGTGTGGGTCTCTGTGTTACCATCCGTCGAGTTCATTTTTAAAGGGTTTAATTTTTTCCTGTCTCATTTAATGTTTCATCATAGAACATTCTCTGTCACTATTTCAATTTTACCAAATGTGTGTGTGTCTGTGTGCTTTATTTTCTCTCCTAGAGCAAAACAAAGGATAGCACTTGTTACAGAATTTTTGACATTTGATTTATACTTGACTCAAAGTGAGTGATAGGGAATGAGGAACAAAAGTTTGCAATAGTTAATTAATTGAACAAATACTTATTAAGCATCTGGGTCAGATCCTGATGGAGGCACTCATGGTACAACAGTGAATAAAATAGACAAAAATTTTAGAGCCGATGGAGCTTAATTACATTCTCATGTGGGGAGACAGTTAATGGCAATAAATAGGAAAACAAGTAAATTGCATAACATGTAAATTATGTAGTAAAATAAACAGAAAATCACTACAGATAATAGTAGCATCAGTGGATTTGGAAATACTGGTGGGAGGGTGTTATAATTTCAATGACTGGTCAGGGTGGGCCTCGTTGGAAAGATTTGAGCAACAGTTTCAAGTTAGTGAGGCCGTGAGTCTTGTGGATAATTGAGACTAAGGCACTGAAGACAGTATAGCGTAAGGCACTCTTAGATGCCTGCCACGTCTGAGCAAAACCAAGAAATCCACTGAAGCTGTAACAGAATGAGCTAAAAGCAGAGATATCAGAGAAATAACCAAGAGCCAAATTGTGTAAGGCCTTGTCAGGTCAAAATAAACCAATGATGAGTAAGTCAACATGTGACATAAGTAATCTTTCAGCAAACAGACTTGTTATAGTACATGATAAGCTAAAAAAGTTGGAGAGAAAAGGCTGCAATGATCCTTCACAACAGAGGTGATCAATGGGGAGACTTTGTCTTCTCACTATGGGGATATGTGGTGAAATCTAGATTTTGAAATTTAGATTTTTGATTGTCATGACTTGGAGAAGGGAGAAGGTTAATACACCTGAAATGTAGTGAGGAGGGGCTAGGGAAGCTGCTAAATAGCCTACAGCACACAGGACAGCCTCTCTCCCAACAGTGAGCTTTTAGGCCTCGCATATCAATAGTGCTGAGGTTAAGAAACCTCCCTTTAGAGAACCAAACACCAGTCATGAGGTCTGTACTCACGACATCATTATTGTTTGAAACTATATTGCAAATTTACATATTTCGGGATAAAGAGTTAGGAATTGTCAAAATGAGTGCACAAATGGCAAAAAGAAAATTTAGAAAAGCAGAATTAAGCATAGAAAGGCATTATCCCAATAATAACAATATTTGAAGGAATACGAAGAGTAAAAAGTAATTCCATGAGGACTAATCATTTCACATTCTTGCTGCTCCAGGCCATATCTTATGTAACGAATGAAACTAAGCCAAAGAAACACAGTTGTCCTTAGAAAGGAAGCTAGAACTCAAAAGTACAAAGCATTTTACTCAGACAAAAAATAATTTCAAGGTCTGTCTCCTATGGCAGATATAAAACCCTATCACAAGTTGAAAGAGACATTTGTTCAAGTCAATATAAAAATGTGCCATTATTGTAGTCATACTTCTTTTGTAATTGAATGACACTAATGGGCATTTTTAGGATTATGTCTGGCATGGAAGAAACTAGAATTTATTTTCATGCCATATCAATCCTTCAGAATCACCAGGAGTCATAAAGTCATAGCAGACTATGTTAAAACCTAGGAAAATATGCCATTTCAATATTTAAGAATGATTATTTTCCCACCTTCTCCAATATTGCCTGTTTTCTCACTTGTGTGATCAGTTTCTGTCTTGAAGACTTGTTTATTCTGTTTCCCTAACAAAGCAATATTCTAAGTTACCTTAAAAATAATATATATTCTTAATATATATTATATATATATTATATATTATGTATAATATATGTGTATATATGTATGTGTGTATATATATATACGTGTGTGTGTATATATATAATAAGCTGTTATATATGTCATTAGAAGAGTAACCATGAACTTAAGAATAGGTTTTAAACTCAAATGATACTGTGACAGTGTGTCTTTGTTTGCCTTTTGAAAACCGTTATCTGTAAATTACCAACCTTACATATAAATGCTATATTTCTGATTCTACCTAAAAATGCTTCCTCTGAGGAAAAAACGGGTAGTGTGGCTCATGGAAGAAAAATAACAAGGAAATGTCAGGTCTCAGAGCAGCAATTTGGGCTTCCTCTGCTGCCTGGCTTCCACATGACCTTGAGCAATGCCTGGTTTCTCTGGCCCTTAATTTATCCATTTCTAAGTGAGCATAACACCAGTAGCTCATAAGATTGTTGTGAGGAGACTCTAATAAAAATGCACTTTTCAAAAATGCTGCATAAATGTTAAATAGAGTAAAATATGTCTCTCTTCAATACGTTTACGGGAGCTTTACGCGGGGTTCTTCTTTAATGAAGAGCACCTCCCTGAGCTTCACACCCTTTCAGATACCATAGAGGCGATCCGTTTCCTTATGTGAGTGCAAGATGCGTCTCCTCGTCGCACAGAGAAGCAACTTGCTCATTCAATATATATCCTGCTGTATATACCTATACATGTGAAACCTGTTCAAACTTGCTGTTAAAGGTAAAGGACATAGCGCTCTATTTTACAGAATAAACTACATTTCATATTTGGGTATAAAGGGAAGTACTGTGGATTCAATATCTATATTCTAATTCACTTGATTTTTAGGGAGATTTTAGAGAATAATTAACTCTACCTTAGTGGACTTGAGTAGAAGTAGGTATAGATGTGGACATTGTGCTCTAGTTAGATTAATCGCATGCTTTTCTTATTTTAATTTGTTTTTATATATGTAGTTACAGGGCACCTGGTGGCTCAATCAGTTAAGCATCTGCCTTCGGCTCAGGTCCTGATCTCAGGGTCCTGGGATCAAGCCCCGTACCGGGCTCCTTGCTTGGTGGGGACTCTGCTTCTCCCTCTCCCTCTGCCTATTGTTCCCCCTGCTGTGCTCTCTCTCCCTGTCAAATAAATTTTTAAAAATCTTTAAAAGTAATAATAATATTTTATGTAGTTACAGATACATGGATTAAAGTAAATAGCCATATAACAGAATTTGTTAATTAGGCTAGGCTTGTTGAAGTGGCATATCCACTCATTCAAACATGAAATATTTTTAATAAATTCTTTAATATTATCTACTTTGAATTAAAATCAAATTAATGGAGGGCCCCTCGGTGGCTCAGTTGGTTAAGCCTCTGCCTTCAGCTCAGCATCGAGCCCCCCATCTGGCTCCCTGCTCACCAGGCAGTCTGCTTCTCTCTCTGCCTCTGCCCCCCACTAGCCAGCTCATGCTCTCTCTAATAAATAAAATCTTTAAAAATAAAATTAATTAAGTAAAGTTATAAAATATAATAATCTGAACTTCTCAAAATCGTATTGGCTGAATATAGACAGGCATTGTATATACACGTAACTCTCCATTTGCACACCCAATATATCCTGGAAGAATTGGGTCTAAATCACGCTGTAAACATGAAAATTAGGCTTATCATTATTTTTCATTAAAAAGGTAAAAAGAAAATACTGTGACTCCAATGATACCAAGCATGTGAAGCATGTAATTTTAACACTATAGTGACCTATATTTTTTTTTTTCTTATTTCTAGCAGACCCACGGACTCCTAAAGTGTGGAGACCAGAAGAGATAGTAATTTAATCTAGTGATTCTGAAAATGGACTGCTCATTTCAATTACCTCTGAAATTCGAAACCATAATAATATAGTTTACTGGGGACTATTTTATTCTGTAGATCTGAGTTGGGCCTTTAAAAAATCAGCTCCTCAATGATTATGTTGTGTAACCTGTGATAGAAATCATTAATCCAATCAACATATTATTTAATAAAGAAGAAAAAGTGAGTCCCAGAAAGGTTGAGTAATTTAGCAAAAATGTATAGGTGATTGGCAGAGCCAAGTTTAAAGTCCTAGCATCTAGGGACAAAGGCTGCATTACAACATTCTTCCCTGAGAAACAAAATATGCTTTGAGGGTGAAAGTTCTGTCAGTTTCACTTCGTAAATAAATTGGTACTCAGCCTTGTTCAGTTCCATACCTGTGTACATGTTTGTGTTGTGGATTTTATTGTTTCCCTGCATCGTGTTCCTTTTCCCCTAATTTTTCATCCATGAGATTGCTTCTTTCAATAAACTGACTGCATCTAAGTTTAACCTTATTTTGTGTGGAGTTAATACTCTTATTCTGAAAATGTTTAAAATAATCCCTTGAATAAAAAAGAAGTCTCTTTATCATTTCCTAAGGAGTCTTATAAGAGCTGAACAGCAGAGTGGTTGACCAAGAGGCGTGATCCATGTGTTGTGAGTGAGGACAGAATGGTGAGATTGGAAAAATATTCATGCTCCTGAGAGCTACACATCTATGGAAAGGGATCCAAAGGGATACACTAGTATCAGAAAGGCTTAGGGTAGTAACTGCAGACACTGTACCGGAATTTTGTTAATAGTATGTCAATCATGTTATGAATTATTTATTCTTACCTATACCAGGAGGGTGGTTGTTCATTAGGTTGGCTGTCATGTTCAAAAGGTCAGAAATGCCATACAATTAAAGAAGTAAACATGGATGCTATCGGTGCTCTCAAAGATTCTCCTAGAACATTCTAAACATTAACTAATCTTCTAATTTTAGATTAGTCTTGCTAAACATGTTTCATATTCCTCACTGTAAAGTCAGAGTCATTTATATGTCAAGTAAGAAAAAAGTAAGTAGATATATAATATATATATATTATATATATACAGTTTATCGTATGTATGTTCAACCTATGCATATTATTTATCAAGAATATATAACATCAGCATCAACAAAATGTCTATATGAGCCTAAGCCCCTTTTTCGACCACTGCATTTGTACAGTATATTTGCCTATTTTTCACATTCCTTCAAACGTCTAAAAAGCATTTCAAACTATTTAGCAGAGTAAGTTTTTGATATGTTAATCTACGCTTCTTTTTCCTTTCGCCAGGTATTGGCCTACTTCCCATATCCCCTTTCAAGCAAAGATGCACGTACCTAAAGTGAAGGATCAGAAAAGCAGAAAAAGACCAAAACCACGCTGAGTTCTCTTTGGATTTTGTGTTCAGTTTGTAAAACTTGGGTATACACTTAAAATGTGTGAGAAAAGAGTATGCAAAACACTGAAACTTCCCCAGTAAATACTGCCCCCCCCCAAATTGCCCTGAGTTATATATATTTCATATTTGGGTACAAAGGGAAGCATTGTGGATTCAAGATCTACATTCTAATTTTTTTGATTGAAAGTAAACTGAAAGTTGGATCTTAGAGAGGGGTCTGCCCTCCACTACTACCTGCCAGCCAGAGGGTATCAGGACACCACAGGGGAAGTGGAGGTGTGCAGAATCAGAAGGCAGAAGCCATGTAAAGCCCGGTGGAGGTTCCTGACTCACCTCTACAAAGACCACTCTCTCATCCCTCTTGGATAATTAATCCTACTCATTTTCAGAACTTAGTTACACTGTGATTTCTTCATAAATGCCCTCTGTTAATAAGCTCTCAAGCACTTTACTTTTTTAGCACTTATATAACATTTAAAATTGGAAATTTATTTGAATGATTTTATGATAATGTCTATTTTTAAGATAATGTCTTCTCCCACACTGTGAAAACTCTGAGAGTAGGGCCTTGTTGATTTGATCAGTGCCTAATGCATAGCTGGTGCTCAGTAAATAATTTTTCAAAGAACAAATAAATGAATGAAATATTATCATCATCATAACTCACTTGTATACTGTTTCACAGTTGTGTTGTGGTTGAGCCAAAAGATCTTAAGAACATACCCATATATCTAGAAAAATAGTTTATTTTTTGTGTTCATCAATCTTCAAGGCTACTTGAAGGTCTGGCAGCTACTTGAGGGCCTTCCTCGTGCTTCATTCTGAGATATATTAATCTCACAAAGCCAACTTCTTATGTCCACCTGAGATAAAATTAATAAAACCAAAGACATAAAGGCCATCCCCAAATTCAATCATGGATGAAGTATATTTCATATGATCTTAAAAACTCTTTTAGGGTTAGGAGAGCAACTTTCCCCTGAAAGCTCAAACTACCACTTCCAAATGAGCTTCCTACCAATTTATACCTTCCTTGTTTCTTTAATCTTTACAGTATTACATTCTACCACCAATCTTTTTTTTTTAGGTTTCAAATGTACTTTATTTCTTCAACCATGCCATATTTTAATGGGTGCACAGTGCTTCTACTTCACATCAACTGTGAGTTGGTTTTGAAACAATTCAGTATTACACCAACAGGGATGATTACTGATCTCTCCATTCCTTTGGGGTGACTCTGCCAACAGGGGACAGGTTCCATTCTATTCCAATTTGTGTTGCTATATATGCCCATACAGCAACACAGAAAGTGGCTCCACTAGCTAATACGGCATTACCATATTTGTCGTGGAAATCAGGCGTCCTTTTCTGGTGGCTCTGCCTTGCCATTGTTTGTGGAATGCTTTGTACTCGGAGACACTTAGAGCACTCTGGCCATGGGAAACATCCTGAAGCTGAAGACAGAACGGCGCAACTGCAGCTGCTCCTTCGCTACAAACTCGTGCCAAGTCTCCTTGCAAAATGCTACCACCAATCTTTTAAGAACTCTCAATTCTTAAAAACAATTCACCTCTAATAAATTTATTAAAAAAATTTTTAAATACAATGTCATTCTCATTTTCCTAAGAGCTCTCTGTATAATGCCATGTATTATCATACACACTGCCATTTTAAAGATAAGGATACCAAAGTTTTAATGGAGTCAATACATTCAAAAGGCTGTACAAGATGTATGTGGTAGAGCTAAAATTTAAAACAGTTTTACGATGTTAAATATCATTTTTCTATTTCATCATAATTCTCTCCTATAAGAAATATACTGAATATTAGTAACTTTAAAAGCTAGGCATTGCCAGTAAATAAACCATATCAACAATTGTGTTTTGAGAGACTCCTGGGTGGCTCAGTTGGTTAAGCGTCTGTCTTTGGCTCAGGTCATGATCCCAGGGGCCTGGGATCCAGCCCAGAGCGGGGAATCCCTGCTCAGTGGGGAGCCTGCTGCTCCCTCTCCCTCTGCCATTCCCCAAACTTGTGCTCTCTGGCTGTCTCTATTTCTCTGTCAAATAAATAAATAAAAAATCTTAAAAAGAAACCAACAACAACAACTGTTCTTTGACTTATAAGTTACCTGCAATTTTGTCAACAGGCTCCTATCTAACTCTATAAATGCATATATAAGAGATTTTGGAGCTGAAATTTTGCATAATCTACATTAAACATCATTTAGTATGCATAAGACAGCTGAGGTCCAGAGGGAACACGTCCAACCTAGTCCATCACCACACACCTATTTGGGAGCTTAGCAGATACTAGAATTGATTTTTCTAACATGTTTCTTAGACCATATGTAAATTTTCAAGTAATTGTGTATCTATGAGAATAGCCTAAGAGAGTGGTTCTCAACACTGCCTCACCTAGGTTTCTGATCAAGACCTAGACCTAGAAACAATGAATCGACTCTCTGAATGAGGTCTTGACATCACTATTTTTATAAAGTTCTGCAAGTTCATCCTAAAGTGTAGCACGGGTGGGAAACCTACAGGTTAAAAGCTACCTGGTCGCCAAATGTTGTCCTGAGCATTCAAACTGCAGTTTTCTCTATTAACTGCTGAATGCCATGTTTCTTTCTCATTTCCTTCATCAATGTCATTTCCTACTGTTCCTGTAATAAGCTGAGTGTGTGTGTGTGTGTGTGTGTGTGTTTAATCTCAACCACCTCTGTGTAAAGAGAGCATAGTTTACCTTTCTAACATGCTGTATGAATAGGGAATAGAGGCAAAATCCTGCTTTAAGCATTTATGTGAATGACTGCATGTGTAGGTCTGTGGACCTTCTGAAAATGAAATTGAAAACTACTTGAATTTAAAAATCTTGTCATTCTTGCCTAAAATTTTTATATCTAAACTGTCAGAAAAAGGTACGTCCTTATAAATTTATACGTGAAGTAAGAGAAGGCTATTTCATTCTGATGTGTTTACCCTACGTACCATTCTCCGCCATGTTCTTTAAGGTAAGGGATTACAATGCGGTCACTTGCTTAAAATGTGTATTAACAGTTATAACTATATATATTTTTAAACTTCTCTTTTTACGCATCATTTCATTTCCATCTGTGAAATTTAGCTTTCTCCTTACTTTAGGAATGTCTGAAGGGCAAACGATTAACTGAGTGAGTCTTAATGCAAATTGCCCCATAGTGAATACA
Organism: Ursus maritimus; assembly: GCF_017311325.1. Lineage (NCBI taxonomy): Eukaryota > Metazoa > Chordata > Mammalia > Carnivora > Ursidae > Ursus > Ursus maritimus. Next base: position 743,205 of record NW_024424453.1, on the reverse strand, counting down.
TTAATTAGATGAATAATAATAATAATAATAATAATAATAACCAAGAAAAGGGATACACCAAGGTAAATCATAGTGTGAATATACACGAGCCCATAAGTAATGTGGTTTGATAAAATGAATGCAATGGCATTAAAGAAACATTTGTCTTTATGTGGCATGTGATTGGTATCTCAATATATTAAGCACATATAATCAGGTATTTTTATTTTCTCCAAGTTTTACTAATGGTCTCATGGTGAACCATTGTACAAATCTGTGGTTAAAACTCTAGATGTATATAAATGCTGAAAATACAAGTCCAGACAATAGATCATAATAGTTTTGAGAAGAGGTATCAAAATTAAAAGCTGTGTGTTTGGTAGCAGCACTATTCTCCCTGAATGGCAAGGAAAGCTTGCCCTCCTAAAGTAAATAGTCTAAGGTATTCTTCATTTCACTAATTTACAAAAGAAAAAATAAACTGAAGGGTAGTAAATGTGCTCAATTCATGGTTATAATTATACATATCTTCATAAAATAGAGACTTTCATATTTTGGTTTTGATTTCCATATTTAAATTTCTGCAAAACATATTCTGAGAAAAAATATTTACAACCTCGTTATAAAAGATAAACTTATAATGCTTATAATATATTCAGAATAAATTTAAATTATGAGTTTCTTTTATCACGAGCTTATAAAAATCATGAAACATCAACCCAGTGAGTTGGAAATATTGACAAAATGTCACAACTGTCTTCATTTACTACAGGCTTCAGTTTTCCGCCCTTACTCTGACAAGACAGTCACCTGACAAGCCAGTTAGCATAAATGACTCACCACTCCCTGAACTCTTGTATGTGAGACAGTCAGGACCCTGCACTTCAAACTGTCATACACCATTATCAAGTTTCAGGTTGTCAGTCTCTTAGCTGAAGGATATTACCTTCCCAAAGTCTAAATTCTTCTGATATTTTGTCTTTCGGTGTCAGCATCAAAATATGCGATCTTTGATCACTAATCTAATCCTTTATAGAGCTGTAAACAGACAGCAACAAAGCAAGAATTCTGTTTTGATTGATGGATTGTTATTTTGTGATCTTGGGATTCAGAGAATGATTTTTAGTGACTGCTTATGTCTTCTACATTTAGGATCAAATCCAAACCTTTATTACTGCAAAATTTAAATGAAAATAGTTAAATTTTTTTTTAGCTATTTATGGCCTTCAGCAGCTTTCAAATTTAGTTTTCAGAGCAGTAATTGTCCAAAGGCAAACTAAATTAATAAAATTTGATTCTTATACACCCCTTGTGTACAACGATCAATAGAACTCCACATCTACATGCATATAAAGAATGGTTAAATAACAGTTTAGACAAATCATAAAAATTTTAGACATTTAAGACCTATCTGCATGCATGAACTACTATGAATTTAATAAAATTTGACACCCTGGGTACTGACCTGTTTCTAAATACTGCCTAATAATACCATGACTGGAAAGGTCTACCACAACAAATCAATGTAGCTGAACACTTATGTACACATATGGTAATTAATCATAGAATTATTTTTTTAATATATATATATTTTTTAAAGATTTTATTTATTTATTTGACAGAGAGACAGCCAGCGAGAGAGGGAACACAAGCAGGGGGAGTGGGAGAGGAAGGAGCAGGCTCCCAGCAGAGGAGCCTGATGTGGGACTCGATCCCAGAACGCCGGGATCACACCCTGAACCGAACACAGACGCTTAATGACTGAGCCACCCAGGCGCCCCTAATCATAGAATTATTTGTAAGAACAAACTAATTGGGGGGAAATCTCTGTGTTAAACAGTAGGAAATTATGTACAAATCACGATGTATCTATATAGAATACTATGACATGCCAATATTTTACTTTCTAGATAGGGAGATTAATGCTTTCATGTATTTTATTGTGCTGTTCAAGAGCTGGAGATTTATGCCTCATCAGCCTACAGTATTCAAACAATGGAAAGTCTTCCTTGAGCAGAAATTATTCAAACATTTAACTCAACATGTGAATTTAAATATTCATGATTAAGAGAAAATGCATGAAATCCAATGGACCTATATAATAAAATCTCTTCCTCAATCTCAAAAGCTTTAAAAATATTTAAGAGGCATATAAATCACTCAGCTCTCTGCAAGAGATGACTGGTGACGAGACTGAACACACCTATTGCACATTCTGTGAATGTCTGAATCATCTACACCTGCAAACACTGCTAGAAATTGAAGAAATGAAAGTCAGGTTTACGTCCTGACGAAACTCATCATTTATGGAAAACACACCAGATGACCATATACATCCAGTGTGGGAAGGCTTCACAGGAACACAAGAATTCCCCATTTTCACACAGCTAACAAGTAGTGATGGACCTGCAGGCAGCACTAAAGAAACTCTAAAATTTTTCATATGTCAGGAATTTGAACGGACAAATCCCCAAATCACATTTTGTATAAAAGGACCATGGTATTATACACTAAGAAGCTGAATCTGAAATCATTCCAGTGGAAACCAATTAAATTTGCAGCTGAGTAAAGCAATGAACGAAACTCAAGAATGCAGTTTGACATTAATATTCTTGATGATTTTTTCTGAAAACTTGGTAATCATTCTAGTAGCTTCTTCATAGTGGCTAAGCGGTTTTAAAAAGCTCTTTGAATCGTATAAAAAATACGTTAATGTACAGATGGTTTTGGTGATAAAAAAGACAGACTGGTAAAAACTGCAAAGAGAGTAAGGGAAGATTCTAAATTATTGTTTAAACTAATATATATTATTGATAGCCTCCAAAATAACACTTAATGTATTTTACTGAAATACATTGTATTATATTTTCTTCATCCATGCTAATGTATTTGGCTGAATCTTTCATTAAAAAAAAAGACAGTGAGAGTAGGTGATGACAAGTTGAACTTTTCTAATAAGTCTCATTACAATGCAAATTTACATTCCTTTGCTGTATATATAAGGGATAATTTGGACACATGTTTAACTGACTTTCCCTATTAAAATTCGCCATAAATGAACTGTCAAATTCAAATTGCTCTAAGCACAAAAGCCAACAAAGTCAAATTAAAGTAACTAACAGTAAAAAAAAGATTACTGCATCTTCGTGAAGGAAAAAAAATTAAAAATAATTAAATGAAGAGTAGCCTCGTATGTGGCAAATAAGATGAAATAATAACTTGAATTTGACCCACTCAAAGTACTTCTTTTAAGAATGTCTTTCTACATGAAGGTAAAGACAGAAAAAGTGGATAATGCTTGGTTTGGCTTGTGTTTTTTGTTTTTTGGATTTTTTTCCCCCTGAGCCATGTCAGTATTTTCTCTTTACATATGAAAGAGGATACAGGATTTCCCCGAGTTTGCATATTGAGAAGGGACATTTCATTCCATTTCTGGAAGGAACAGCAGGAGAGAAACACTCCAGAGACTCTGCACCACCTCACTTTTTTCCAGGAGGGAGGAATGATTTAGCTGACTACTGCAACTGGGAGAGGGAAATAAATACGAAGACTGCCCTTCAGAGCTCTCTCTCTGGGAACTGCCTGCCTGCTAAGAGGGTCCTTGGGATCTGCTGATGTCAATGTCAGTCAGCTGTCCAACACTGCCTGTGACATCATAGCTCTCAACTGGAATATACATTAAGAGGTCCATGTGGCCACAAGTCCATTCCACCTTCTCCAGCTTACATTCAGTGGGTGGGGGAGAAAGTTGATTTTGATTTTGAGTCTAGCTCCAAAATGATTACAACCTTGGGAATTAAAGAAGGGTGCTATGTTTCATCTTTTTAGAATCTACATATACACAATACCAACACATGATAGCAATTCCATCAATTAAATGGATTACTTTAATCAATCAAATTCTCCTTTAGAATTTAAATAAAATATGAAGCATATCTGCTTTTTCACAGGACTCTTCATTTTCCATCTCAGACTATTCTGTTTCTGTGACCATTTTATGCACATTACACTGTTTCATGTATTTTGCCTGTTTTTTCTTTGTTTGGTACTTTTAGTTGTTGCACATGGGAGGGTAAATCTCTTCAATGTTAATCCATCTTGGCCAGAAGTGGAAGTACTTGGTTTTCCATTTGTACTGTCTCTATAAACCATCTATACTTATTCTCAAAAGAGCTATCAAAAACATTCAACATTTGCCAAATAGTCTAGCATTTTAGATAATTTATATATTCAATTTAATTTCATAGTGAGCTACTTCTAAGAGCCCTTCATCCCTTGATCCAAACTGTCCTTCATATTCTTTTTATTGGCTTTATTTCTTAGAGCAATTTAGGCTCATAGCAAAATTGGAAAGATAGTACAGAGAGTTCACAGATACAATCTTCCCCCCCAAACACAAAAATTCCCCCATTATCAACATCCCCACCAAAGATGTGGATTTGTTAAAACCGATGAGCCTATACTGACACATCATAATCATCCAAAGCCCATAGTTTACATTAGGGTTCATTCTTCATACTGAATATTCTCATTTATTATATATTTTGTCTCATGTTCATGAGAAATATTGATCTGTAGTTCTTTCCTTATAAAGTCTTTGTCTAGTTTTGGTATTAGGGTAATGCTGCCTCATAGAATGAGTTGGGAAGTATTCCCTCAGCTTCTAATTCTCTGAAAAAGATTGATATAATTTCTTCCTTGAATGTTTGGAAGAATCCACCAGTGAACCCACCTGGGCCTGGTGCTTTTTTGTTTGGAAAATTCAATTTCTTTAATAGATATAGGCCTATACAAATCATCTATGTCTCAAGAGTCTTTAGTAGATTAGGTCTTTCTGGGAATTTGTCCTTTTCATATAGGTTATCAAATTTGTGGGCACGGAATTATTCATTGAATCCCTTTATTATTATTTTAATGTACATGGCATCTCTCTTTCATTTCTGATAATAACTTTTGCCTTCAATCTTTTTTTGTCCTTAGCTCTGTCAGAGGCTTATCCATTCTACGATTCCTTTTCCTCTCTTTTCTTAACATATCCATTATACTTTTTGTAAAAACTTTTTTTAGGTGTTGCTAATTCAAGTCCAGTTTCAAATATACTATACCAATTGATGAGTAGTCTGAGTTCCTAATAATAATAAAATAATCCAATTTCTCCCTCTTGTGTCTTGTTTCATTGCTGTCATTCATTTTACTTACAATAAACACACGTAAGTACATATATTAAATATATGTATTATACATTTATAGTTATATATTTATTATTTATAGTACACATATTTGCATATTAAATATATGTATATTTCTGAAATACCTAACATATATAATCAAATACACTGTTGGCATCATTATTTTGAACTGTTGTTAGATCAATTAAGGAGAAGAAAAATAACAGTTTTTATTTTACCTTCACTTATTTCTTTGATGCTCTTCCTTCCTTATGAAGAGTCAAGTTCAGGATGCATATCATTTTATTTCTCTCCAAAGAATTTTTAACATTTCTTGCAAGGCAGGTCTACTGGCAACAAATTTCCTATTTTCTATAGATTAAAAATGATATACCTAGGTTAGTTTTCTTTTCTTTTCTTTTCTTTTCTTTTCTTTTCTTTTCTTTTCTTTTCTCTTCTCTTTTCCCTCCCTCCCCCTTCTTTCCTTCCTTCCTTCCTTCCTTCCTTCCTTCCTTCCTTCCTTCCTTCCTCTCTCTCTTTCTTGTCATTTATCTTACCAGTGTTTTATGGATCTGTGGTTTGGTGTATGAAATTAATTTTGGAAAATTCTCAGTAATTGTTATAAATGTTTCTTCTGTTCCTTTCTCTCTTCTTGTATTCCCATTACGTGGATGTTGCAACTTTTGTAGTTATCACGCAGAGCTTGGATATATTGTGTTTTATTTTGTTTTGTTTTTTAGTCTTTTCTCTTTGCTTTTGGGTTTTAAGGATTCTATTGATATATCCTATAGTTTAGAGATTCTTTTCTCAGCTATGTCCAGTCTAATAAGAAACCTGTCAAAGGCATTCTTCATTTCTGTTACATGGGAGGAAATCAATGGAAAGATGAGATAATCTCCTAGTGCATACTCCATAAATTTGGTATACAAAAATTTCACCTAGTCACCTGTATTGGTTTTGTAGGACTGCCCCAACAAAATACTGTAAGTTGGTGGCTTAAAAAACAGAATTTATTTTCTCACAGTTCTGGAGGCTGCAAGTCCAAGATCAAGCATGGTTGGTTTCTCCTGAGGCCTCTCTCCTTCACTTGCAGATGGTTGCCCTTTTGTTGCCTCTTTTCATGACTATCCCTCTGTATTACATCCCTGATGTCTCTCTCTATGTCCTAATCACCTCTTTTAAGGATGCCAGACAGATTCAATTAGAGCTCACCCTTATATCCTCATTTTAACTTAAATTACCTCTGTAATGGCTCTGTCTTCAAATACAGTTTCTGAGGTCCTGGAAGGTAGGCTTCCACACTGACTTTTGGAGGGACACAATCCAATCCATAACATCATCTAAATTTTTGAATGCTTTTTTATTATTGCTCCTCACAGTGACCATTGCCTCAAATTCCTTAAAATTTAGTGTTCTACAATTTAAACAAATGTTAACATCTCCTTACAGGTGTGTGTGTCCATTGTGCTTCTCATTTATCACTTACTCTTCCATCTTTTACATCTTTCCAAAATTTATTATAATTTGTCTACCACTATTGTTTCCTCTACTTTTATATTAATTCTAGTATATATCTACCACTTTATTACCATTTATCTAGGATCTTAGAAGTGAGATGTGTTAAAGAAATATTCAAGCTACATATTTTATCAGAAATTAAACAAATATTTTTTGACCTGAACTGGTTGCTGGTAAAATCACTAAAATAAACACAAATATTTTAATGTTTTCCTCTAAACTGGTCTCTCCCAAAATACGTAAAAAGGTCTTCACCTAGAGAATATAATTCGAATTTAACATCCTGAGCAGTCATGTTGGACCTGGGGTGAGCCTCTTGGCTTCCTAATAGCATAAGTTTGGACTGAGAGCTGCCAATGAGCTGAATATGATCAACAGTGATTCTTTCAGTGCCAATGGCCATGTGTATATGATGATTAAAGAAATCCATTTAAGTCTCTTATGGATAGAAGCCTAGTTCCACTAATTACTGTAATAACTGAGGCATTTGAAAAAATGCTAACTTAAATATAGTGTGGGAGTTCCACTTGTACCATGACAGTGTAAGGAGTTCCATGAATCTGCTCCCCAGTGAAACTGGGGAGAATAATAAAATAGAAGAGCAAGATTTAAATTTTCTGGCAATGGCCCAGAGGGCATAAAGAAAATTAAAAAAAAAAACACTTATTCAAGAAAATATACTAATACTCAGTAAGAATTGTAAGTCTATTGTACCTTAATTAACACCCATGCCATCCCTCCTCCTCCTAGCTCAGTGAGGTAGAAACTCTACTTCATACTGGTATAGTTAGTAAGACAGAGCTCCCTCTTCCTCAAGCTCCCAGACAGAGGATTATCTATGGAGGGGCAGGACATCATCATTTTGAATTTTGCCTTCAGCTACCTACTGGTGAGGCTAGGTTCTGGGGAATAAAACCAAGAGATAGGGACTCCCTAATTCTTATCAATCCCTCTTAGTACAACAGAAATTCTACATGATGTAGGATGCCACTGAGAATGTTGGTTTCCTGATTATCCTTGGCCTGCTTCATAGTGTGGTAATCCCATGCTAAGAGAGGCAAACTAAGGAGACCCAGGCCTGCTTTCCCCTATCCACTGAGCAATCAGCACCTAAATTAGGGGTATCAGAGAGAAGGGTATCATTTTTCCTACCCCCAGCAACAGTGGTATGGCTCAGAGATTTTGCCTGGGAGGGGAAGCAGCCATAGAATTAAAAACTATAATGCCTCTCCAAAAGAACTGACTTCATTTGACACAGAATATGAGAAGTTCATGCCTAAGGGCATTCTCTAAAACAATGGAAGTTATAATACAAAGTAAATGATAGGAATTGATGGATTCATTAGAGACATAGGCTAAACTGCAGGCCTGATAGTTTTTCAGAGAACAACTGGGAAAAGACATAGCTGAGAAGAGCCCTTCTGAGATCAGAACAAATCTCAAATACTGACCTCTGGAGCTTTTCCTTGTAAAGAAACCAAATTTGATCGGTTTAGTCTGTGAGCCAAAGAATACCATAGGATATTGTTGAAAACAATAAAGCAATTAGCTGGCAATGAGTGTGGTCAAAGAAAGATAGTCAGAGTTCTGCCAAAACCAGTGTTTTGGTTATAGGCATACCCAAAGATGCATATCTTAGGAGCAACATCAGAGGCTTCACACTGGGGGTGGGGAAGTTGGAGTAAATCTCACCAGAATAATCTAGTCAGTCACTAAACAAGTAAATAAGCAAATAACAATTGCAAAGCCCAGATTAGGGAAAGGAACAGTACACAGAATTGCTGTATTATATAAAATGTCCAGTTTCCAACAAAAACAACAACAAAATGACATATCCAAAGAAGCAAAAAAGTAAGATACATACACCAAAGAAAATAGCAAGCAACAGAAATTGTCTGTAAGAGTCACTCAATGTTGATTTTAACAGAAAGGCTTTAAAGTAGCAAGTATAAATATGCTCATAGAACTAAAGCAAAAACATGCTTTAAGAGGTAAAGAAGGGTATAATACCAATGTTGCATCAAAAAGAGAATATAAAGAAAGACACACAAATTATATGTCAAGAGAATAAAATGGAAATTATAGATTGAAATATACAGTAACACAAAAATTACCTAGAGTAGCTAAACAGTAGATTTGAACTGATAGAAGAATTAATGCACTTGATAACAGGTGGATGAAGACTGCAATTTGAATCACAAAGAGATAAAAGAATGAAGAAAAATAAACAAATTAAGTTAAATTTGTTTTAAATTTAATTAAATTTATTTTTATTAATTAAATTAATTTTTATTAAATTAAAATTAAACTTTAATTTAAAATTAAAATTAAAAAAATTCATGACACCATTAAGCACACCAACATACACAAGGAATATCAAAGAGAGGAGTGAAAGCAGCAGAAAAATATTTGAAGAAATAATGGCTGAAAACCTCTTATATCTATTGAAAAACATTAACGTACACATCCAGGAGCTTCTACAATCTCCAAGTAGGATAAATACAGATATCTGTAAGTAGAAACATCGTAGGAAAAATGCTAAAAGACAAGAGAAAATCTTGAAAGTAGCAAGATTCACTTACAAGGGAAGCCTCCTAAGATTAACAGCTGATTTTTTAACAGAAACAATGGAAGACACAAAGCAGCAGAACAAGATATTCAAAGTGCTCAAAAATTAAAAACTTGTCAAACAACTATATGTCGAGAAAAAGCGATCTTTCAATAGTGAAAGACAAAATAAAGACATCCCCATAGAGACAAAAACTGATGTAATTTTTTGTTAGCAGATCTGCCTCAGAAGAACTACTAAAAGATGCTCTTCAGGCTCAAAGCAAGTAGCCCCGCACAGTTATATGAACTCACTTGAAAAAGCCAAGAGTAATAGTAAAAGTAATTACATAATTATTGAAACTGATATTATAAGGGATTTTTAAAATTTTTCCTGTAACTGGATTAATAATTGCATAAAACTACATGCATACAATCTATTTTGGGGGCTATAACATACAGAAACAGTGTATTTGCTAATAACAGCACAAAGGAGATGGGTGAGAAAAAGCCGCATTGCATTGTACTGTACTGTATTTTATGTGGAAAAGAGACAAGTTTTATACATAAATATCAGCTTGAATACCCTAGGCTGCCTGGGGAATTATAAACAGACTTTTAGAGAGTAGGCTACAGACTAGGAACATGCATTTAGGATGTTATATTAGCAAAAGAGTAATTTTGTGCAGTTTGTACTATTACACCATTACACATTATTTCAGGTTTTAGAAGTTCCTTTAACCAATAGAAACATTATTTGATGATTGGGGTGATTTTGTAAATGATATAAATATAATTAGTTAAGCCATTTAGCTGTGATCTATAAGGAAATTGATGTCAGCAGTAAGAAGATTAAAGATCCTTTTTATGCAAAAATAACACAGTTGACAAAACCGTTATGGCTGATAACTTGGAAAGCAGTCCATGGACCTAATAATACATAGCTATGTGGGAAGTTTTCGGAAAGAAATGGAATGATAGTGCTGGCATTTATTTTCTGTTTTTACTACAGCACTAAACAAGAGAGATGAGCTCAAGCGCAGAGAAGAATTGAATTTTCAGGCATAAAGTCCAGAAATGTGTGGCTACGCCAGGTTGGAAAACCCAGCTGCTTCTTGGTCTCAAAGTCTAGTAAACAAGGAAAAAAGTTGTCTGAGTGACACATATCCTTTAAGTTTCCCATTAAATAAGGTCACTTAGGCCTTGTGACAAAGTACTAACTAAGGGTCTTTCCTTCACACCCACACCTATAATTTCAAACAACTTCATGTTGAAAGAGAATGAATAGATTTGAAGTTGTGAAATAAAGACACCTTAAGACCTATGTCTAGGAAAAAAAGAACAAAAAACAAAACAAACAAACAAACAAACAAAACTTCAAGTAGATTACTGGAACTCAAACATTTCCAGAAGCAAATGGATCAGAAGCCTGCTTATGTTTTTAGAGGTGTGGTCGTGGATTGTTTTACCAAGGACAGAAAAATCTAATGTAATAGTGGCTTTGTCTATTTCTTTTTGCCCATCAACTTTCAATATCGGGATATAAACTGTGAAAGCTGTGCAGACCCCAGTGAGAACATAATTTCCAATAATCACTTTAGACGATGACATAGTACATGGTAAGCAAGGCAGCCCTCACAGAAATGCGGAAACATACACACACCTACACGTAGGACATTGAAGAGACCTGGCAAGGCTCTTTCTCCCCAAGAGTAGAATACAAGTCTAATTACGGAACTTTCCAAACCTACAGGAAAGGAAGTTTTTACAAAGGTTATCCAGCAGGATTCTGTGATTGTTACAAACCAGAGACTGCTATGTGTGATTTCCTATCTCTACTCTTCTGAAAGGGAGTGTTTATAGCGATCATTTTCTCCTTGTTCACCATTCTATAGTGGACGATTAGGGAAAATAACTTTTCTTTTTAGTTTAGAACTTGACAATACATAATGAACTATCTAAACAGTGACCTGATACAGAGCACTTCACAATGGCTGGGTATTTTGGGACTTTGAGGTGAACATAATGACAGGGTTTATGGAATGGTAATTAAGGCCTAATATATATATATTGCAGTTCTCCTTTTGGATGCACATGTCTCCACAACTTTGGAAGTTAGTATGAAAAGTAAGCTACTTTAGGGGCGCCTGGGTGGCTCAGTTGGTTAAGCATCTGACTTTTGATTTTAGCTGGAGTCGTGATCTCAGTGTTGTGAGATTGAGCCCATACCAGGCTCTGCACTGGGCATGGAGCCTGCTTAAGACTGTCTCTCTTCCTCCCCCTCTGCCCTTCCTGCCATGCACTCATGCTCAATCTCTTTCTCTCAAAAAAAAAAAAAAAAAAGAAAGAAAGAAAGAAAGAAAGAAAAAAGAAAGAAAGAAAGAAAGAAGAAAGAAAGAAAGAAAGAAAGAAAGAAAGGAAAGAAAAGAAAGAAAGAAAGAAAGAAAGAAAGAAAGAAAGAAAGAAAGAAAGAAAAAAAAAGTATTTTACTTTAGCCAACGAAATGTTGGCAGAAGTTACATGAGTTCCATGCTCTCCTAGCCTTGCCATGGTAATTATGGAACTACAGGACATGATGGTGATCCCATCCATCCCGCTCTCTGCATGACCACTATATTTAGAGCCCCTCTGCCAGACTATGTTGGCATGTATTGTGACTGAGAAATATAAGTGGCTTTAAGCCACTGAGACATTGCTTTTGTTAGTTAGTGAGCATAACCTGGATTATTCTGACTGATTCTGAGTGAATACTTTGAGGATAAAGTGACTGGAATCTGTACCGGAAATAAAGTGGCCAGAAAGCCAAAGAAACAAACCAGCGAAGAAACGGAATAGCTGCTCATATGATTCTTTTCCTCCTCTTCATGGGCATATAGTTGGACTGAAATTTCCAGTTTCCTGTGTACTTAGATGTCATCATATAACTTAATTCTAGCCATTGGAATATGAGCATATATGAAGTGTCTCACTTAGAGCATGACTTACTAGTCTACTTTTTAGTACCTTAAAACAGCAAACATTTATTATCTCACAGTTTCTGTGAGTCAGACACTCTGGTACAGCTTAGCTGGGTCCTTGGGCTCACGGTCTCTTACTCGGTGCAGTCACGTCAAAACTTGATGACAGCAGATATACTTCCCTGGCAATCACTGATTCAGTCCTGTTTCTACAGTGTCTATTCCAGAACTCATAAGTGGAATCATAAAGTACACAGCATTCTAAGACTCGCTTTTTTCACTTAGCTGTAGTTACTTAGGATTCATTCATGTCTTCACATGACTTGGTGGTGCATTCTCTTTACTGGTGAATAGCAGTCCATCGTATGGACGTGCAACAATGTGCCTCTCCATTCACCTTTCAAAAGACACAATGAATACTTCCAGTTTTTGGTGATTATGAATAGAATTCCTATGAACATTCATAAATGGTGCTGGGAAAGTTGGACAGCTACATGTAAAAGAACGAAACTAGATTACTTTCTAATACTATACACAAATATAAACTCAAAATTGACTAAAGACATAAATATGAGACCCGAAACTAGAAAAATCCTAGAAGAGAGCACAGAAAGTGATTTCTTTGACATCAGCCATAGCAACATTTTCAAGGTATGTCTCCGAAGGCAAGGCAAACAAAAGGACACATAAACAACTGGGGACTATATCAAAATAAAAAGCTTTTGCACAGCAAAAGAAACCATTACTAAAACAAAAAGACAACCTACTAAATGAGAGAAGATATTTGTAAATGATATATCCAATAAGGGATTAATATCCAAAATTATATAACTCAATACCCCCAAACCAAATAATCCGATTAAAAAATGGGCAGAAGAAATGAAGACATTTTTCCATAGAAGGCATACAGATGGCTAACAGACACAGATGCTCAGCCACACTAATTATCAGGGAAATGCAAATCAAAACTACAATGAGATACATATCACCTTACATTGGCTAAAATGGCTAAAATCAAAATGACAACAAGTACTGGCAAAGATGTGGAGAAAAATGATCCTTGTGCACTGTTTGTGGGAATGTAGTAATTGGTACAGCCACTGTGAAAACTGGATGAATGTTCTCCAGAAAACTTAAAAGTAGAAATGCCATATAATCCAGTAATTCCACTACTGGGTATTTGCCCAAAGAACACAAAAACACTAATTTGAAAAGATATATGCACCTCGATGCATATATGCAGTATTATTTACAATAGCCAAGACATGGAAGCAACCCAAGTGGCCATCAATAATAGATGAATAGATAAGGAAAAAGTGGCACGCACACACACACACACACACACACACACACACACACACAGAGAAATATTACCTAGCCACAAAAAAGGATGAGATTATGCCATTTGAGGCAACATGGATGGACCTAGAGGGTATTAGGCTAGGGAAATAAGTCAGACTGAGAAAGACAAATACCATGTAATTCCACTCATAACAGAATCTCTCTCTCTCTCTCTCTCTCTCTCTCACACACACACACACACACACACACACACTTAAATGAATAAATGGGAGCAGAATCAGACCTATAAATACAAAGCCCAAGCTCATGGATGCCGGAGGAGAGGGTGGTGAGGGGTTGGGTAAAATGGGTGAAGGGGATGGGAGATACAGGCTTCCAGTTACGGAAGGAATACGTTGCAGGACTAAGACACAGCATACAGAATGTAGCCAATGATACTGTAAGAGTGATGTTAACAGGACAGATGGCAGCTATACTTGTGAACATGACATAATGTGTTTGTAAACTTGTGAAATCACTAGTTATACACCTGAAGCTTATGTGACCTCTATGTCATCTATACTCAAATAAAACAAACATAAAGAAAACGTACGCCCACACAAAGCCTGCGCGCCTGCACCTGAATGTTGCAGGAGTTCCAGTCGTATCCCCACGTCTGGTCATCATAGTACTTCCTTCCTGCCAGCTCGCTCTATGCAAGCAGTACAGAGAACTTTGACGTCATGTATAGATGGAGGAGCCAAAGATGCATGAATCCTGCGTATCTAGGAAAAAGCTTCCTACCAGTTAGGAAGACTATGGGATCTTGGTGGAATTTACTGTACTCTTTTTGTGAAGTTATTTTTATAGCAGCTGGTATTACTTGACTCCCTTTCTTCTTTCTTCATCCTACGTACACACCGTAAAGAACAAAGTCCTTTAACCGGTATGATGAATTTCAAAATGCTATAAAGAAGGATTTAAATGGATAAAATATTGGCCCATTTGGGAAGTTAATATTTTTGAAGAGAGGTAATCCCTCCCCTTAACCAGCAATGGAAAAGTAAAGGGGACACCTAACAAATTCTTGCTTTCCCTTCCCAAAACCAAATAATTAAGGTACAATACCCTAAATCAGAAGCAAAAAAGGAGAAATATACATACAATTTCCTTGCTTATCTTATGTACTTATATGTGACTGGCATGATATGATTCCTTAATGAATGATGTAATGAGCTTGTAGTAGAGTCTGTTGGGATTACCGCTCATTACATAGAAGGCTCAGAGTCCATTAACTGTAGTCTCATATTAAGACATTGCATTCTAATTCCTAGCTGCTCTCAGGTAAAAATGGTTCTTTTGCAAGTCCTGTGGTCACTTATCTCCTTTCTCTCATATGCTTTACCTTTTGTACCATGCTGTGGTTGTCACAGGAAAACCCAAAGCCCCCAGTCTCACAGGACAACTCCTATAGGACCCACACTTCTGCAACATGTATGCACATGTAGACTGCACATTCCATACCTTTCATGAACTGTGAGCTTGAAGATGGGGTGCATCTTCTTCTGTACTTGGAGATGCTGGCATATGATTGTCTAAGCCCTTTCCCACTTCTGTAGCACGAGGAACAGTTACAAGCATGGTGACTGAGCAGCTAGTTACTCGGATTTAGATGTTAATTTCCCCTTCCATCCAATATACTCCAACTTTTAAAGATTTTCTCGAATCCTCCTTAGCTTGATTTGGGGGTTGAAACTACTCAATGATCTGTCCCTCCTCCCAAAATGAAAGAAGTAAATTACTCCACAAGCCCTGAGCTCCCTCAAAGGACATCCTACCTTTGCACCTTATCTTTCCCATTATTTATATGGGAAGAAGCTTGAAACCAACCGAATCTACTGAAATGAGAAAACTAAGGTAATGAGGGTCTAGTGCAGGGTGGTGACATTCAGGAGTTGGTCAATCCCGAAGGTCATACACATAGTGGCCTTTATTCTCAATTGTCATTTTTAGTCTTTGGGGTTAAATGGGAAATACCTAGCTTACCACCAAATCCAATCATGTTATACTATTATTATTACCATAGTTTTATATGGTTACTGATAGGACAAGTAGAATCTGGGGAAATTATAATCTGGGGGCATTTGTCAGAAGTAATTAATTTCATTGGTAAAATCAAATCTCTGTACTTGCCATCTGACTATTACTTCTGACTTTCTTTTGGGTTCTTATCTCTCAACTTAATACATATATATTTTTAAATTTTTTTGCACCTTGTTTCTTTTTTTTCTGTTTTCTATGTATCCCCTTCTCAATAATTTATTCATTGATTTCAGACTGACAGTGAATTAACACGCAAATTTTACATTTGTCTTTGCTGTGGTTTAAATGTCTACATTTCCTTGCCATGCAAACCCTCCAACTGGACACAAAAACAAAATGTAACAAAAATAACTGAACTTCCAGTATGAGCATCATTGCATTTGTTCTGCAATTGAACTTCCTGTATGAGCATCATTGAGAACATATATTCTGCATTTGTTCTGATGCTGCCTGCTGTCCTCATAATTAATTGCCTTGTAAGCCTTTCAGGTCCCCACTGTATCACAGGATACATGAGGAAGAAGAATCATGTCTTCACTTGCATTGCTATGGGAAGATTCATGAGTACATGGGTACATTCAACATTATAGGGTAGTATAATCACTTAACAATATGAGTTGAGCTTAGGAAAACATGCTTTATTTTCAATCTTATGATGAAGAAAATAGAACACAATTTTCCATTTATTGCCCTTCCAGGAATAATGAGATTTAGAAGCCATCAATACATAACACACTTTAAAAAGAAATTTCAAGAAGAAATTTGGAAAACAGTATGGTGGAACTGCCTAAAGTAAACAATTCTCACTGTAGATTAATCACTTCAACACAAATCAATTATTCACTTTCAAGACATGTTATGGACTGAATGTTTTTATCCTCCTCAAATTCCTATGTTGAAGCTCTAAACCCCAGCATGGCTGTATTTGGAGATGGGGCCTCTAAAGAAGTAATTACGGTTAAATGAGTCATGAGTGGGGCCCTGCTCCAGTAAGATTACTGTCCTCATAAAGAGACATCAGGGAGCTCACTGTGTGTGTGGGCATACACGTGAGCACATGCACCAAGGAAAGTCAATGTGAGGACATAGGGAGAAGGTGACTATCTGCAAGCCAGGAAGAGAGATCTCACTGGAAACCCAAAAACAAATCAGTTAGAATCTGATCTTAGACTCCAGCCTGAAGACCTCGGAGAATATAAATGTCATATAAGCCACCCAGTCTATAGTACTTTGTTATGGCAGCCTGAATGAATACAACACACTCACACATATATACTATTTTAAGCACACATTATTTTCAACACTTATAATGTATATTCTTATATGCAATGTCTTGTGTTTTCACAATAATACCATATGTGTTTTAATCTATATCTCTGACATAAAATGGTATCAATTCTATATTTTAAAATTAGATATGGAAAATGTCAAATAAAAGAGTCATTTAGGCTGAAAATATGAATAATAGGTAAAAGTTACTATGTTACATCTTAACAACATAGGCTATTTTTTATTCTATAAAACTGATTGTACCTGACTCTGTATTCCCACTTGCAAACTTTAGAAGAGAGTTTTTAACAGCTATTTCTGTAGCTTCTTTCCTGAGGCTTATGTAGCGTGGAAACATAGGAATGGGGCAAGAAGTGAAGCCTCTAGTCACTAAATGACATTGATTATTTAATGCTGGATCTCTGACATCTGTTAAATATGGCTATTAAGTCCTGTCCTGTCCCATTTCAGGCAATGAGGACATGGTAGAAGAAGGAGAGCTATCAGCAGTCCTGTCTATGTCTATCCCCAAAGCCTGATAAGGTATCTGGCACCTATTGGGAACTTCATAAATACTTGTATGTTGAATGAGTGAATATTTTTAACTGTTCCTTTTCCTGTCCACACCCCAAATTTCCTGTTTTACTTCCTATCTCATTTCAAACGTTCTCACTTTAAAGCAATTGCAGAGCTCCCTCAAATACAATCTCTCTTTCAACGATACCCAGGTCCACTCAGACATCAATTACACACTGTATATTACTCAAGTATATATTCCTGTTAAATCCTAATTTAGGGGCACCTGGGAAGCTCAGTAGGTTAAGCGTCTGCCTTTGGCTCAGGTCATGATCTCAGGGTCCTGGGATCCAGCCCTGCATCAGGCTCCCTGCCTGCTTCTCCCTCTCCCTTTGCCTGCCGCTCCCCCTACTTGTACTCTCTCCCTCTTTTTCTCTGTCAAATAAATACATAAAATCTTTTTTAAAAATCCTAATTTAGATCTCATTATTTCACAACTAATTTGTAGTAATATTTTCCTCTTATTTATTAATTTTATTTAGCCCAAAATTCCATTTACCAATGTTTCATTGATGCCAATTTGGTAGTTATTTAGGAAAAAAAATTCTTTTAAATTCTCAATAGCTCCCCATTCTTTATACAAAAAAAATGTTCATAATCCTCAATTATTCATATCCCATGAATAAGGACATGCACAGCCATCTACCAAAGACCATACCTATAAAGCTATATTGTGTCCCCCTTTTTAAGAAAAAAGGTATAACAGACTCTGCTATCCTCATTTTATAGAAAAAGAAACAGACTTAGAATTACTCAAGGTCACAGAATTAGTAAAACCTGCATGTAAATTCAATTCTGTGACCTAATAGCCTTCTTACAGTTTTTCCTCTATAACAAGGACCAGCATGAGAATATAAAATAACTATCAATATGGAGAATGATTTTCAACCAGAAAAGTTAACAAATTACAGGTCTTGAAGTTAAAATTATTAAAAATCTAAAATTTTGAAAATTTAATGTATCCACTTTGGGTATATTAGTATTAGTATCTATTTGACATGAAACAGTTATTTCTTTGTGTGATTAAAATACTTAAAAGTTTGACATGTCCTCCTTTAGTGAAGATATTTTTTAGGTCATTCTAGAATAAACTTCTTGAAGTTTATTATAAGTGGTTTTGACCTTCAAAAATTATGAAACCCAACTGTATGAAGTAAATATATGTATTATACTATCGAATGTGCCATTGTTTATTCTTAGGGATAACAGCACCAACTTATTCACTGGAAATTAACTAAAAAGAAAATATATGACTGATTATTCCTATTAAATGTCATGGAGTCTGGATATTGATGCCATGGTCTACAAAATGTGACAGGGAGTCAATAAGTAAGGGATAATTCCACCTTGTTTGAGGACTAAGAAAAAAACTCCATATATATCTATTTAAACAAGTCAAGGTGATACATGACAACATGCAATGCCAATTTTTGTGTAGAAATGGAGAAATACAAACATACAGAAAACGTATTCAAAACTCGTTAATGCTTACAATTACACACTTAAATACAAAGATATGTTCCTGTTCCTAACCTGTCACAATATCCAAAGGAATTTCTATTCCACTATCAATGACAGTTATCAACGTTAAAATAAACAAAGTGCCGTTGTTTGGTAGGCAAATTACCCACGATCATTTTTAGCATTTCTAATATTTTTGTAAAAAGTGTAAATTAAAATATATGGTGCTCCAGGACAATCATAGTCACTCTCCTTTAATTCAGCTCACAAATACACAATATACCATCAGTTTCTTTTTTTTTTTTTTCAACTGAGGTTTATATAATAAGGTATGTGCATGGAAAGGCAGGGTATGGGAATTGAAGCAGTTGGAGGAAATTGGAACAGTAGTATACACACACTTAAAAAGAAAAAAACGCAAGAAACTAAATTCTATAAGATGCAAAGTGCTGAATTTGTGACAGTTACCTCAACCCAAGAACAGCCTAACAATTCAAATACGAATTAAGCTTTATAGAAGGAGCTTATTGATTTAAGAATGCAGCCAAACTGTATACTCAAACGCAATTGTTACTTGTAAGCTTAGATTTTGCTGGACATGAATGTGAGAAAAATAGGTAACTAAATCTCAAAGCAGCAAATATAAAGAAAATAGTTTCAATTTTACTTACATTAGGGCCTTAAGGAAGGCAATACAAATAATGTTTTAAATCTGAGATGTGGGGCGCCTGGGTGGTGCAGTCGTTAAGCGTCTGCCTTAGGCTCAGGGTGTGATCCCAGCGTTATGGGATCCAGCCCCACATCAGGCTCCTCTGCTGGGAGCCTGCTTCTTCCTCTCCCACTCCCCCTGCTTGTGTTCCCTCTCTCGCTGGCTGCCTCTCTCTGTCAAATAAATAAATAAAATCTTTAAAAAATAAAAAATAAATCTGAGATGTGAAAGTGAAGAAAGTTATTAATACAGAGAGAGAGAATGTGTGAGTGTGTATATACACATATTTGTTAAAACTGAAACATTTGTAGCAACATGGACAGGACTGGAGGAGATTATGCTAAGTGAAATAAGTCAAGCAGAGAAAGACAATTATCATATGGTTTCACTCATTTATGGAACATAAGAAATAGGAAGATCGGTAGGAGAAGGAAAGGAAGAATGAAAGGGGGGTGGGTAAACAGAAGGGGGTATGAACCATGAGAGACTGTGGACTCTGGGAAACAAACTGAGGGCTTCAGAGGGGAGGGGGGTGGGGGAATGGGATAGACTGGTGATGGATATTAAGGAGGGCACATATTGCATGGTGTACTGGGTGTTATATGCAAATAACGAATCATGGAACATTGCATCAAAAACTGGGCAAGTACTGTATGGTGACTAATACAACAAAATAAAAATTAAAAAAAAACAACAACTGTGACCTGAGTTTTTATATAAGATTATTAATATAGGTTGCTAGGATTTCCTTTTGGAAACATAACATTGTATTTGGAAGCAATTATACTATTTTTAAGTATTATTCATTCATATTAGAATAAAATAAAAATACCTTCTATATAAATATTATTGAGGGCATGCATAAGAATATTAGACATTAGATCTATGTTTTATCCACTTCATTACTGACAATGGCACCAATATATACAGTGTAATCTAAAAATGTATAATATTAGAGTTAACTTTGAAATTGCTTTGCTGAAAAAAGGAATGCTTTGATGGGAATGGCAGATTAGATAATTCTGACCAGCTCTCTTACTAACGATAGTTAGAAGAGCTGAATAATATATTTTAAAATTTCATTTGAAGGTACTGGGAAGCTGATAAGTTAGGGTAGTGTTTAAGGACCAAGACCAAAAAGAGAAGGCTGAAACCCAGCCACCTTCCCCTAGCTAATTCCGAATAAGTTAGACAGGAATCTTGTGATAGTGACTTGCTGTTACAACAATCTCTGTTTCAGACTACATTCTTGGAAAAAAGTGAAATCAACATGTAGATATCACAGATTAACACATTTGGAAAGAAAAGCAAGTAAGTGTCATTGAGCACAAAGAAAAAATAGCTACATTGTAGCCCCTCCTAACACCTCAGTCAACCTCATGAGAAGCACTAAGCTGACATAATTGTCCTGAGTCTGGGAGAAGTCTAGGACTTTATATGACAGGTTGATCAGTCATGGATGCAAGATGTTAGTTCCTTCCAAACTGATCTATAGATTTATTGGAATTCCAATCAAAATTCAAGCAAGTTATTTTACAGATATCAATAAAATGATTCTAAAGTTAATATGGAGAGGAAAAAGACTCAGAATAGCCAACACAATATTGGAGGAGAACAAGGTTGGAGGACTGATGCTACCTGATGTTGACCTTCCTCTAAGGTCAGGAAAAACACAGGGATGTCGACCCTCACCACTGTTATTTAACGTAATACTAGAAGTCCTAACCTCAGTAATCAGACAACAAAAAGTAAAAGGCAGCCAAACTGGCAAGAACTCAAACTTCCACTATTTGTAAATGACATGATACTCTATGTAGAAAACCTGAAAGACTCCACCTGCAAAAAAGTAAATCTAGACACAGGCCCTTCATAAAAATGAACCTAAATGTATCTTAACCTAAATTACAGAAGAAAAACTATAATATAAAATGCTTACGATATAATATAGGAGACAACCTAGATACCCTTGCATGTGGTGATGCCTTTTGAGATACACAACCAAAAACACAATCCATGAAAAATAGTAATAGACAAGCAGGACTTCATTTAAATTAAAAATGGCTGCTCTTCAAAAAATATCAAAAATAATTAGAAGACAAGACACAGACTGAGAGAAAATATTTGCAAAGAGCCACATATGATAAAGGACTGTTATTCAAAATACACAAAGGACCTTTAAATCTTAGCAGTAAGAAAACAAACACCCTGATTAAGAAGTGGATCAAATACCGAAACAGATACCTTACCAAGTAAGGTATACAGACGGCAAACAAACATATGAAAAGATGTTCCACATCATATGTCATCAGTGAAGTACTAACTAAGATAATGAGATACTACCACAAACGTATTAGGAAGGGCCAAAATCAAGAACACTGACGACAACATAAACACTGGCAAACGGAACACTTATTCATTGCTGGAAAGGATGAAAAGTGATATAGCCACTTTGGAAGACAGCTTTGTGGTTTCTGACGAAACTGAACACATTCTTATCATATGATTCAGCAATCAAGATCCTTGGAGTTAACCCAAATGAACCGAAAACTTACGCCTGAAAAAAACCGAAAACATCTGTGTGATCTTTACAGCAGGCGTTATTCATAACTGCCAAAACTTGAAGCAAGCAAGACGTCCTTCAGTAGATGAATAAATAAACAGTGGTATATCCAGGTAGAGTATTATTCAACACTAAGAAAAAAAAACCCTATAAGGCCATGCAAATACACAGAAAAAACTTAAATGCATACTATCAACTGAAGAAAGGTAATCTAAAGAGGTATTTTAGACATTCTAGAAGAGGCAAAACTGTGGACACAGTAAAACAATAAGTAGTTTCCAGAGGTGAGGTATGGAGACGGGATGAACTGGAAAGGCCCAGATGATTTTTACGGCAGTAAAAATGCCCTGCATGTTATTATAAAAATAGACACTTGCCATAATTTGTCCAAACCCATAGAATGCATAACACCAAAACTGAACCCTATGGTACACGATGAACTTTGGGTGGTTATGATATGTCAATGTATGTTCATCAAGGGTAATAAATGCACTACTCTGGTGAATGACACTGATAATGAGGGAGGCTATGCATGTGTTGGGAAAGAGCAAATATTAGAAATCTCTGCACCTTCCTATCAATTTTTCTATGAACCTAAAATTGCTCTAAAAGTTGAAGTCAAAAAAAAAAAAAAAAGAAAGAAAAGAAAAGAAAAGATCTTAGGGACAGTCATGCAAATGTTTGCTTAGGGTCAGCATAAATTTTCATTTCTCTAAGACTCTAAGATAAATACCAAGTGTGCAGTTGCTGGTTACATGGTAGGTGTGTATTTAACTTTATAAAAAAGTCTACCTGTTTTCAGTGTTGCACTCTTTTTCATTCTCTATCCAGAATGGCATTAAACATCCAGTTGCACCATATACATACTAGCATTTTGTACAATTTGATTAATACAGTTCATACGATTTCTTTATTAAAGTCTTATTAGGACAGAATGATTAATATTTTCTATTTTTTTAAACTAATTTATGTTTATTATTTCACCAGTAGGCAAATTAAATAAATCATAATATTGTACATTTGAAATGAGTGATTTATGAAAAGTAAAAATAAAAATTAATAAAGTTTTTTTTTAAGTCTCTTAGAATTCAGCAATGAAACTATCTGGTGTTGGGGATTGTTTTTGGAAGGTTTTTAACTACAAATTCAAATTTTTATTCTTTTTTAAAGATTTTATTTAGTTATTTGACAGAGAGAGACAGCCGGCGAGAGAGGGAACACAAGCAGGGGGAGTGGGAGAGGAAGAAGCAGGCACGGAGCAGGGAAACCTGATGCAGGGCTCGATCACAGAACGCCAGGACCACGCCCTGAGCTGAAAGCAGCCGCTTAATGACTGAGCCACCCAGGCACCCCTCAAAATTTTTCAATAGAAAAAAGACCACTCAGCTTACCAATTTCTCCTTGAGTAAATTTATATCATTAATGTCTTTCAAATAATGGTCCAATTCATCTAGGTTATCAAATTGATGGACACAGAATTTCCATAGTAATACCTTATTCTCTTTTTAATGTCTGTGGGATCAGTAGTGATGCCTCTGTTTCGTAAGTTGGTAATTAGTGTTATCTCTTTTTCATTTCTCAGCCATCTGGTAAGTGGTTTGTCTATTTTATTGGTCCCGTGAAAGAATCAGCCTATCATTTCCTTAATTTTTCTCAAATTGTCTTTTGATCTTCAGTTTCACTAATTTTTGCTCTACGTTTTATTATTTTCTTCCTCCTGCTTGGATTTATTTATTATTCTCTCTCTTTTTCTATATATTCTTAGGTGGAATTTCAGTTTACTACTTTTAGAGCTTTTTCTTTTCTAATACAAACATTTCGGGACAAACTTTCTTTCTAAGCACCACTTAACTGCACCCACTAAGTTTGATGTTTTATTTTTTTTATTTTTATTTAGCCTGAAATATTTTGTAATTTCCCTTGAAAATTCCCTTCATACCTCTGAATTACAGGATGTGAGGTTTACTTTTAAAATATTCGAGAATTTTCCAGATATCATTGTTATTAACTTCTAGTTATTGCTGAGAACGTACCTAGTATGATGTTTATTTTTTGATTTTTTAAATTTTTGTTTTATAACCTAGAATATGGTCTGAATGGATAATGTTACATGTGCACTTGAGAAGAATGTGTACTCTGCTCTTATTGCATTGAATGTTTTATGAACATTAAACAGGCAGTTTCTCTGATAGTGTTATTCAGGTCATCAATTTCCCTACTGAATTTCTGCCTCCTAGGTTCTGCCTACTATTGAGAAAGAAATGTTCACGTCCTCAACTATAATTGTGGAATTACCTATTTCTCCCTTCAGATCTACCACCTTTTGCCTCATGCATTTTGAAAGTCTGTTACTAAATCTATATGCAATGAGGATAATTCTGTCTTCTTAGATAACTGATGCCTTTATGATTATATAATTCCCTCTTTATCTCTGATAATTCCATATCTGAATTCTACTTTGACTGAAAATAACTATCTTTTTTTTTTGGATAGTATTAGGATGGCACTTATTTCTTTATCCTTTTATTTATAACCTGCCTATTTTTAGATTTTGTAACCACTCAACTCTGTCACTGTAGCATGAAAGCAGCCATAGGCAATATGTAAGTTAATAACTTATATTGTTTCCTTAACATAGTTTCTGACAGGCACTTGACTTTAACTCTTACTTCTGTCCCACTATATTTAATGTATGTACTTTTGTCAGCAGTCTTCAAAATTTTCTCTTTTTCTTTGGTTTTTAGCAGTACAAATATGGTATAACTAAATGTTGATTTTTATTTTTATTTTATTTTTGCTTGATCTTTTCTGATCTTCTTCTTACCTGTCACTAATGTTGGAATATTTTTGCCCTTTATTTATTCAAGTATTTCTTTTGCTCTATTTTCTTTCTTCTTTAGGGATTCCAAATATGCATATGTTAGACTGCTTGATATTGACTTACAGATCTTAGACTGTTCTGTTTATGGTTGTTGATTCTTTTGTTTCCACTTTTTTTCTCTCACATCCTTTCAGTTTAGGTAATTTCTATTTGCCTATCTTCAAGCTCTCTGATTTTTTTCCCAGCTGCTCTGAGTCTACTGATGATCCCTCAGAAGTATTCTTTACTTCTATTACTATGCTATTTCTAACATTTAAATTTGGTTCTTTCTTTGTGCATTTATCTTTGTGTTGAAAATATATACGTGATCTTGTATTTTGTCTACTTTTTCCATTAGGGTTTTTTTTTTAATTTTTAATTTTAATTTTTTTGATGTAAAGTTCGATGACTCATTAGTTGCATAACAATTGTTGGAGAGGATGTGGAGAAAGGGGATCCCTCCATTAGGGTTCTTAACACATTATTAATCCTTATGCTATAGTTCCAACATATGTGTTGTATTTGGTTTTTGTACTAATGATTAATTTGTCTCTTCAGAATATTTTTCTTCCTTTTGCATGCCTCATACTTTTTTGTTTAATGGGGGGCCTGCTGTAAAGAACAGGGATTAGTAAACTGTGGCCCTCAGGCCAAATCAGGTCTTCCAAATCAGAGCTGATTTTGTACAGCCCATGACACAGAACGATTTTTCATTTTTAAATGTTCAAAAAAATCAAGAGAATAATAATATTGCATGATGTGTGAAAATTATGAAATAAATTATAAGTAAATGATGCTATGATATTAAAATTATTTCCAACATATATAATGTATGGCTTTTAAAAAACTCAAATATGTTGGCAAATATTTTTCTTGACATTAATTTTTATATATATAATGCTCATCATCAGGTACCAGATAATAGTTTTCTTCCATTAAATTAACTTTCTTCTTCAATATATTCTTCAGCTATTCTAAAGGTTAAGTCTTAAATAATTACAGAAATTCTCTCTGGAAATCTAATCTTCAGTAATTATTGTCATCTTCTAATATCCACATAATTGTCCTTTATTTACAGCCACAGATTATTCTAAGAAATTAAGATATTCAACTAATTCCTAAATTTCAAAGGCTTTCTGTATCTGAAGAGTATTTGAACTCCAACCTCTAAATATTTAGTCAAGATTTTGAATGATTTAAAATCTTTCATTCATTTGCATTCACCCAAACTCATTCAAGACTCGTATCATATTAACATACATGGATATTCTTGTATTTTATCCTATAAACCCTTTTAACTACTCAGTGCATATTTAAAAAGTACAGGATGAAACAAACTATCATTTTCAAGCATTTAAATCTCCCTATAGATCTCAAAATTCTTAAGCAAAATGAGAAGACTCAATGTTTTTGACATTGAAACCGGAATGCCACATATTTTATTTCCTTCAGCAACCCTTGTGTCAATTTCATTTACTAGCAAGAGCAAAGTCATCTCTGTTAGGATAAGCATTTGAACTGTCAGAGTCTGAATGATTATACTGGACATAAGTAATTTATGTGTCAAAAAGCTCTTCTACTCAGTACCATCAACACCTATTACATGTACTTTGAAAAATATGGTTAAACCTTTCTAATGCATAGATTGATATTCAATGCCAGTCACATATGAGATAAATGATAGCTCTTTAAATCTTGATGGCTAGAAGGTTATAATTTCTTAGTCTATCTCCTTCTACTTTAGCAAGAAATGTTTAGATAATACTTATAGCATAAAATATTATCATGCATGCACACATACACACACACAGAAAAGTGTGTGTGTGTGTGTGTGTGTGTGTGTATATATTTCTCCCTTATCTGTTTCCCAGCATCTAGCTGGCTTATACTGCATTATATTACAGAGGGAAAAAAAAAGAAAGAAAATATCCACATATTAGTTTTTGATAGAAAAAAACACCAAAAAAATATATAATATGCAATTACAATATAGTTATCTTATAATTCTTATAAACATATACAATATTATACATATAATCATATAGTTATATTAAAAATTAATACATATAATTATATATATGTATATAGCACCATGAGTTACTTTTGTTTTATATGTTAAATTTGAGATAAGAAGGTCTGCTCTACACTGGTTCTAGGTTACCCATTCACTGCATCATATGATACTAGCATGGCAGCATACCAAAAAAGCTGGTGAAAAAATTCATATGCAAATCACTTAGCTTACAGATGAAAGAAATTAGTTTGTAGAGCAATAATCTGACCAGGTAGAAATGCAGAAAATTTTCCCCTTCCCTAATTAACAGCAAGTATTAAAAGATGCATATATAAGACTGGTCAACAAAAGAATACACATAATGTAAATCAAAGTTTCACTGAAGCAGAAGGGGAAAACATGTTCTCCATCTGAGGAAGATAAATATAATAAAGATTATGTGCTCTATGTAAAAATATAGGCTTCATTAAAAGTTTACTACAAGATATATATAAATATATTCTGCTTCTGACTTTTTTTCCCAAGTGAATCACATACTATGGGTCACATACTATGTGAAAAATAAGAAAATAAGATAATAAGGTGATTAAAGATATCATAAAGTAAATAATATTCAAATATCCCATTTTCATCTAGTAATACCTAATATTTGCTTACCTATTTTTTTCCAGAGTTATTTTATTATCAGTTGTCCTGGTGATTTAACTCAGAAGCTGAATCACTCTGATTTTAACTGGGTTCATTTACTAAATTGCAAGACTTCTGTCTCACTTTTCTTTTTCTTTTTTTTTTTTTTGAAAGAGTAAATATCATCTGTTACTAGAAAGTATGATACACTTACTCTCAATAGGCTTTATGTTCCCAAACTATGTCTAAAAATATTCAGTAACTTAACTCTTTGGCATACTCAATGTATGTGGAAAATGAAAATGTGATTCTTACTATATACAGAGCTCTAAATATTTTAGAGCATTTTAAATATAGCATAATTTAAAAATTATTTAATATTTTCATTTAGTGTTTTCAAAAAAAGCATAGTAAAAAGATTATTATTTTTTGAGTATTTACATAGTGATTTTAGACATCAAACCAAAAGGTGTATTTCATATAAACCAAAAAGGCATATTTTATCTATCTCTGTCATGGTAGGATAAAGGTTGGTTTACATATAA
This sequence comes from Ursus maritimus, assembly GCF_017311325.1. Taxonomy (NCBI): domain Eukaryota; kingdom Metazoa; phylum Chordata; class Mammalia; order Carnivora; family Ursidae; genus Ursus; species Ursus maritimus. The sequence continues at coordinate 715,031 of NW_024424453.1, read as the reverse complement.
CATAGACTAGCCTTTTTATTTTTAAGGAAATAATACAGATCTATTACTTTTTCTTTCTTACAACACCAAAATGGAGAAAATTCTATTTCTTCAAATTGGGTTGTTCTGGTTAACGACCAAATTTAGGTTAGGATGTAAAACAAAAGAAAATAGATCAATTGTGTTTTGTTTGTGATGTATATTCTGAAAGCTAACTGTCTAACTCATTAATATGAGTGAATTTTAATCCTTTTCCATGGCTTTCTGGTAGTTATCTTCAGTAAATGCTTTATAATATCACCTCTATCAAATATAGAATTTGTGATCAAAAAAGATAATCAAGTGAAATAATAATCAAATATGGAAATTAAAAAATACTGTGAATATAGTACTTTAGGTAAGACCAGACACTGAGTACAATTGCAGATAGTTGTTTCACAAATGGAAACTAGATGTCTTGCCGCTTCTCATCACACAGTTGAAAGCCTATTTTATTTCACATTAATAAAGTTCTATGGAGTTATGGATATTGTCAAAAAATTTGCACTGGATCGAGTTAGAGAACAAGACTTTACTCAAAACTAGGGAGTGATACTACTGCAATATGGAGAGAGACTGAACTCAATTCCACTGAAGCAAAAGACAGTATAGCTTTTAAATCCTGAGGTGAGCTAGTGAAAAAGTACTGACGAACATTAGAGAGATTAGTCAATGTGACTGCACCATAAGTGTTTGCTGATTGGCGCTTACTGAAGTTAGGATCCTACCTTCACACAGATCAGGAAATAAGGAATCTATGTTTGCTGGTTACATTTCAACAGGATGGCTTCCAAGTCCTTGAGAAAGACATTCCTGGGTTGTAAAACTGGCAACAGACTGGGAAAACATTTATCTACATTACAAAAGAGCAGAGAAAGAATTTGCAATCGTATTTCCTAAAGTAAATGCTCTGAGAAAACGGTGGCCAGAGGTCTATAGTCAGGAAGAAACTTGCCCAAAGTTTGTCAAGATGAAGAGGAAGTTGAGGTCAACTTGGTCAATATCACATGAATTATTTTAGTTTATTACAAATAGTTTGTGCTATCTCAATATAAGAACATATGATACAATGCTAAATGTTTAATGACAGGCAACACTTGAGAGAAGAAAATATTTCATATAAAAAGTTAAGGAAAAATGATTTATGACTCAAAATGTGAAAAAGACACTCCATATCCTGCTGTTTTTTGTTTGCTTGTTTGTTTCCAGAGAATCACTAGATACCGAACAGATGTGACTTTTATTATCTTGTTGCTTTTGTTTGGTATTGCAAGAAGTAGAGAAAGCATAGACGAGTGGAATAGAATGTATTTGCTAGAAGACCACAGTCAACTGTTATGTACAATTCTGAACTGGTAAGCAAAGTGCATCTGTCTTGTTTTTTCTTGAATGTGTGGCAGCATGAGTGCTCACCAAATACTACTGAAATTCTATTAATCATCAGGTAATGAATTATGGAAATGTAAAAGGATACATACATATAAGACTCTGAACAGTATTTTCAAAAACTGTCTTGTCATGACTGGAGAGTAAATAGCTGGGAAATGTAGGCATAATAAAAGAATGACATCATCATGGTGACAGTGTGAAATCTGGTGGATGAACTTCCTCCTAACCTTGAAGACAGTATAGATCTCCAGCCTTTTATGACCCACGTATCATAATTTATCCCAGGCTATCATTTCATAAGGGAATACACAGTTGGGAGTTGTTTTTGTAAAATTAGCTTGAAAGAAGGTAAGTTTCACTGTAGGGTTGAAAGAGTGCATACCCAGGAAACAGCAAGACTGGCACAAAAATTATCAGAATTTGAAATGGATTGCCAGAATCATGTTTGGGGAAAAAAGTAAGATCATCATTCTCTTGGGAAATTTAGCTCTTAATAATATAAAAGTAGATAGATGAGAATAAACTAATATCATTACTCAATAAATCCTCAGAAAAGGTCAGGTCTTATGTTGTCAAACATTTCCATGAAAATGAATATTGGCTTTGAAAGTTTAGGATCAGGAGGGTAAAGTCAAATTGGAATCGATAAGAACCAAAACTAATAAGGCTGTTGGCAGTACTTGGAATGGAAGAATAAAGTGAGGGATTTTTGTTCGGTTAGAGGTTTCAATAGGTAAGATATTTCAAGCCAAAATGCAGACATTACCAATTTGTGCAGTTGTATACATACCCCATGTTTGTCACCAGGTAGCTAGCTAACTGTGTGTGTTTTCTCTTTTGTGCCTTCAGAAACGGCTCTGTTTTAAAACCAGTATATTCTATCTATTTAACCAGTATTAAAAATCTTGGTCATTCTAGTCATTTGTGGATGCATGGACAATGAGTAGGGAAGGAGTCTATCATTAAATAGGTGAAATTTGAAGAAACCCATTGGCTTCGAGTCCTTTAAAAACAGTACTTTGTGTACTTCTATCACTTTGTTATACAAAAATAAAATAAAATAAAATAAAAAATCATTGTATAGTTTCTACCTACTTCTTTCCAAACCTTTCTGTTTGTATCCAGGAGGAAAACAGAGCCACAGAAGTTCATCTAGGTCAGTGGTGCCTAAAAATACAGCACCAACTACTCTGCTTTCAAAACATCTGTTTTTGTTCTGTAAATATAAGCATCTGTTCACAGTGCTCTTTTGCCCATAACAAATTATTTTCAATGGAGATGGACTGGGGAATGGCCAACTCTCAGAAAATGATGAGAAGATCTGGAACCACAAATTGTCAGGAAACAACTACCTGATTCCCCTCATAGCGCATCTAGCAAACTGTGTCATTAGGAAGAACAAGGCCTGGAGTCAGGAGGGTTCTTCAGTGACCCTATGTAAGTATCTAAAATCAGGATGATATGATGTTAAAGAAGTTATGAAAAATCTCAGCATACCACCAAATCAAATGGGGCACTCAGATATAGATTAGAAACAAGAATCAAGGCTGGAAAGATAAAAATATGCAGGTTAGAGTCAATATTAAGGTCACTGGGTTTCAGGTTCAGGGCGCTCTGCATTTAATTGACATGAAGTTCTGGATGGGTGGATTGGTTGGACTTAAAAAGAAAAAAGCAGGACAGATGCTAGTGTCTATATTATATCTCTAAAAATTAATGACTACCTAAGGCCTGGAACCACATAATTTATGCCTGCTGTGTACTTCATCTCCTGTAACAAATCTTCACATAGCATTTACTCTGTATCAGACTCTCTGAAGAGTGAACACACAATGGCTAAGGCACCATCTACTCTTGAGGAAGCCAATATCCAGCACTGAAGGCTCCATTAGCTTTCTATTGATGTATAACCAACTACCAAGCATTTAGCAGCATAGAATCACACATTTATTATTTCACAGTTTCAGTGGTTCAAGATCTGAACATAGTTTAGAAGAGTCTACTTTTCAGGGTCTCAAAAAGCGGAGATGAAGGCGTCAGCCAGTTTATGTTTTTATCTTTAGCCTTGACTGGGGAAGAATCTGCATCCAAGTTTACTCAAGTGGTTGAAAGATTTATGTCCTTGAGATTATAGGACTGAGAGCTCTGACTCACTGCTCCAACTTATCTGCTGGAGGCTGCTCTCAGTATCTATAAGCTTCCTAGTGGACTTCCACATTTTGTTGCCTTGTGATGGTTTCTCAACATGGCCATGCATTTCATTAAGCCAAGAAGGAAAATTTCTAGAGCAACCTTACTATAACAAGATGGAATCTTATATAATATAATCATGAGAGTGATATCCCATCACCTTTGCCATAGACTATTGATTCTTAGAAGCACACCACAAGTTCTGTGCCTACCAGGGGAAAGAGAATTACACAAAGTCATGAATACCAGGCAGTGGGAATAATTGGAGGATACCTTAGAGTTTGTACACCACAAAGACTGTTAATATAAATAGAAATGCAAGTCAAAATTGTAAGAGCTAGACAAACACATGACTAAAATGAAAACTGTAGACAGGAGGGAACTAATTTGCTCTATGGAGAACAAATGGAAGAAGAAATCATGAATATCAACTTAGAGAAGTTGGTATGTGAAGTAACTACCCCAAACTGAATAGTAATCTGACAAGATAAGAAGGGAGCCAAGAAATTCTAAGAAAGTAAATATTATGAGTAGTAACACCAAATTTAAATATAATGACAAGTGGGATAAGTACCTTTAAAAAGTGAAATATCAGAGCCAGAGGAATAGAAAATCAAGCTAGAGACAAGGATTAGGTCATGGAGGCTTTGTTATAGCTTTGTAAAACCTGGATTTCATTTAAAAATTATAGCGCCATTAAGCATTCTCAAGCAGATTATCAATCCAAGGTTGGGTCAGAATCTAAGAAAGAAAGGGAGGGATAAAGAGGCAGAAACATTCAGAAAAACATCCCAAGTTTATTCCTATACACTTCTTACTCCACTACTACTAAAAATCATTGCATTGCATGGCTTATGGTAGAAATATGCCATGCTTGGTTTTTTATACTTGATAGCTATTCTGGCAGTAATGTAAAGATATGTTGGAACAATAAAAGATGGTCGATAAATTACGAGGGCTAAAATGAACATCATGGCAATAACAATGAAGTGAAGAGGGTAGCTTAAGAATACCTAGTAAGTGTGCAGAATGTGCCAAATGATTGTTCAAAATCAGAAGAGAGTGAGGAAACAGTCAGGGTTTATTCCTCCAATTCTGCCATTGGTAGCTGTGATGACAGCATTACCAACTAACGGAGAAAACACTGGAACAACAGGATTGATGGTGAAAGTTCAACCACTTTTCAAGTTATTGACTGCAAATTGCCTATGGTAGAGCAAATTCTAAGAATGATCCCCAATGACTTGCTCTTGGATAACCTCATGCCCTTTGAGTGTGGTTGGAACTTCTGAATATAATGAGATAGTCCCATGACTATGTTACATCACATGGGAAAATAAGATGCATACCCCTTTACAAAGAAGAGTACTCTGGATGATGGTAGAAGGGGAAGTCAAAAAAATGTGAAATACAAGAAGGACTTAATGCTGGCTTAAGGATGAAGATAGTGAATAGCAGTCTATGCAGAAGATATAAGAAGGTGTGACCTTGGGAATGTGAGAGGGTAGAAGGAGGGTGCAGTGTTTTGAGTAAAAACTGGGCATTGAGATGCCACCTTATGCCAGTTAGAATGGCAAAACTTGACAAGGCGGGAAACAACAAATGTTGGAGAGGATGTGGAGAAGGGGGATCCCTCTTACATTGTTGGTGGGAATGCAAGTTGGTACAGCCACTTTGGAAAACAAGTGTGGAGGTCCCTTAAAAAGTTAAAAATTGAGCTACCCTATGATCCAGCAATTGCACTATTGGGTATTTACCCCAAAGATACAGACGTAGTGAAGAGAAGGGCCATATGCACCCCAATGCTCACAGAAGCATTGTCCACAATAGCTAAATCGTGGAAGGAGCTGAGATGCCCTTCAACAGATGACTGGATTAAGAAGATGTGGTCCATATATACAATGGAATATTACTCAGCCATCAAAAAGAACGATTTCTCAACATTTGCTGCAACAGGGACAGAACTGGAGGAGATAATGCTAAGTGAAATAAGTCAAGCAGAGAAAGACAATTATCATATGGTTTCACTCATTTATGGAACATAAGAAATAGGAAGATTGGTAGGGGAAGAAAGGGATAAAGAAAGGGGGGGGTAATCAGAAGGGGGAATGAAGCATGAGAGTCTATGGACTCTGAGAAACAAACTGAGGGCCTCAGAGGGGAGGGGGTGGGGGAATGGGATAGACTGGTGATGGGTAGTAAGGAGAGCACGTATTGCATGGTGCACTGGGTGTTATACGCAAGTAATGAATCATGGAACTTTACATCAGAAACTAGGGTTGTACTATATGGTGACTAACAATATAATAAAAATATTATTATTAAATAAAAAAACTGGGCAGATGTGATGATTTTCAAAATAATTTTCAAGATGACTATATCTGACTGTAATATAACAAAGGATTATAGAAGGATTTTAAGTCAAGGGCATATGCACATAGTCAATAAACTGGAATTGTCAAAAATTCATTAAGTTACAAAATTGAGAGGAAAAATTCTGAGTTATCAAATCAGCATCAACTCATGACCCCCCATCAGAAAAACAATATTGTCAAGTACACAGTTGAAACAAATAAATGGAAGGACTTGGCCTTTTTAAAGGTCAAAAAATAACAAGGAGCTCTACACTAATTGATATTGGTGTGTTCATTGTAAATGGCAGGGAGTGGGGGAAGGAATCAATGATGAGCAGCCTGGGAGAAACTTCTGAAACAGATATGTCAAAAGAGATGACAAGACTTAATGAGCACTGAAAGATGTACAAAGGGGGAATAAGAATAGGGGAACTTTGGCTGTTTGCCTAGTACATGGGTGTTTTCAGATTAAATACAAAAGCAGAAGGTGGGAGAAAGAAGTAGAATTTTGTCTAAAAACAATGAGGAAAAGGTTTTATTTTTTTATGTTAAAATGCCGTGTATCAGCTACCTCTGTAAGAATGAAGTCAAATTACAGTACCAAATCTCTATGAGGACTAGTAAAGAATATTGACAAGGAAGAGTAGATAAAAAGAAATAGAAAAATTAAGGGCTTTAGAATCAATTAACCCAAGGCAGGATCCCAGTCATTTCTAAGATTTGTGAAATTTGGCAGCTATATAAAAACGTGTATGCTCCATTTCTTCTATAATACATGACTCTCATTTTGTTACAAAGGAAGTATAAAGTAGTTTATTCGATGATAATGAGTAAGCACTCTGTAAATATTTTTATTTTTTTTTAGAATGATGGAAGGATAACAGAAGGACGTTTCTATCGAACACTACGGAAGAGTCTGGCTACGCAGCACTGATCGTGATTCTTTAATACAATTTCACAGCCAGGAGCTGGTGGTTAACAATTTAAATACTCACATTAAGTCCAAATTTTATGTTAACAAGGAAACTAGAGAGATGTGATAAACCTAAAGCAGATGATGAAGATGAGATGAAGAAAATCCCAGTTTTAAAAGAGGACTGAGCACATGCATACACATCAGTACAGCCCATGATTATTTAGAGCTCTCTGTCTTCAACTGAAACTATTCTTACTCAATTGATTATTAATTTATAATTATAACATAATTTGTAATTATTAACCCACAGTTTTCAGTGACAATATCTTAAGCACTTTATATTAATACAAACACGACCAACTACTGAAATGTACATTTAAGACAAAAATGTGTAATGCATATAGGGATCTGCTATCTATTTAGAGATGCCAGATGAAGAATATTTTTAAGAAGAAAAGTAAGAGAAATCGTTTTCATCAAGCTAGTCTCAGCTGTAGGTCCTAGAGATTTTATGAGAAAAAATACTGTTCTATAAAATAGTGAAATGAAACATAATTTAACTTGTCATATGAGAGTGAAAATAATGAGTAATTTTTGCATTGAACATTAAAAATGCAAACCCTGAGAGAAATTTTCAATATAACATTTTAGCAAATTCTGAAATTCATGTTCCATTTCATTTCTAGTCATTTTCAGGAGTAGCTATAATACAAACCAAGACAAACCACATTCCAGTTTTAAAGTCTCGGTCTGTAAATGAAATTCCTCAAATGACCAACAACCTTTTGCTAATTGCAAAGCAATTAGCATATTGCAGAGATTCTCCATTTTGGCTGGGATCATCTATCAATGACATGAAGTAACTTAGAAAACCTTAAGATATGTATAATATGTGTACTAAAAGTCTTGCTGGTTCTGGAATATTATTTTCTTTGTTATTTTATTATTAAGGTATAACAGCAAATAGGTAAATACATGATTTTCAAATTTTGGAGTACACTAAAATTAATAATAACAGCAACTAGTATAGCTAACATATTGAATGGTTGGTAGGTAAATTAGTTAGATAATTTGTACAATAATCTTACTAGATAACACTACTATTATCTTCATTTTTACAGATAAAGAGGTTGTGATTTGCTCACTTAGGACAGGGGCCCAGTCATCTGTATTTTCATTAAGATTCCTAGATGGCATTGATGCAAATCACATTTTCAGAAGTTGCCTAAATCGTATTTTGTAATAAAACTAAAAATATACTGTCACTAAAGCCTTAACACTTCAAGACCTCTATGTGAATTTTCTACGCACATGAAACTTCTCTGATTATAAGTTCAGGCAATTCGTGATCTAAAAACTATCCAATTCATTAGGCATTTCAGGGTTCTGGATATACTGTCTAGAAATAAGCTGAATTACTTTTAGAGAGCAAAATATTCTAATTAAGAAATTCCAGGAGTCTTCTTGCCTCCATCAGACTGACGTTTTCTAGTGATGTAACCAGTCTTACACACTGTACGTGTTTGGATCTGAAATGAGATACATCATGCACCTTTCCTTTACAATCTCACGTGTAGTGTTTAATTTTCACTCTGTAATTAAGTCAGTATATCAACAAAACACATAAATGTTCACCTACACAAAATATTAAGTAGCCAATTAAAATTTAATCAACAAAGAATAGTTAACTGTCATATGTGAAAACAGCCAACTAAAATTCTGTCCCACCAGATTCAGATAATAATTCAAAAAGATGCCAGTCTTACCCTGTGGCTTTAAGTTTAGCAGGTCCTCAGTCCTTGAGGACACGCACTACCTAAACCCCTTCAATATGCAATACTTTCTTCTGCCTTGTGTCTTCATATTTACTGAGAAACACTCTTAACTGGGATCTTGACCAAGCAATTAAAACAAGAAAAATATGGGAAAAGTATATTTTCAGTTTAAGTTTCCAAATCTAGTCTTCTCTCTCTGCATACCCCCCCCCCATCGCTATCTCTGCCACACACAAAACCACATGGTGAACCTCACAGATGTTTCAGCAGCTGTTTAGGCACATAAAAACAAATGGAAAATACAAGCAAGTAAGGATACAATAATAATGAATTGTTTACAAAATTCAAGTTAAAATGGACACATACCTTTATTTTCTGTCGTGATGACTTAATCACATATGTGTGTCATAATTACACACACACAGATTATCTATCTATCTATCTATCTATCTATCTATCTATATCTATATCTATATATATCTGCCATTTGAAGGAAATGCAAATAATTGCCAGGCATCCTTTTTTTCCTTCTTCAAACATCACAGCATGCCAAATAGAGTACTAAGTGGCATATATTCCAGAGAGAATTTTGTAATTGAAATTTTAAAATAAATATACATTCTCAAGGGATTTTTATCTTGTATTACCATTTTAAAAAGTGTTCTGGGAGTAAACCATAATATCACAGAAAGTTAAAACTTAATGGAAGCCTCAAGAAATCTTATTGGAAGTCGTCAGGACAGGGATTAAAAAACTTGAGGTCTTTACAAAACTAGTGAGCTGCAGTGGAATCGAACCCTCTAACATTTAGGTTTCCTCACACATCTGGATTTACCCTATTCCATGTGCCATTTTTTCCCTTTCTCTAAGGTTAAAGAGAGCAATAAAATACACCCAAATCTATTGCTTGGACAACTGCAACGGTCTTCTAAGAGTTATCTCTGCTTTGATTCTTGATATGTAGGAAACAGATTGGTGAGGACACCCTAATTTCAAATTTCAGGGAGAATATTGGGGTAATCTAGGTTACATTACGCACCTGTCCCTGATTTTAGACAGTAGCTACTAGACTACATGTATGTGGTATGAGACAATGAGTTAACATTAAAAACCTTTCACTTTGCTTAATCCACTGCTCTAATGATTTGTGTGTTTTAGTCTGCTTAATTATTACACAAAACCTGTGAAGTTGCTGCTATTTTTTATTCCTTTAAAGAAAATTGTGCTACAGGCTAAAAATATTAAATGCCTGCTCTTCCTTTTTGAAGAAAATATCCTTGACAAGGAAAGGAAAATATTCTGAATTTAAGAGGTTGATTTGTATTAAGACCATGCCAATAAGAGTATATACTGACACCATGACACACTTACTCTGAAGGCCAATTCAGCCATCTGGGTGGACGATAGCAATAATGTAGGAAATGGTCATATTTCAGCCTCAAATACCTAGATAATTTGAATTGAAACAGACTCAGACTTGACCTTTGCTTTATGTGAGGGATTGACATGAGACCATTTTGAAGTTATATTCTTGCTCCAAGTCATATAGCTAATTGCAACAGAATGGTTGAAAATGCTTTTTCTTTGTTTTGATGTTACAGAATTTGAATTTTTAAGGAACGCGATTTATGAGAGAATATATATAAAAAATAATTTATAAATATAGAAAAAGTGTGTAATGCAGATGCTAGTAATAGTTCAAAGGAGCAGTCAATGCCTCAAAAAAATGACTGTGAAGTTTCCAGTGCCTCTTCTGAAAGTGTAATGGTTAGGAGCAAGTAATAATGTATAAACAAACTATGTTACCCCATCTCTAGAGCATGGGACTGAGGGTAAATGAGTGACCAGCAATTATTTTTCTTTACCATAATGTAGGCTCTGTGCTTTGCTAGTGACTGTCATTTTCACACATGAGATTTTGATGGAGACTGTCAGTAACTGACATACCATCGGTGGTTTTACCTTTCACACACATCAGCGGGTAACGAATATCCAATTTAATTAGTATACTTCCCTAGCCTATGAATACCACAATGAGCAGGGCACATTCCCTGAACAGATCAAGTAAAGTGCATTGGAGGGGGGGTGTCTTAGTTGATCTATTACTTAGGTAGATGAAAAATTTTTATAATAATGAAACTGAATTCAAGGATTCCATCCTAAGTAAATTATGCCTACCGCAACAAAATAAGCAGAATGAAAAGAACTGTGATTCATTTAGAAGCTGAGAAATTTTCCAACAGCCCAAACTTCGAACTGGAACTCTATTATAGGTACCAGTTCTAACTACTTTTTGTTTGCTTTAGGCACACTTTTAATAAAGCAAAACAGGATTTTCATTAATCTCTATTTATTATCAGTGACTAATAAAATTTTAAGATGCAATATGTATATCTTTATTTTTTATTTGATTTTATTTATTTGTGTTTCTAATTGAAGTACAGTTGACTTTTAAATTTTTTTTTTAAATTATTATGCCATGTTAGTCACCATACGGTACATCATTAGCTTTTGAAGTAATGTTCCATGATTCATTGTTTGTGTATAACACCCAATACTCCATGCAATACGTGCCCTCCTTAATACCCTTCACCGGGCTAGCCCATACCCCCCACCACCCTCCCCTCTAAAACCCTATGTTTCCCGGAGTCCATAGTCGCTCATGGTTCATGTCCCTCTCCGTAATCCCCCCCTTTCATTTTTCCCTTCCTTCTCCTAATGATCTCCCTGCTATTCCTTATGCTGCACAAATGAGTGAAACCATATAATTGTCTTTCTCTGCTTGACTTATTTCACTTAGCATTATCTCCTCCAGTTCCATCCATGTTGATGCAAATGTTGTGTAATCATCCTTTCTGATGGCTGAGTAATATTCTATTGTATATACGGACCACATCTTTATCAATTCATCTGTTGAAGGGCATCTCAGCTCCTTCCACAATTTAGCTATTGTGGACATTGCTGCTATGAACATTGGGGTGCATGTGCCCCTTCTTTTCACTACATCTGTATCTTTGGGGTAAATATCCAGTAGTGCAATGGCTGGGTCGTAGGGTAGCTCTATTTTTAAAATTTTATTTGTTTTATTTTTAGTTGAAGTATAGTTGACTCTATATTTTCAAAGTTATCTCTGTTCAAACAGATTTTTGTCATTATGCTTAAAATAACTCCAAAGTTTTTCTTTCTGCTATCAGAAATACCTATTTAAGATTTACGTACTTTGTTATACCTTAATTATAAGTACATAAGAACTTACAGACCACTTACAAGGAGAAATAGACAAATCCACAACTATGACAAGATATTTTACATACGTCTCTCAGTAGCCGATAGAACAAGGCGATTTTAGAAATGAGTGAAGATGCGGAATACCTGAATGACACGATCAGCAAACCTGATCTAGTGGACGGACGCCACACCGCAACTGAAGAACACGCATTCTCTCCAAGCTCACACTGACATTTAGAAATCTGGCTACACGTTGGTCCATAAAGCAAGTCTCGACAAATTTCAAAGAATTAAACTCATTTAGAACATGTTTGACTATAAGACAATTAAGGTAGAGAGCAATTTATAATGATGATTAGAACATTCCATATGTTTGGAAATTAAGAAATACACTTTTAAATAGCCCACATGCCAAAGAAGAAATCACATAGATGGGAATTAGAGTTTTTAAATGAGTTACAATAAAAGTACATGTTGAAACTTGTGAGAAATGGTTAACACCATGCTTGAAGGGAAATTTATACCCTTAATTGCATACATTAGAAAAACAGAAACACTGAACATCAGTGAACTAAGTACCATCTCAAAAAGCTAGAAAGTGTATTTAATCACTTTGGTCTTTACCACTTCTATACTTTCTCAATGAAGATGCTGTAATGTATTACAATTAACAGCTTACTTGATCTCACTGGAAACAGTGATGTATGAGTTCCTAGGGTTCAGGGATCATGCCTTATTCTTTATATCCCCAGGACCTATTCAAGTGCCTTGTACATAGCTGATACTTGTTTAAACTGAACTGAGCTCATCATCAGTGCCTTAGCTTGTGAGACCCCCAGGATCTCAGACTCAACTGCTTACAAAAGCCAGGCAGGTGATATGATGCATGCGGCCAACAAGACAGGGCACACAGCAAACTGGAGAGCACATGCCCCATCTGAGGGAGGACTGCTGCTCTGTGGTCCCAGTGGGTTGCTGCTGTAGGAGAATGCTGGCCGCATTGGGCTAGGTATCACCCATTAGTTTGTAAGAAGGCAGAGATTCAGATTTTGATATGATTTTTAAAATTTCATCGTTAGAAGCAGGTATTCCTTTTTTAAAAAAAGATTTTATTTATTTATTTATTTATTTATTTATTTATTTATTTATTTATGACAGAGAATGAGCGAGAGAGCACACATAAGCAGGAGGACCGGCAGGCAGAGGGAGAAGCCGGCTCCCCACTGAGCAGGGAGCCCAACATGGGGCTCAATCCCAGGACCCAGGGATCATGACCTGTGCCAAAGGCAGACGCTTAACTGACTGAGCCACCCAGAGACCCCTCCATGTGTATTTCTAAAGTTTCACCTGACCATAGTCATTGTAGCATTAATCCATGAATTCTGCTTTGCCATTTGTTTTTATGTATACCTAACCTGATACTTGTAATCTTGTGCTATTAATTTAATCAGGATGTTTTACTTCTTTAAAAACTTAGTATAATTTGGGTGATATAATCAGTATTCGGTGTCAAAGAAAATTACTAATAGCAATTTATTGCTATACTTTTTTCCTGCTTTTTAAAATTTTGACTCATTTCCCAGAACTAAAATTACCTTAATATGAACAAAATAACAAAGCTTACAAAATTAACCTATTCCTGACCTCAAGTGAAGAATAAGGAGGGCAGCAGAAAGGGAGAGAAGCCTCAAACTGCCTATGTTAAAGCTCTGCCTTCTGGTGAAAATCTACCTTAAGTAGCTCTTAAGTGGGGTTGCCTTAAGTTTCCTGACTCCGCTTCATTGTTGCTACAATGAAAGTGTAAGACAAGATAATGACTTGGATTTCTCCCAGCTCTATTATTTTCTCTTGCAGAAAACTTCACATCATGGTAAAAAATACAGCTGAAATTTGTTACATTTTATTATTATATTGGGTTTCTGTTGGCATTTTTCAGAAAGAATTATGTATCTGACACAATGCCAAATTGCCACCTTTTAAATGATTCTTTGAAAAATAATATCTGCAGAAGTCCTACAGTAGTAATTGATGTGAAGTAGTCCATTACCTGTATTTTTCAGTGTTGCTATTTTCCAGTTCTGTTCCTTTTGTAATTAGCCAACAAAACAGAACATTAGGGAAAAGGAAAGAGGGAGAAAATATTATGAACCAGTACAAAAACACTGTCACTGACAAAATAATATACAATGTTCTCTTGGTTCTATTTTCATGGATTGTCTTCTAATTGTGATTTGCAGAGGATAACTTCGACAGAATTAAATCGTAAGTTTGGGTCTCTGCCCTGCCCTGCCCTTCTGTTCCCTTCTCACCTCTCTCTTTTCTCTCTCTCTCTCTCTCTCTCTCTCTCACACACACACACACACACACACACACACACACCTGTGCACAAAACCATCAGGTCAATTTGAAGAAAATTTCAGCACTAAGTAACAAATGCAAGATGTAACCAAGTAAATACAAAATAATAACAAACTATTTTCATCTCTGTACTCTCTATTTAAAGTATAAAAAATTAGAAGCATGTAAACAAATGTGATATGGCCACATGGTCAGTCTGTGGCTTATAAAAATCTAAATAAAATACGCCTGTTTCAAGGACCTGTTACTGTAAGTTGGAATTACTTAAGAAAGAGTGGGTTGCTGGGCATTACCAAGAAGCATATATAATTTGAGGGTTTACTTATCTGTACATGTGCTTCATAAGAAACGCAACACAGGAAACATTCTTGATTGATGCAATGTCATACATAAAATGGAAATAGTGAGTCGTCTGCACATCTTTCAGGAAAACCAAAATGATGACATTATTCTCTTAGCTAGAAAGCTTTGTTAAGTTTTGGCAGTTTCCTGAATTTGGAACTTCTGATGAAGAATAGATCTCTTGATTTTATGAAGTGGAACAATCTAATGCAGGCTGGTTGCTTTTGGCCTCTGCTTTCTGAAGAGACAAGGGAAAGCAAATACACCAAAAGGAGTTTAAACTGGAAAATTTCCCAGGTTGCTGCTTAACTAGTCTTTCTTCAGGTTCAGTTCCCAAGTCATAATGTGTAAAACATTTAATCTAAGACTACACTACACAAAGATATATGGGGCGTCTGAAAATAAAGAATGAAATATAATTTAATTGCACTGTTACAATAAAATAAAATTTAATAAACTAAATAGCACCACTTGTTTCACTGCTTATATATTGTAAGACACGTTTTCATTTTATTCTGATCTTTTGATTATTATAGTAACTCTTTTAACATCGCAGTCCCTCTTTTCCATTTATTCACTCTTGATGAAAAAGTATTTAAAATATTATTTCAATTTAAAAAAGTAATTGAATACGTGTATTTAGAAACACAAGCATTTTTGACAGAGTGGAATAGCACTATGAATTAGTTGACAGAAACTGATTTTTTGTTCATTATGAAGGCTTTGAAAATAATTTCCATTATATTCCAAAGAGGATGTAGATGTAATGCTAGTGTGAACAGAAGAGCTGGAAAAGTACAGCAAATCCTAAAGAGAAGTCAATACAAGGGTAAATTTTTGGGGGCGACAATAGTTTTAAAATTTTCTTTAAATATGTATGATGATAAATTTCAGTGATATTATGACTTATATCTCTTCGCCTCAGACCCACATGTTCTGCAGAGAGAATCTGTTGGTACATCTCTCTAAAGTAGAAAACAATGGTTTTCATTTTGCATATTCTTTTGCTTAAACTGGGAGAAAATATATGGGAAATCACTATGAGCATGTGAACACAAAGAACTTTGGCATATTAATAATTAAAAGAAGATTCTGTTTGCTCAGAATCTACATAAACATATATATTTCACTTTTACCACCCCAATTATGCCTTTCTTTGATGAAAGATACATTATATACCTTGAATTCTATTGTCATAACCATTTTTAAAACATGATTAACTAAAGCATTTCAAAAATTACTGTTAACATTCCTGTTTTGTTAGTTTTAACTTCATTAGTCAATAAAGTTGACATATTTACCATAGTTGCCAAGAAAAAAAAAAGTGACTCACTGAGCGCTGCTGTGTACTATACATAAGTGCTTAATTATTTTACATGAATAAGTACATTTTATTTGAGGCCATTTTTTTCAGCATCTGGGAAGCTGATTTTCTTGTTATTTAATTCTCTACGTCAAGTGGCCCTTTTACATTATAACTATAAGGCTAATTAATATACAGAAGTTAGGATTTCCCGTTTCCATGCAATGTGAGCATTTATAAGAAGACCCCATCAGCTAGGGAGCTATCTATATTGTATTATTTGGAAGTTAATTAAAGGCCACTTGCTAAAACCTATTGTAGATGGGAGACAAGCTTAGTTTCTGACATTTCCAATGGTCTACTCTCTTTAATCACTAGAAAGCACTGTTAAAAACGGAACCATGTAACTTGGGACATTAACCTCCAATTAATCATGAGTCCCTAAGCATTTTATATTGGAAAACAGACCATCTCTCACAGGATCTGAGGTGACATGGCACAATCTTTGTGCTTACGAACACTGGGTGTCACTGAACCTCTCTAGATTCTTCACCTTGGCTCTCACTGCCCTCTTATGGAAATAACAACATGTACCTCATAGAATTATTATTAAGATTCAGAAAAAAAAGGATGTGAAACTACCCAATTAATGATCTGGCATATGGTGGACACTCAATTTTTAGTTAAATGCATATAGGAAAGACATGTTTTGTGTGTGTGTGTGGAGGAAAAGGTCTCAATTTTTTTCAAGCACAGAGAGTTGAGAGGTTGCTTTCGGACAGAGTAATAAAGACTCAGAGAATAGCACTGGAAAGGCAAAAATAACTAATACCTTAAAGAGGCGCTTCCCTAAAGTGGGAAAGAACAGGACAGAAGACAGATTTTCACCATCATTGTATGTTGGGATTACACATGCATGTCTACTTAGGTACACATATTCCATTGTTATGTTACCCTAACATTGTAGATAAGTAGTAGAGCAAAGAACTCGTGGAAATTAATACTTTTTAAATTAACCTATAATGAAGCATAACTTATATAAAATAAAATTTGCCAATTTTAATTTTACACTTAGATGAGTTCTGAGAAATGTACACTGCCACGTAAATACCACCCGAATCACTAAACAGAACATTTTCTATATCACATTTTATTTAATTTGTATTTATGTACTTTTATTTTTTTAAGATTTATTTACTTACTTTGAGGGAGAGGGAGCACACACATGAACAAGCTGGGTTGGGGGGGGAGAGAGAGAGAGACAGAATCTCGAGCAGACTCCCCACTGACTATGGAGCCCAACTCTCCTGGATCTCACGACCCTGAGATCATGACCTGAGCCAAAATTAATAGTCGCTTAACCAACTGAGCCACCCTGGCATCCCAAAATATTTCTATCACCTGAAAAGCATCTTGGTACATGTGTAATCATGCTTCTACCCTATCTTCCACCTGGGGCCTCTTAGCAACCACTGATAAAACCACTGCCTCTTCTAGAATATTCGTATAAATGGAAACGTGCAGTAGGTAGGTTTTTGTGTTTGGCTTTTGTCACTTAGCCTAAAGATTTTATGTCCTTCAATATTGTTGCATTTATCAATAGTTTGTTCCTTTATGTTAGTGAGCAGTATTCTTTTTTATGGATACAATTAGTCTAACTATTTGGGTTATTTCCAGAGTTTTCTTTTTTTTTTTTCCTGTTATGAATAAAGTTACTATAAAGATTTAAATATAATTCTTTTTGTGGATATTGTTTTTATTTCTTCTGGATGAATATCTAGGACAGCACTGCTAGGTTGCTTGATAATTATACGACGAATGAATTCGCCAAAGTCCTTTCCAAAGTATCCACTGCAATTTCATTTCAACCAGCAATGTAAGACATCCTCTCCAACACTTGTTTGTGACTATCTTTTCACTTCTAGCCAATCTAGACAATGGACAGGGGTATTTATTTCCTATTCCCTGATTCAGTGCCTATTAATATTGAACATGTTTGTAATTACTAACTTCCTATTCCTATATTTTCTTGGATGAAATACCCATCAAACTGTTTGTCAAAGGTTTTGAGGACATTTTTCTTCTAATATTTAGTTGTAGGGATTGGTTATAGACTGAAGTCTGCCTTAGAATCATGCTTTGCAAAATTTGTCGCCAGTTTTCGGATTGCCATTCAATTTTCTTAAGAGCATCCTTTGAAAGCAGAAGTTATCAATGTTTTAGAAGTCCAATTTATTCTTTTTTTTTTCTTTTAAAGTTAGTACATTTTTCTGTTTAATCTTAGAAATCTTTGCTTAAATAAAGGTCACACAGAATTTTCTCTGATGTTTTCTAGTTTTCGTTCTTATTTAGGTCTAGGAGTCATTTTTATTTATTGTGTGTATGTGGGAGGTAAGGTATAAGTCTTTTTTCCTTTTACATGTGGGCATCCATTTTTCTAACACCATATGTTTAAAAACTATCTTTTAACTATTGAATTACCTTGTCAGCTCTCTCAAAAACCGGTTTATCATATATGTGTGGATCTCTTTATTTTGTTCCCTTGATCTATATGCATATCTTTATTACAAATATAACACTGTCTTCTTTACTACAGCTTTATAGTAAGTGTACATCATCCATTGTGTTCTTATTTTTTTTTTTAAAGATTTTATTTATTTAGCGGAGAGAGAGACAGCCAGCGAGAGAGGGAACACAAGCAGGGGGGTGGGAGAGGAAGAAGCAGGCTCCCAGCAGAGGAGCCTGATGTGGGGCTCGATTCCAGGAGTCCAGGATCACGCCCTAAGCTGAAGGCAGATGCTTAACGACTGAGCCATCCAGGCGCCCCTGTGTTCTTATTTTTTGTAATTGGTTTGCTTGTTATCAGTTCCTTGAATTTTAATATACATTTTAGATAAATCAGTTTCATTCTTCTAGAATCATAATTGGAATTGTCTTGAATAGATCAATATAATTATCATAACAATATGGAGTCTTTCAGTGCTTATCTCTCCATTTATTAGGATCTTCATGAATTTTTGTCAGCGGTAACTTATAGTGCTCAGGGCACAGGTCTTGACATGTTTTGTTAAATTATACTTAAATGTTTCATATTTTGGTGATATTTACATGACTTTTCAATTTCAATGTCCAGTTGTTTGTAGCTGGTATAGAGTAGTGTGTGTGTGTGTGTGTGTGTGTGTGTGTGTGTCTCTTAAATATTGCCCTGCTAAACTCAACTATTAGTTCTACAAAATTTCTGTAGACTCCTTAAGATTTTCAACATTACTTTTCTTTCTTGCCTTATTATTGTACTGACTAGAACATTCAATATGATCTTGAATACGAGTGATGAGAAAGAAAATCTTATTCCACATCTAAAGGGGAAGACACACAGAACTTTACCAATGAATATGATATGAGCTCTAAGTTAAATGTGGACACTATTTACCAGGTTGAAAAAGCTCCCTTATGTTCTTAGTTTTGTGAGAGTTTTTGAGGTATATGGGTATTAAATTTTTTCAATGTTGTTTTCCACACCTATTATGATGATCATATGGTTTTTTGTTTTTATTTTTATTTTTTGTCCATGAAACATTTTAATAATATCCCAGAAAAGGTCAGGAAGAAGGAATTTCAGAGTCCCTGAGCACACTCTCAGAGGTACAGTGGCCCACTATCTCACAGCCCAGGACGACAGCCGCCCCGATGCGAATGTCTGCTTTTTCTTGGACAGAGGTGGGGAGATGACGAAGTGCTGGAAAGGGTCCCCTACCAGGTACACCTTGAACGTGCTGTTCAAGCCCAAGTTTCATTACTCTGTGTGATCTTATTCCCACGGGTCACAGGGGGAGATGAAGCAACACTAGAGTTTGGAAATCCCTCCAGAGGAAATGGAGTTCAGACTGGTTGAATGAACCACCCAAGGATGCATTTTGGAAGCAGAAGGAGGATAAAAGCTCAGGCCCAGTTCCCAGGCCATGGTGACTTCCAGGCAGAGACAAGTGAGGGCAGGGTGCACCCAACTGCAGCTTCAGTGCCATATGAGCTACCAGAGCAAACATGGTAACTCTGAGCACTCCAGGGCTGAATCTAAAAGAACGTCAACAGGTGAGGCCAAGAATGAAGGCTACCCCGTGAAGAAGAGTTTTGAACCGGCTTTCATAATGAAGGGAAAAGAGAAGAGCTGGTTTTCATTTTTTAAAAATGTGTTAATGTGGTTGATTACATCAATTCACCTTCTAATGTTGAGCCAACATTACATTCCTAGGTTGATTATGTTATATTGTCTCTTTATAAAATGTTATTGAAAATTTTAATGTTTGTGTTCCAGAGGGATACCTGTCTCCAGTATTTGTTTTCTGGAACGTGTTTGTCTGTTTTTGTTGTCAGGGCAATGTTGACTTTTGTCATGTTCTATTATCTAGAGGACTACATAGGAACATGGTATTATTTCTCCTTAAAATTTGCAAAAGTCTGTCATTATTATCTAAAGTTTCCACTTAAGATTTTTTTTTCAAAAAAGTTAATTTCTTATGTTAGATATAGGGCTATTCAGGTCATAGATCTCTTCTGGAGTGAGCTTTGGTAGTTTGCAACTTTCAAAAAACAATCATGTATTTCACCTAAGATGTTAAACTCATTGTTTAAAGTTGTTCATAGTATATCCTGTTCAGCCTTTAATGTATATAGAAATATAATGATGTCCCATTTTTCATTCTTAATAATAATCTGTGTCTTCATCCTCTTTTGTCTGATCTATATGGCTAAAATTTTATCAATTTTATTGATTGTTTCTAAAGATTTTGTCTTCTTTGTGTACTGTTTTCTATTTTCTATTTCACTGATTTCTACTCTTACCTGGATTATTTAATTCCTTCTGGTTACTTCGGATTTAATTTTTGTTTCTCGTTTAGAAATCTTTTCAGTCATACTTTATGTGGGAGTAAAAATGGAGTTTGGAAAGTGTAAGTGTTAAAGGTTAAGGCTCCACTATAAGATGGCACATTGGAGGAAAAAATGATTCCTGTTTTTATATCTTCCAGATGGTTAAAGAATTTCCTTGCACTAAATACACCTGCTGAAATCAAGTTTCTATCTTGTAACAGTCTCTCCATCCTCTGTTTTCAGCCAATCTAGGCTCATAAGCCCCCTTACTCTCTAAAAATGAGATAAATTTGGGCTTGGTGGCTGAAAGCCCTTAATTCTCTAGCATGATATTCGTTTAGAAGTACTCCTTAAGGAGAAATCTGCACCCTCTCCATATTTTTGTATCATTGACTAAAAGATTATCTATTAAATGTCTTACTGGTTTACAGTTTTCTAGATTGAGTAAAAACAGAAAGTGGTAAATAACATCAAATTTCTATATATATTTCTATATATATTTATTTTCTCTCTATATTTATATATACAAATGTTAATTATGTTTATATATAGAATAACAAAAACAAAATTGCTTTAAACATCTTGCTGCAGATTATGCATACATATATATGCATATATATACATATGGCCTCTAATTAAAATTTATACATATCCTTAATATTTAAAAATGATATTTAGGTCTGTTGTAACAGATATAGGCATACATAAACAATGAAAGACAGAAATGTAATTTAATCCTAGTTGTAGCATATGTGAGCTTTGAGACATATGTAGGTAAAAACTGTTCCTTTCTCCAAAAAATATACTGAGTAGAATTAAAGGTATTTTGTTAAAGTAGCTTCTATGAAATAATGGTGTATACAGTTTATCTATTTAGCTCTCTGTGTCAAACTTTAAATTTCACTCATTATCTTATGTCAAGACTGTAGAGGTTATTTTCAGTTAGAAGCATTCTTGTTAAATTCATGACTCCTTTAACATCTTCTCACTATTTAGCTGCTACGTGAATGAACATGATGGTATAGTTTAAAGCCTGTATTTAATTGTCATTATGTAAGCAAAGTTACACTCAGGGTGTTAAATTGATATTTTAATCCTACATACACTTATGCTGGTACTAGGCAGACAAATACTACTTTCACCTCTCCTTTGCTGCTGACAATTTTTGTGGCCCTGCTTCCCCTCTCTCCAATGAGAAAGTAAGTTCTGCATGTAGTACTACAGCTATATTCCATTTAAGTTCCTCATAGCTGTTGAGGAAATAACCAAACTATTTATTCGACTGTGTAACAACAAATGATATAATCTGTATGGTGGCTATTTCAACCACTTCTGTTATTGTTGGTTATGACAGCCTTTAATTATGGAAACATCTTGTTTTGTGATCTAGATGTTTAGAGACTCTGAAGTAATGGACCGAGTTTTCCTTAATCAAACTAGATTGAAGAACATTCTTTTTGTTATTATTGGGTGTCAATAGCACATAGGAGTCTGGTGGGAGATAACTAAAGAGAAGCAATAGTGCCAGGAGCTGGGTAAAACATTTTTCTGTTATTTGACTCAATGTTCATGGAAATTATGCAACAAGGCACTATGGCCCTTATACAGTCAAGGTAACTAAGACAAAAGATATTAAATTAATATTCTTGAGGTTGTATATTTAATAAGTAAACTAGAAATCAATCAAAGTAAACCTGGCTCCAAAACTGATGCTGATTCCACCGTAAGACCAGCTTCTAGGCAAAAGACTGAGATAGCTGAGATAAGGTTAGCTGAAGTGTTTGAAACATTCTAGACACTCAACAAAAATCTTCAGAGTATGTAAACAAAGGGAACTAGAAGCTGAGAGGTTTCACAATAAAAAATAACTCCTTTTGGGAAGTAATCACTGTATATTAGACATCTTTCTAATTTAATAGATTAACTCAGTTAATAATGAAAATACTATTATGAAGTAAATAGTTTTAGTATTATCGCCATTTTTGATAGCAAAACTGAAGTAGAAAGAGAAAAACTGAGTTGAAATTTGAAGAGGAAGTTTGATCCTAGAGTTCAATTCTTTTAATCATTCTATTATGTTACCTCTTATAGATACATATAAGAGAAAGGTCAAGAAATACATTTATTTGTAAGAAAATAAAAAAGCCACTTTGGGACACTCAGAAATAGGAAGTCAGAATGAGGATCTGGGCAAATTCAAGCCATATACTAACGTGCAGTGGTAATCATGATAACCACTTCTACCGCCACCACTAACACCAACACCGTCATCATCACCTAACGTTTATTAGCACTGTTCTACTCATTTTACACATGCCTTCTCATTTAATCCTACCAACAGCCCTCTTTCCTTCATGGCACCTATCTAATTTTATTGTGATTTTATAATAAAAGTATGATATTTCTCTACTAATATATGACCCTCTGCTTGAAGGCAGCCTCTGGCCTCTGATTCATCTTAACATTTTCCTACAACAAGTAGAGTAGAATATTCCATCTATTAGTTGCTTAATATTTATTACATAAATGATTAAATGGATGGATGATCCTTGAAGTACAGTCTGAAATGAATCATTCTATGCAAAGCCAATTTCAGAGATACATAAATGTGGAAAAATAAACACAGTGAATATCAAACCTGAACTATAACGAGTACAAAAGTATAGCTCCTAGCACAGTACTTTGCACGTAGCCATAAAAATTAGAAGACAGCATATGAAGACCTAAAACCAAAAATAATTTTCTTCAATATATCATTTTGGTCATATATGCATATTCTCATTCAAACAATATTTACATTAACATTCATCTTCTTTTCATTACCACTATGGTTACATTTTATAATTGCTTTAAAAAACTGATTTTATTAGATCAGAAAAATTGGGAGAAAAGTTTTAAAATTCTGAATGTTGAGTTTTTTAAATTATTTTATAAAAATCTATGAAATATGTATTTTATTAAGATTGAATTGGAACATAGAAATTTAAATATGACAGTATTAGTAGCCCTAGGGAAATGGAAAAAGAACAACTGTTTATGACTGTATGCTAGGGAAATTTTTAAAAACTGTCAAAACTGATCAGAGCTAGGAAGGTAAAACCAGAAATATCAACAAAACACTATACTTTCCAGTATAACTCACCTTCACCTAAGAAATACATCTACATTTACATAAAAATATACTTCAAAACTGAATGTGAAAATACACTGAAATTTTAAAAAGTTTTACCATCAGCATTATATATTTCTTGACATTTAATTAGCACAAGTATAAAGATTATTTGGGAAAACATTCAATAATAGAAAATTGATTGTGTATTACATGTAAAGGATGGTTTAAGGACATCATAATTTACCTGATTAAAATGAAAGTTGCTGCCCATGTTAAATATTAACATACAAATAATATGCACACTCAGCAGCAAAAAATGAGGTGAGACATCAATGTCAAATATCTAAAGGTTATACTTTATTAAAATATTAATATTTTACATCAGAATAAATTGTTTTTATATTTCATATAAAAATTAGATATGAAGTAAAGTTCTATGCAATACATATAAAAAAGAGAATGTTACAGCTATTTTATTTTATTTTTTTTCTGAGAGTAGCAGTTTCCTTTTTACTTTTTCTCAAGTAGGACTTCATTTCATATTAAGGAAGTCCACTTTAAAAATAATGTGTAGCTAAGTGGTAAAACTCCAAATTTACTGTATGAAGTCTTTTGTCCAAATATCTGAATGAATCATTCTGCAAAGATGCAGTCTGACATTCTGAAACTAAAGTAGCCCTTAAAAACAGCATTTATATCCTATCAGTCTATTCCACGATTTTGAAAAGAATGAATTCATATTCAAAACCTATTTTAAAAAACATTGAATGTATACATGAAAAAAGCACTAGACTTTTCATAGGGGGTATTTTGGAGTATGCAGAATATACATGTCATACAATCAAACAACTTTAAAACGTATTCATAAACATTTTATTCTATTATCATAGACTATTTCTTTACCAGACATAAGATATTTAAAGAACCACTCAAATATACTCAAATATATTCAAATATATAAGTGTAAATGGATGCACATATATATATAAAAATAAAAGTATGCACACAGATGTGTATTTGCATATGCATTTCTATGTGTATATCTGCATATATAGCACGGCAATATCAAATCATCCCCAAAACTAAGTGTAAACACCTTAAACAGGTACCTGGTCCCTTAAACATAATTAGGAGCTCTTAACTAAAGTGCCTGCAAACACAACATCTCCCAGCTCCCCCAGATCTGTAGATTTGGGCCTATTTGATTAATACCTTTCATCTGTCCTTCATTTGAAGAAATGTCATCAAAATCTTGCTGTATTTTTCCATGAAAGAAAGAATACAGCATGAGTGTGATTTGAGAAAATAAAAGCTCAGCGTTTGACAGTATTTTCAATTCTAATCAAAGCCAGTGGGTACTTGGCATATTGTCTTTATTTTTATCAACTCTAGGAGCAAAGCAGTAAAAACCAGAAAACATAATGGGCCCTCTCCTACATTTGTTCTAAATGAAGAGATCATATATCATTTTATTCATCTGATCTTATGTTTCACAGATTCCAATTGCTAGAAGCTTAGGTACTTTATTGCAAGCTTTTCTCAAGGTCCCAGTACGATGCGCGTACGAAAGTAACTGAATACAAGCAAGAACACTTAAATTTATTCAGCACTTACTTTGCATTATGAATATCGGTTAAAAAACCAGTTCCTTATCAAATAGCTTGGAAGTAAGAGAAATGGGAAACTTTAAAATCAGATTGCTTGACTCAAAAGCTTTGGCCATTTACTTTGCCCATTTTCTTTATATTAAAGCTCATTATGTTGTTCACTCAAGCCTGGAGGAAAAAAGTATACCAGAGGCTGAAGTAACCAGTGGTAACTTGATAAAGATTATGGAAATATTTTTACCAGTTCGGCTTTTACTGGTATTTCAATTAAGTGTGAAGGCAATACAAAATTAGTGTTCTTTTTTACTTTATTCTTCTGAAATATGAAAAATTACAGATTACCTCATGTCCAAAGTAGTCACTGAAACACTAAGAATATTTTTAAATAACCACCTACCACTTCATTTTCTCATCTTTGTATCACCATATCTTTAACCTCAAGCCAATCCAAGAAAGATCTTGGTGTGTTATGTATATACTAGTCTATCAAGTCATCTCAAAAATTAAAAACAGAATTATGTAATTAATTTTAACTATGAAGACTTATATCAATGTGGCAAAAACTTGACTATACACACACACACACACACACACACACCCCACAGACAAATCCTGCTTTGGGTTGTAAGGATTATGATTACTTTTAAAATGTATTTTTAATATTGTTATAATTTTTTAAAACTTTATGTATTTTTTCTCATTGAATCTATGCAAAATCTTACAAGACATAAAGAGGGGAGGTGACTTGCCCACAACCATAAAGTAAGTGGTAGAACTAGAACAAGAGCCCAAACTTTCGGTTTTATTTCATCTCTCTCTCTCTCTTCTGAAAAAAGCCAATTACTTCAGTGGACGATATCTTGCTATTCCCTGGATAATCTTAAAAGCATAAGTCATACCTGCCTTATTTGTCAAGTATTTTTTTTTTCTAAATCCCTATTGCAACACGTTTTGGATGGTAATGTACTAATTGGTGTTGTATTAAATCTATGACAACATACTCTAATATTAATAGGGAAGTGTCCATCATTAGCATACTCTTATTAAAATTGCAAAGTTCAGAAATCAAGAAAACCTAATACCAGCACCAAGATTAAAGTAAAATTTTTTTGTTATAAATAATAGTGAATTTTGAAATCTATTGTATAAACATGTTTTTTGAGTTCCTAGAGGTCACCCTACAAAAAGATTTGAAATATATAATTTTTAACCTATTACACTGGGATGAGATCCTCACGAAGCAAGAATGAACACATGATGATTGTTAAGTCGACTTCTAAGAAAGATGGAGTACTCTAATGTGAAGGGCTCTGTGGGTTGTGCTCTGTGGGTAATTTGTTCAGACCAAGGGAATGGACACAGAGTATCACTGACAGTGGTACTTGTAGTGTCTAAATGGGGTGTCTCTCTATCAGATGGGGGCCCCCAAATGTGGGGCAACTGATCAGTGGAAGCTGGTGGTGGCATGGGTGGTGACAAGAACTCACCTGAGGCAGAACAAAGGAGAGAGAAGTTTATTGAATACACAACAAGAGAGCGGCAGACAGGAGAGCAAAGGAGAGGATGTCTGCAATGAGGAAGTGGGTGGGGGCTGCTTTTAAAGTGGTAGATAAGGAGGTATGGCAACCTATGGAATTCTCCCTTTCTTGGTAACTGCGCCTACTCGTAAGTGGACCATTGGTCACTTAGGGCCTATGGATACTTTGAGGTGAGTCGCCCAATGGGCCTGTCTACTTTTCATCCCTCAAGCCTGTTTGCCTAAAAGCAGCCTCTACACTACTGTTGCTCTTGTTTTTATCCAACATTGGTCATGATTAAGAAATATTTTTAAAATATGGTTTTGAAGAGGCAATGCATTCAGTCTAAAGTGGCATGCCCTTGCTCCAGAACCTAGAAGTCTACACTGAGGCACCTCTATCATGACTTGCCAGGAACCTTGCAAGGCATCATCATATGCTATCCATACTTGGACCATAGCCTGGGCCTGCTATAGAGACTTTTCAGAAATGGCAACCTTCTGAGCTACCTAGCAAATAGATCAACGAGTACTCCGAAAGAGTATTGTACATGCTCTTTCCAAAACTCACAAGAAGCAGATCAAACATCACACTGCTTTCAGTTGTCAGAAGTTCAAGAAGAAATATATCGCCTTTTTTAGGAAAAGGTATTCCAGCATGCTCAAGAGCACTCCATTCTTAAATATTTCACTGATCATGAAAGACTTCTGGAGAGTTTATCTCCTAACCACTGGTATGCAGGTATCTTACCAGTTTTCTGGAATATTGCTGATTAAGTCATTAGTACGATGTCACCAAGATGGTACATCAGATGTTCTGTTAAATGTCAGTGTGAGAAGAATTTATTTTGACTATATAGTGACAGAGAGCAGGAGAGTTAACTCCGCCCAAGGGCAAGACTAAAAATGGCTACAACTAGGCTGATGTTCTCTCCTACTGGGACTAAAAAGAAGGTGCTAGATCTGAAGCTGAATATCAAGTGCCAGATGCTGTGATAATACACTCTAGGAAAAAGAAAATCAAATGAGGCAGCACAAACTGGGGCTACAACTTCTTTTTAAGTTCATCATTTTCTGCCATAATTTACAGATATAATTTGGACAAAAGCAAATATTATGGATACCATAAGCACTGCATTCTTTAAAGTCCATATGAGTGGTTCTAATTTTTGTCATTGCACCTGTGATACATTATTGCTTCCATTTTATTAATTTCATCAAAGGAGAAAAATTGTAAGGACTTTTTTTTTTTTTTTTTTTGCCTTTTCCCCAATAATAGAGCTGACTACATAGGTCAAGGGACCCAATGTTAGTGTTATGCTATCAATGTCTACTCCAATTACACACTCAAGGAAAGGTCCAGCCAAACACTGGACCTGTAAACTCACAGATTTCATGTGAAATGACCTTGGACCAGGACCAAGTCCTTATTACAAAGTTTCTGAATAATCTCACTGTAAGAGAGGAATTATGATAGCATTTTGGTTCTCTTGATATTAGTGTCCCTCTAGACTCTATATCCAAACCCCTTGAAAGATGTCCTTCCTCAGTATACAGTTACTTGATAAATGACCATCAATCTCTTTAGGGAATAGCTACTTTTTATATTTGCCAAAACATGGACAAGATCTTTCCTCAAGAGGACACAACCTCTTTCTTTGAAATTCTTAAAGACTTTTACTTTTCTCCTTGAAAACTCCTTTAGCATATAAAGTATATACTTTGCTACAGAGTGGGGTCAGAGACCAACTACCTTGTCATCATCTGGAAAACTTGTTAGATCACTTAAAATTGCTGAATCAGAAATCTGCATTATTAGGTATTCCCTAAGTATATTAATGTTTGTGACACACCAATTTTGTACAAATATATTTTGACCATTTGTATTAACTAATATTTTAAGTTCCATCATTTTGCCTCTAAATCAAAAAATGAAGTTGGTGGAGGATAAGAACTTTGAAAACTCTTTTGTGCCCTGAAAAAAAAGTCAAAAGATCACAAGTTACTGGCTTAAGAACTGAGACTACAATTTACACCTACATGTTATTAATTTATAGAAATCATGCTGGAGTTTTAGTTAATAAAATTACAGATTCATGCACTTGTCTCTGTTGTACGAGTGTTCTTTTCAGACATTTCAGCACTTCCTGATACCTACATTCTTTTTTTTTTTTTTTTTGAGATTTTATTTATTTGAGAGAGAGAGAGAAGGAACAAGCAGTGGGGAGGCGCCAAGGGAGAGAAAGAGGGAGAGAAGCAGACTCCCTCCTGAGCAGTGAGCCCGATGCAGGGCTCGATCCCAGGACCTGGAGATCATGACCTGAGCCAAAGGCAGACACTTAACCTACTGAGCCACCCAGGCGCTCCTGATACCTACATTCTTATGAGCTCTATGTTGTACCAATTTTGCTCACAAAATGTTTTGTTATTATAAGTTATCATGACTGTAAACAGAGAAATATGGTTATTGTTCTAACTCTAAAAGTACTTAGAGTGAAAGATCCTTTGCCCAGAAAGTAAGGACTGGAGCACATTTCCAATCACAAAAACCAGCTATCAGATAAGATAATCCAGTCTTTTTTTACTTAATGATATGGTAAATTGGATGGGGATTCTTATATCCCTGGAGTTCAGTTAAATCAGACGGTTTGTTTTGTGTTTTTAAATTATAAGGTAATTTTTATTTAACAACATTCAAGCACATTTCCAAATAAACCACTGAACATTTTTTTGAAATTGTAAGTGTTATGAACTGAAGTTTCTTTATTCACTACCGTCCTCAAAATGGTTTAATTGGAAAATAAACTGTGTACTATGTTCCAAAAATGAGATTACAAAATAGTGATACTCTGTATTAAATACTCTTAAGCTATATCACGTCTATGCAGACAACTGTAAATGTAAACATACCTACAATCTCAATAACGTGATAGGTAGATAGATATAGCTAGCAATATGCAAAGACATAGACATACAGGTATAGTTACTAAATATATTTAATACCTCTCCCTCACAAAATTTTTAATTTGGCAATCATCACTGAAGTTACAAGTCAATTCCCTTCATTTGACCCATAATGACACAGAGCCTCAAAATGGTGAACTACCTCTTAAAACAGTTAGCCAGCAGCAAAGACTAAAATCAGGCATGCTGACTCCTAGCACAGTAACCTCTTCTGAGGTTTTCTCTTTTGTTAGTGACTTTCTATGATGGCTCTTCACATTGCCTTATTAACATATATTTTAAAAGTCTGAAAAGACAGGTAGGTGCTACCAATAAAACATGGGCTCATTTTAATGTCAAATAATCCAATACTTTTTTGTAGTGTTCTTTGCTTTTAACAGCCCTGTGGGATTCATTCTGCCACTTTATTCTTCAAAGCAATACGTGTCCCAATTGCACGTGAAATGTTACACTACATTGGTATGAAGGTATAATCAATACCTTGGTCAGTTCATTCAGTATTTTGAAGACTCTGCAGAATGGAAGGTCATGCCTGATGAGAATATAGTAGCAAAAGTGTCACCAAGTGATCACAGGGATTCAACAGTAATTTAAGTATTCCTTATACTCAGATGCAGTTTTTAACCTGGATACTACCTAAAGTGAAGTTTAGTATCAAACTCTTCTTGCTTTAAATATTTTATCAGCAACCCAATTCCTAACTGAAATGTAAGGTCAGACTCTAACCATAGATGTCCTTGAAGTCTAGTCAATCTTTATGAGCATACTTGATCAGCGAGCATACACTTTTCAACAGGTGATATTGTAAAACATAGCTAGAGAGGCATATAGTCAAATTTCTAATAATTTTTTCAACAAATTTTTTGTGTGTATTTAAGTGGAGTGTTGAATTCAGTACAGTAGTGGCAGACAATGAATACCGACTGACAAGTTAAAAAAGCAAAATAACAACAATAACATAAACAATATAATTGTTCTAAAAACCCTTTCGCTTAGGCATTATAATATCAATTTTATAAATATGCAAACTGAGGCAAAGAAAGTTAAATTACCTGTTTAGCATCATATAAATATATGAGCGTTCAGGATTTTAACTCAAATTTATTTGCATGAAAACTAGTCTGCATTTATGTCAAATTTGAAAACAATTAGTTCCTGCTCTCAAAGGGTTCATTATCTAGCAATAGATAGAATAAAATTAGCAATACCACTATGCACATTTTGACGAATATGTAAAGGCTTAAACAAAATCACAGGACTGCTCCAAAGAGTGAGCATTTAAATCTGACTGGCAAATATAGAATGATCTCAAGATAAGGAAATATTTGACCCTGGACTTGAATGTTAAATTTTGATGGATACATCAAAAAAGGTCAGGCTATTTCTGCAATAATGAAGGCTGTGATTAAAGGCAACAAGTCATGAAAGACCCTGGCATGCCCAGGTATTTGCAAGCAGTTTTGGTTCCTGCAAAACACAAAATATACGAAGAACAGCAGAAGAAGAGGGTTCAGTAGCTAGAGATGAAATTATATGAAGTTATAAGAAGAAAACTTATGAAGTACTCAACATATCATGATAAGACATCTTAATTTTTCTACTGGCAATGAGAAAAACAGAAAAAATAATCATATAGATTAATCTAGCAATGTTGGACGGTGGAACGGCAAGCAGAGTGATTGACATCAAGGGTGCCATCTGAGAGGACACTGTATAGTCAGACATACTTCTCCATTTATCCATGTATTTAATAAGCATGTGTGTATCCAGAATCATTCTCTAAATTGGTTGGTAATTTAACTATGATCTGAATATCACTCAATAGTCTAAATTTGTTTCATATATGGGGGTGAAAGACATGAAAAAGGCAATGCAGGTATTCTATCAGCATTTGGAGATAGAAAATTTGTATTGGAGAAATAAACATACCTGCTCAGAATGATACAAGTAATAACTGAAGAAAGCAAAATGAGACTTTGGGTCTTCTGACCCTATTCATCATATCTCAGAGCAAATTCTAAACAGCAAAGGCAAAAGATATAACATTTAATCTGCATTTATAAATTTCAATATTTAAACTGATATTTACTTTTGAAACATAGAATAGAGTGATACTTCATATGTTTGCTCATTCAAATTTAGAACACCATACTAATTATTAATTCAATAAATACTTACTACTAGCACAAATGAATCACTGATAAGAAAAGGGGCACTACCCATACTTCAAATAATTTTAAGCCTTGTAGTGAAGACAAATCAATCTAATAATTACTAAAATAGTAATTTCTCTTCACTCAGAACTTTTAATTTTAAAAGTCATAGTAAGTGGTGGGGCACCTGGGTGGTCCAGTCAGTTAAGCATCTGACTTCAGCTCAGGTCATGATCTCAGGGTCCTGGGATCAAGCCCCACGATGGGCTCCACTCTCAGGAGTAGTCTGCTTGCCCCTCTGACCTTCCCCCTACTTGTGTGCTCTCTCTCACTGTCTCTCTCTCCCAAATAAATAAAATCTTTTTAAAAAATGACAGTAAGTTGTATCTTCAATTTATACCTTTTCATCCATAATGCAACAGAATATACTGAGGCAAATGCCATTGTTTTAAATTTTATAAATTCTTAGGAATTCTGTCATAAGTAGAGTCCAGTTCTTAAAATCTTTTTTTGGATGCAGTCCGGTATAAGACTTTGCAAATATAAAAAAAAGGTCTGAAAACAGAGATGGCTCATGAAAAAAACAGACAAGGATGAAGGATTTATGGCTCAGCTTCCCCACATAACCTCAGAAAAGAAAATCAAGAAGACATTTCCGTCAAAGGGAGTAGACGGGGTTTCATCATGATCGCATGTAGAAAGTACCTCCAGACACATCCAGAACAAAATGGCACATGGCTAAGATCCACCAATGTAGGGTCTCAACATGTTTTATGCATGGATATATACATAGAAAAATGAAAACTTTTAGTAAGTAGAAAAAAGAAATATGGGAATACAATCTGACAGAATATGGGGGGGAATCTCTTATTAATAAGGTATCTGAAACTCAAATATTAAAAACCTAACTAGATTTGTTTTGGCATATGCCAAAGTTGCTTCATGAGGCCACCAAGAAAAAGGTTAGAAAGACGTTTCATTTTTATATTGAACACCCATCATCCACTGGTCCAGAAACTTAGGGCATGCTCAGAGAAGATGGCAAACATGTTATTTCCTCACTTGAGAAATTCACTTGTAAGTTAAGATCACCCCTCCTTCAACCTCTGAAATTCCATGTTCTCCACATTCATGGTATATTTTAAAAGTAGGGTAGGTAGGGGTGCCTGGGTGGCACAGTTGTTAAGCGTCTGCCTTCGGCTCAGGGCGTGATCCCGGCGTTCTGGGATCGAGCCCCACATCAGGCTCCTCCGCTGGGAGCCTGCTTCTTCCTCTCCCACTCCCCCTGCCTGTGTTCCCTCTCTCGCTGGCTGTCTCTGTCAAATAAATAAATAAAATCTTTAAAAAAAAAAAAAGTAGGGTAGGTAGCTGTAAATATTGCAAGTCACAAGCTGAAATTAGGGACTGACTGTTAGTGGCAACATACATTTGGAGATGCCTAGTCATGAAGTGGAAGAGAAAACTTAACTTTCTGTGTACCATTAAAGCTCTAAGAACTTAAAAGCGAGGCAAAAGAAATAAAAAGAAGAAACCAGTAGAAAAGAAAAAAAAATAGGTGCTAAAAAACAAGGCACTGTACTAGAAATTCAGCATTTCTATCTCTAGAAAATTGAAAAATAGAGTTAAAAAGCTTTGCTAGGAAACTGAAATGTGAACTAAGGGTACTGTCCATTTTGCAGTAATCTTTGTAGTCTTTGTTTTGTTCTGTTTGCATAGAAAGCAAGAATATGTGCCTTGATGTAAAATATCTAAAAGCAGAAGAAAAAACTGGCTAATATTAAAAAGCAAGAAAACATCAAATATTCAGTAGAAGAAATAAGGAAAAGTGTCATGTAAATGAAAAATCCATTCAGAGTTAATCCAGTCAGCACAAAAACAAACTAAAAACAAAAGAAACAAAAAAATGCAATAAACCAGTAGAACAATTTATCAGTTGTTAAGCAAGTTTGAAGAAAAGCTCTTAAAATGAAAAAAAAAAAAAAAGGCCAAGGAAATAAACATTATGAGAGGTACAAGATTATCATTATAAATAATTGGGAACAAGATCCAATATGTGAATATTGAAAATACCAAATCATATTATGCAGAAACTAAACTACTTGTGTACAGGAGAGATTCACAGAGAGCCAGCAAAAACAATAACAACAACTGTGCAGGCAAATGTTAAATATTAATACAGGCAAGTTTATTGCCTACTAAAACTCAGCAACCAACTATGTAAAATACCCAATTTTAAACCAGAATTACTACACTTAAACAACACCTCCCTTGCAACTAGTAGATAAATACGTCCTGCCATCTAATGCACAGCCTAGTTATTATAGTCAACAGTACTGTATTATAAACTTCAGAGTTGCTGAGGGACTAGACCTTAACTGTTCTCAACACACACACACACACACACACACACACGTGTACACACACACACACACGATAAGTGTGATATGACAGAGGTGTTAGCTCACAGTCATACTGGTAGTCATATTGCAATATATAAATGCATCAAATCAACATGGACAACTTAAACAATGTTATATATCAATTATATCTCAGTAAAAAGAAAATAAAAATAAACCAAAATTCCTTGATATGTAAAGAAATAGATAAGTGAGGTCTACCTTCAAGGGGAAAAAAGCCAATAAAAATTTGATTTCAAGAAGACTCAGGTTTTAAATTTAACAGCTAAAGACTCAAGGAAGCTAATATAAATGTGTTACAACGACACATGAATTAGGCAAAAAGAAACAAAAGGCATGCTTACTGAAAGGTAGAAGTTTAAAGAAGTATTTCCAAAATACATTAGTGTCTATGAAGAAAATATTCAAGTTTTAAAAATACTACTAGACTTAAGTGGGTTTAGAAAATTTGTAGAAAAAAGATCAATTTACAACAATAATTATATATACTAGAAGTGAGTAATCAATACTAATTTTTAAAAATCCATCTGTAATATTATTCAAAGAAAATATTTAGGAATAATTCTAACAAAGTTGTGCAAGTCCTATACACCGAAAACTACAAAACTTTACTGAAAATAATTAAAGAAGGCCCAAGCAAATGGAAAACCACGTCTGTTCATGATTTGTAAGACTTGGATTTTGTTAAAGTGACAATACTCCTCAAAGTGATTTATAGATTTAATGTTATCCCAAACAAAATCTCAGCAAGCTTTTTATAGAACTTGCCTAGCTTATTCTGCAATTTATATTCATAACCAATTGACATTTAAAAAGCCAACATAACTTTTAAAAAAAGTTGGAAGTCTTGCGGTACAACACTATTATACTAAAAAGCTACAATAATCAGGATAGTATGATCTTGTCATAAGTATATATATATAAGTCGTTGGAACATAAATGAGGGTCCACATGTTGACTCATACATACATGGATTCAATTTATTTTTTATTAAAGTACCAAGGTAATTTATTGAGAAAAGTATAGTCTTTCCAACAAAAGATACAAAAATAATACGCTTTTGGAAAAAAAATCCTCACTCCTACATCATGTCATATATAAAAATACTAATTCCAAATGGATTATATAAATTTGTATACAAGAGTTAAAATCAGAAACTTCTAAAAGAAAACTTGGGGAAAATATATATGCCCTTCAGTGAGAAAAGACTTCTTTGATAGTACACGAAATACGCAAAATTTGAAGAAAAAAATGATTAGACTTTATCAAAATTTTTTTAAAATGCTCACCTGAAGACATCATTACGAAAATGGAGGCAGGGACAGAGGAGAGACGACCGCGCACCTGTCGCGGAGACCTCTAGTGTCTCCGCAGCCCCGACGGCGCTTGCGTAGCTCTCCGAGGCGTACTGGGCATTGGCCCAGGCTCGACGCGCATGCGCGCTGCCTACCGGGAGGCGGTGTCTCCGGCGTCCCGCGCTTTCTTTGTCCTCCAGCTGGGCTCCGGAATCCTCTCCAATTCCAACCTTCCCGCGGATGCTGCCCCGTCCCCGGCCCTCCGTCCTTCGGTTTCCTGCATAGGGGTCATGTGTGGCCACCTAACAGGGAGACAGCGATGCGGGCACTTTGCACCCCGAGGACCCGGAGCCTCGTGGATCTTGGATGGCGAGTTTGGCCTCTCCTGTACCTGTGAACTAGTCGGCCCAGTGGGCCTGTTCCTGCTCGACAGCCCCGCTGGGCTCACTTCTCTCTCCCGGACTTCTGCTCGATGCACTCCCGCTCGTTAGTGAGGTTTGCAGCGTGCGAACAGCTGCGGTCCCACTGTGCCAGCCTCAGCATCATCCAGAGCTGCCTGCGCAGAAGGCTCCGCGGGAGGTAGGTGCAGGAGGCCGCGGCGCTCCCACCCCGGCTGGGGTCTTGTCCTGGCCCCTCGAGTGAAGACGGCTTCCCCCTTCCCCACCCCCACCTGCAGCACACACAGAGGGGAGGCAATACCTCGAGCTTCCGTGCCACCCCTAGAGAGCCCCCCCAAGTGAGGACCCAGGCCCGATGTGGCTGGCACAAGACGGCACTTACCACCAGCCCACTCTTCTGTATCGGTCTCTCCATTTGATGTGACACAGGTGTGCCCCAGGGGCAGATGCTGCCGGCTGACTCCCTTGGGCCCCTGAGGTGGGAGAGGAGAGTGCGGTACCATCCCGGCCCCAGGAAGACCAGGGGTAGAGCGTGCTTGGCACCCTCCTAAGTCCAAATCCAGCACAAGCTTCCTCCTGGAAAAGGTCCCTGTTGTCAGCTCCGTCCGTAGTGACTACAGGGCTGGATCCTTACCCAGTTCCAGAATGGGCTGGGCGCAGGGACAGCACCAGGACACCCTCTTCTCCAATGGCCTGGCTTCATGTTCAGCAGGTCTTCTTAGCCGGCCCTCTTCCCCGAGTCCTGGGACTCATCAGCTCAGGACCCACACTGCTATAGTGAGTTCCTATCTGGCCGCAACTTGTTGGTTTCACAAAACCCACAACCATCACTTCACTTGTCTTATCTTGAGAACGGGCAGCACCCTCCTACATGGCATATTCTTCCCACTGGTTGATGGTGTGGGAAAAGCCGGTCTGGCTGGAAACCTGAGGGCCCTTCCTGGGTAGACCTGACAGCTCTTCTGGGAAACCTATCTGCCATCTGGCCTCTGCGTACCAGCATCAGCATCACCGTCCTTTCCTCCGTGACCAGCATGGCAGAACAGGAACCTGACCCCAGCTCCCCAATTCTTAGAGCGGAGTAGCCACTGGGGAAGTTCTGCTACATGCACCCCCCCACACGCTCCATTGTAAACGTTCCTCAGTTTCCAGAAACAAATTCCAAGGAAACACCACCAAAGTAGCCACCAGGGATCTGCTTGGGATTGGAAGGGGAGCCTTAGTTCTTCTAGGGGGGCACACTGCAATCCGATTGGCTGGGAACTCGGAGTCAAGCCCAAAGACTCTGGCACAGCTGAGAGGAAACTCAGCAGGCAGAAGGTGTTTGTGATGTTAGCACCTAGAACAGAAAGGACACAAAATAACTGAAGTCAGAAGAGAAACATCACTTCTGATTATACAGAAATAAAAGATTAGAATACTATGAACAATTATATGCCAAAGAATTAGGTAATTTAAATGGCACAGACAAATTTCTAGAAACACACAAATGACCAAAACTGACTCAAGAAGAAATTTTTAAAAATGAATAATACTATAAAAAGTAAGGAAGTATTGAATCAGTAAGGAAAAACTTTCCAACAAAGAAAATGTTAGAACCAGATGGCTTCACTGGTGAATTCCACCATTTAAAGAATTAACAAGAATACTCTTAATCTCTTCCAGAAAGTGGAAGAGGAGGAAATACTTCCTAATTCATTTTATGAGAACAGCATTAGTTTGATATCAAAATGAAAGATACTGCAAAGAAACTACAAATCAATATCCCTTATAAATATAGATGTGAAAATCTTCAAAAAATATTAGCAAACCTCAGCAGTATATTAAAAGAATGATACATCATGACCAAGTAGGATTTACCCCCGGAAGGCAAGGGGGCATTTTATGTACTGATTGTACCTGCCAGAAATTCATGCATTGAAACCTAGATCCCCAGTGTGATGTCATTTGAAGATGGAAACTTTCGGAGATACTTAAGTCATGAAAGTGGAACCTTCATGATGGGATTAATGCCGTTATAAGAACATAAGAGAGTTTGCTCTTTTTCTCTACTCTCTACCATGTGAGGCTACGACAAGATGTAGTTTCATCTTCATTATTTATAACTTTCATTTTGTAACTGCTGTGTGTGTACTTAAAAAAAAAAACAACCTGATTGTTGCTTAATTATTGAATGTAAAAATCTATATATATCTACCTGGTCACATGTTTTTCGAATTAACTGTATCCTTATATTGTATCCTTAATTGAATATTTTCTGAAACAAATCAACTGAAATTTTCCATTATGACTATTATTTTTATAATGACTCAAATTTTGCTTTACATATGTAGAAAATATTGTGAAGTGAATATTGTGAAGTACAAAATTTTTGCATTTTATTTATATTACTTATTTTGCCAATATGTAAGGGCTCTATTTATTCCTAATACTTATTTTGGTACAAATATTATGAAGTACAAGATTTTCGCATATTATTTATATTACTTACTTACCAATATCTAAGGTCTCTATTTATTCCTAACACTTACTTTGGTACAAATCTGTTTTTACTTTTATCCCTTTAGTTTTGTTTCTTTAGTTTCACATTCCTTTACTAGAGACTTCCCTATACATTTAATTTAAATATTTTGTATAGGTGTATTTCTCATCAGTACCATACATTTGTGGTTTTTTATTTCCATTCAATTTGAAAAGCTAAGGATTGTAACCATTGATTTTACATGTATACAACATTTTATGTGTCGATTTTTATCTTTTGCTAATTCTATTCTTCTGTTGCTTTTTTCCTCCTTTTCCTTCTCTTTAATTAATTGGTTACTCACTCTTTCCACCCATCCTTNACTCATGTAACAGCTGTATATTCTGTTTTTATTCTGTTATTGGCCATCCTTGATTTTTACATACATTTTTTTTATTTTAAGTAAATATGGTTTTTTTTTCAGGCAAAAGAAATATGTCATAAATTTGGACCTACAAAAAGAGGAGTGTTGAAAATGGAAAAAGTTAAGGTAAAGTAAAACCCATTTTTTTCTTATCTTAAATTTCTCTTTATAACTGTATAAAGCAAAAATATTAATAATGTATTATGTATTTGCAATATGTATAAAAGTATATACGACAACAAAAAAAGGTGGAAATTTTGAATTGTGAATATTTTGATATATGCTCCTTATGCATTAAATAGTATAAAATTATTTGAAGTTAACTTGAACAATAATTTAAAATACATCTTGAAAAGCTAGAGAAATCATTGATCTTTAAAAGAATAACAATAATAATAATGGAGAGAAAAATGCAATAGTTTAAAAATCTTCAAACAACTTCCAATAAGGCAGAAAGAGAGAAAATAAACCAAAAAAAAAAAAATAGGTAAGGGCCAGCAATTGTATATTTTAATCCAAATCTATCAATAAATAGTCTAAACACACATATTAAAAGCAGAGATAATTAGCATGAATAAAAAAAAGACTTACTGTATACTTTTTTTTTAATAATTTTTATTTTGTTATATTAGTCACCATACAGTACATCCCTGGTTTCCGATGTAAGGCTCGATGATTCATTACTTGCGTATAACACCCAGTGCACCATGCAATATGTGCCCTCCTTACTACCCATCACCAGCCTATCCCAATCCCCCACCCCCCCCGAAGCCCTCAGTTTGTTTCCCAGAGTCCATAGTCTCTCATGCTTCATTCCCCCTTCTGTTTACCCCCCCTTCATTCTTCCCTTCCTTCTCGTACGGATCTTCCTATACTTTCTATAAGAAATCCACTTTAAATATAAAGAGAGAGGTAGAGTAAAAATAAAAGCAGAAAAAAGATTCAAGCTTTAACCAACAGAATGCTGGAGAAGCTATATTAATTTCAGCAAAAGTAGTCTCCATAAAGCAGAGTATTATGGATAATAAAGAGGAGCATGTTATAATGATAAAGGGGTTACTTTTCTAAGAATTCTTCAAATTAAATGAAGCGATTACCTATATGAGATGGAGACTGATTCACAATTAATTTTGCTAAGTACTACTTGCTAAGTACTACTTGCTAAGTACTATTCTCTTAGCAACTGAGAAAATGAATAGGATAGTAAGAACAGAGATGACCTCAACAGACAGCTTTACTAATGAACACTTATATATCATTTTACCAAACAATAACAATACATATTCTTCTGAGGTACACATGAAGCACTCATCAAGGCAGACCATATTCTCGGCCATAAGACAATTCTCCACAAATTTAAATTAATAGAAATAATACAGTGTGCATTCTCATAGTATAATGGAATTAAACTACAAATACTAATAGCAAAATATCTGCAATAATGGATACTCCCGTACGCGACAGTATTAATGAACCTTGAGGACATTATACTAAGTGAAGCAGGCCAGTCACAGACGTGCAGATACTACACTCTACCCCTTGTGGAGGAAATGTCCTGGCATCCATGCTCCCCGGTGGTGACCTCTGACCTCACTGGGCTCGGAGACACA
Source organism: Ursus maritimus (assembly GCF_017311325.1). Classification (NCBI taxonomy): domain Eukaryota; kingdom Metazoa; phylum Chordata; class Mammalia; order Carnivora; family Ursidae; genus Ursus; species Ursus maritimus. The sequence goes on along the minus strand of NW_024424453.1, from coordinate 674,335 downwards.
ACTTGCCATGACCAATGGAATAATAGTGATAGCAAATGAGGTGTAAACAGACACTTGAAAAGTACCTCGGGTATCGACATCTTTTACTATTCTTGGGAACATTACTGGTTGATGAAAAACCAATGGCAGGTCTCTCCCATTATCCCACCTGAAATCAAACTAATTACCAGACATATGAGTGAGGCCATCCTATACCAAAATAAGTCAACTCTAACCAAAAGAACCACCCAGCCACCAAGAGATTCTCAAGAAATAACAAATATTGTTCTTTTAAGCTACTTTAAAAAATTGGGTTTTGAAATGTGGGGGAAGGATTCCAACTCTTTGGAGAGGGTATACAATGATTTAAGTTAAAAGAAAGTGTGAGTATATGAAGAAAGCAAGAATTAGAATGATGGCCTAAGGGGAAATGCCATTAGTTTTTGCTGGAGCAGTAAGTTCATTTTGAAATTGGTAGAAACAATGTAGAGACATGTTATAGAGGTTCTGAAATACTGGGAAGCAAAGTTAGTTTAACCTACTGAACTTTAGGAAGATTGGGAAATATGACAAATGCTTTAGAATTATTTTTAGTGTTACTGTAGAAAATTGTACAAAAATGATTAGAAGTAAAAACAAATTAGAGGCCATTTTAGGAGACTGACAATGTGGGAATACAGATGATGGAAGTAAAGGAAAAGTAAGGTATACATATACTTAACTTTCAGGAAGAAAGTAACAGTACTATCAATGGTGCATGCGATAAATGAAGGAACTGAGACAAAAGAGTAAATAGGTGAAGGAAGAATAACATTTGTAATAGAATTAGTGATTTAGTTGGGAAGCCAGTTTAATGGCATCGTGAATTTAGGACCACAAATGTAATTTAACTTTTAGTCTGGCAAGGGATCTAAAATGAGAGAAATAAATGTATCAGCAACTTCCCTTATAAGAGGAGAATATTATTTCTTTTTTTCTTTTTCCTTTTAAAAAAACGGCGGGGGGAGGTACAAAGGGAGAGACAGAGAGAGAATCTCAAGCAGGCTCTATGCCCAGCATGGAGCCCAATGCAGGACCTCAGTCCCACAAACCTGAAATCATGACCTGAGCCAAAATCAAGTTGGACGATTCACCAACTGAGCCACCTAGGCGTCCCAGAGAATATTATTTCTCTAATCATCTTCGGTCTTCTTCCCTTTTCTTCCATTTTTTTGGAAGTTCATTTTTTTCTTTTTACCTATTAATTCTCTCCTTTTTTTGTGTCTCATTTTAAAATATTTCTACTTAAATTTTGTAATCATAATTACAGAGTTCTTCCGTAACTTCCTTGAAATTTTGTGGTATTTATGGATCACTTTTCTGATGAAGAAAATCAACTTTCACACTTCCAGTTCCTTTCAATGGATTAGAGGTAATACTTGTATATCTATTAGCATCCTCTTAGAGTTAGTCTTTGAAAAAAATTTTTTTTTAATTTTCTAGAAAAATATGTATCAGTCCAGGAAATATTCAAATGGGACTTCATTAACAGTAGCACATCTGTCCTGACTCAGTAGGATCTCTTCTTCCTCTTTCTACATGTGCCATCTCTGGTCTTTATAATCTGTGCTGTCAGCCAAATCGCTATGAAACCATTTTTACCTTTCACTGCTATGTCTTCATAACTCTTCCAGGTTTTCTGAAAAGTTGCTACAGCTTTTAATGCCATTAAATTTTAGGAAAAAACCATATTTATAGTGTGTGTGTGTATAATATATATACATGTGTACCGTGTGTGCATATGCGTGTAGCACCACAGTGGAATATTTGTTCCTTCCCCATTGGCTGTGCAAAATATTAACTATAGTATAATCCTGTTATTTTACTCATTCATGTATTAATTTATTCAATAGATATTTATGAAGATATAGTATATACAAGGTACTGGGGATATGGCAGGAAGCAAAGCATACATATTTCTGTCCTCATGGAGTTATGCTGTAGCTTAGCTGGTACTGGGATTACATACAATCAACCAATCAATCTATAAGACACATACTGTCTTAGAAGATGGTAAGATCTACAAAGAACATTGAACAGAGAGTAGAGACTGGGAATGTGTGGGATAAGATGGGGGGACTTGCAGTTTTAAATAGAGTGTTCATGGAAAATAAACATCTATGTAAACACATGAAGGAGGTGATAAATCAAACCCTACTGCTATCTGAAGGGAAGGCATCCCAGGCAGAGGAAGCAACATAAGCAAAAGCCATAAAGCAGGAATATATTAAAAATATTTAAGGAACAGCAAAAAGCCAGTGGGTATGGAGTAAATCTAATAGATTTTTAAATCTAGTAGATTTTTTTAAAGAATTTTATTAATTTAAGAGAGAGATAGAGAGAGCACAGTGGGGTAAAGAGCAGAGGGAGAAGCAGACTCCCCACCAAGCAGGAAGCCTGATGCGGGACCCAATCCTGGGACTCCAGGATCATGACCTGAGCTGAAGGCAGCTTAACTGACTGAGCCACCCAAGTGCCCCAGAATCTAGTAGATTTTTAAAACTCATCTTGAGCCTAAATTTTCTAACACACTAGAAAAACGGAATACATGCTACTAATACCATCCTTTCCACTCCCTAATTTATAGTAGACATCACTAATCTGGTACACTAACAACAGTTTGTCTCATTGAGCTAGACAAAGCTTCTGAACTTTTCTATCTGAATTCTTTACGTATCCACTAACAATCAGTAAAGCTAGAACCTAAAAAGAAAACTCTCGGCCTGCATTCCAAATCCTGCTCTGTAATAACTTGTCACCATTCCCCTCTTCATCCTGTGGCTTGTCACTTCATCTACCCTAGAAATCCTGAGTTCCTTTATGTATTTCAATCTTGATTTTTTAGTTTCAAAAGTTGGTCAAACCATGCTATAGAGTAATCTTGTTTTTCATTCTTAAGTTGGCAGATTGTATAAAAGACAGTCAGAAAAACATTGATTGATTTCATTTTTGAAAATCTTATGCCGCTACATACCTGTTAGAATGGCCAAAACCTGGAACACTGACAACAGCAAATGCTGACAAAGATACAGAGCAACAGGGACTCTCATTCACTGTTGGTGTAAATGCAAAAGAGGACATGCACTTTGGAAGACAGTTTAGCAGTTTCTTAAAAAACTAAACATACTCTTACTATACAGTCCAGCAATCACACTTCTTGGTTTTTACCCAAAGCAGTTGAAAACAGGTCCACACAAAAGCCTGCACATGGATGTTGATAGCAGCTTTCTTCATAATTGCCCAAGCTTGAAAACAACCAAGATGTCCTTCAGTAGATAATGGATACATACTGGTACATCCAGACAGTGGAATATTCAGTATTAGAAAGAAATGAGCTATGATGCCATTAAAAGATATGGAGGAACCTTAAATCATATTACTAAGTAAAAGAAGCTAATATGAAAAGGCTACATATTATATGATTACAACTATATGACATTCTGGAAAAGACAAAACTATTGAGATAGGAAAAAGTTCAGTGATTGTCAGGGGATGGGAGGGGAGGGATGAAAAGATAGAGAACAGGATTTTTAGTAGAGTGAAAATACTTGGCATGATATTATAATGATGGGTACATGTCATTATATATTTGTCCAACCCATGGAATGCACAACACCGAGAGTGGACCCTAATGCAAACTGTGGACTCTGGGCATTACTGATGCTTCAGTGTACGTTCATCAGATGTAACAGTCCACCACTCTGGCTGCCGTAATACAGGAGGCTATGTATGTTTGGGGGTAGGGAATATATGGGAAATCTAGGTTTGCTGTGAATCTACAACTGCTCTGAAAAACTAAAGCCTTACTAAAATCTTTAAACTCAACTGCCTCTTTCAACAGTTTTTATACAGCTATTCAATTTTACTTTTTTTTTTTTAATTTTTATTTATTTATTTATTTACTTGACAGAGAGAGAGAGACAGCCAGTGAGAGAGGGAACACAGGCAGGGGGAGTGGGAGAGGAAGAAGCAGGCTCCTAGTGGAGGAGCCTGATGTGGGGCTCGATCCCAGGACTCTAGGATCACGCCCTGAGCCGAAGGCAGACGCTTAACGACTGCGCCACCCAGGCGCCCCAATTTTACTTTTTTTTTTCACTTGTTCCTCTCTCTCTCTTAGAGTCCTTGATTTCTCAACAGATTTTATCACTTCCTGTTTTATTGACAAAATGGACATTATCTGATAGGAATTCCCTCAACTTTCACACCCCTAAACTCCGTATATGATCCTCTTCTTCATTTCTGTTTCTTTCCCTCTAGACAAAATTTAAACTATCATTGCTGATCTGTATCTTCAGAAGTCTTATCACTAGTCACTTCCCCATCATTTAGCTCTTTTTTTTTTTAAGATTTATTTATTTATTTTAGAGAGGGAGAGTGTGTGTGGTGGGGAGGGGCAGAGGGAGAGGGAGAGTGAATCCTAATCAGACTCCACACTGAGCATAGAGCCCCACATGGGGCTTGATCCCGTGACTCTGAGATCACAACATGAGCTGAAACCAAGAGTTGGATGCTTAACCGACTGCCCCACCTAGCCCCTGTAGCTCTTTTTTTAAAATCTTTTATCTTCAGTGACTTAAAATGTGAGAAAATATTCTATTTTCTTGTGTTAAAAACAAAGTTAGAAGATCCTAAAGATTCCAAAAAGAAAACCTGTTAAAACAAATAAAAAATTTAGTGAAATTACAGGATACCAGATCAATATACAAATTCTGTTGTATTTCTATATATGAGAAACTATCAGAAAAAGAACTTAAGAAAAAAACTCATCTGCACTTGCATCAAAAAGAATAAAATACCTAGGAATAAATAACCAAGGACATGAAAAACCTATACATTGAAAACTACAGGACATTAATGAAAGAAATTTAAAAAGGCACAAATAAATGGAAAGATATTCCATGCTCGTGGATGGAAAGAATTAATTAATAGTGTTAAAATATCTGTATTACCCAAAGTAATCTACAGGTTCAATGCAATTCCTATCAAAATTTTAATGGCATTTTTCACAGAAATAGAACAAATAATCATAAAATCTGTGTGGAACTACAAAAGACCCTGTATAGCTAGAGCCACCTTGAGAAAGAAGAACAAAGCTGGAGGTATCACGCTCCCTGATTTCATATTACAAAGCTGTAGTAATCAAAACAGTATGGATTGGCATGAAAACAGATACATAGATCAGTGGGACCAAATAGAGAGCCCAAAATAAACTTACTCCTATTGGACAATTAATTTACAGAAAAGGATGCAAGAATATACAATATGAAAGGACAGTCTCTTGTAGATGGTGCTGCTGCGATAACTGGAAAGCCACATGCAAAAGAATGAAGCTAGACCTTTATCTTACACCATACACAAATTTAACTCAAAAAGGATTAAAGAGTTGAAGTCCTAAAACTCCTGGAAGAAAACCTGGGCAAGCTATCCGTTATAGCTGGTTCTTGGGTGATCCCACCATCATGGCTCACCTGGTGGTCTCACCCCCTGGCTCTCTGGAGGTCATCCAACTTGTTGAAACTGAGGTAGTGGCCCTAATGATCTCTGAATCTCCTTCAGGGTCATTTTTCTCTCTTTTAGAATAATAGCGAACATTTTTAGCTGATCAGCTCTTTGTCCTGTCCTTTCTAATCTAATAAGCCCAACAGTCTTCCTTCATTTCATCCCATTTCTGTTTACTTCAGTTCAAACTAACAGTGTTTCTGCTCATAAAATCCCATAAACTTTTCATCTAGTGGTTGTTCAATGACACCATTAGTGTTTTCCTCAGAACAAGCTTTCTCTCTCTCTCCCTCTCTCAGCGGTATGAACAGACTTAAGAATTTTCCAAATCTTCAAGTTCTGGTTTATTTTTGCAAAACAATTTATCTCTGTCCTTTCTCATTTAACTGTAAGTAGTCAGGAGCCAAGCCACTCCTTCAACACTTCTTAGAAATCTCAGCTAAATATCCAATTTTATCATTCATATATTCTACTTTCCATAAAGCACTGGAACACAGTTCAGCTAAGTTCTTTACCTCATTTCCATCTGAGACATCACTAAAATTGCCATTAATGTCTGAATTATTTCTAGCATGAGTATTTCCACAGTAATTTTTTTCTCTATATAGGCATTTTAAAAGTTTAAAAACTTTTCAGTATTTCCCAGAAAGAATAAAAAGTAATAGCTGTAGCAAATTATAAATATTTAGGAATAGTTTTAATTTATTTTTCAACATTAATATTTGTATGGTATATGTGTGTATAATGCTTTAGGTTTATAAAGCATTATGAAGACTAATCTACAGACATTCAGAGCATCACAATTTTAGAAGTGTGTTTTCTGTCTGATAATTTCTTGATAAATTCAATTTCAATATACTCTGACCCTAGATGAATTATTTTTTCAATGGGACTCATTTGGCAAATGACTTCATAGTCCTTGAACATTAGTCCATACAGAATTTACTGCTGAGTGAACAATTATAAATCTTAGGACTTACAAGAACTGAGTAGCTCTGGGTAATGCTAATAAAGGAGAACTAGTGTTTAAAAAAAAAAAAAAAAGTGTAACTAGATCTTAGTACATTTAGTTTGGGCAACACATTTTAAAAATAAACTTGTTGAATTTAAGTTAATGTCCTAAACCTTTTAAGAGCTGATATCTATAATCCTGTTCCATTATGAAAATGGAAATAAATTCAGCATGATAATTCATAATAATATAGAATAAACGAAAACAGTTCACATTTTATGTCTTTTTAGAAGTACAAGGAAGATAGAAATCTTTTTTTTTTTTTTTAAGATTTTATTTATTTATTCGACAGAGATAGAGACAGCCAGCGAGAGAGGGAACACAGGCAGGGGGAGTGGGAGAGGAAGAAGCAGGATCATAGCGGAGGAGCCTGATGTGGGGCTCCATCCCAGAACGCCGGGATCACGCCCTGACCCGAAGGCAGACGCTTAACCGCCGTGCCACCCAGGCGCCCCGGAAGGTAGAAATCTTAATTATCATAATTTCAAAATGAGTTCTCACTGCCTAGTGATATTTCACATCACAAGTAGTTTAGAGTGATTTTATTATCCCAAATACCTGAGTGTTAAACACTCAAAATAATCTCATTCTTAAGCCATGTCACCATAAATGAATCATAAACATAGTAAAAATTTATATTGTTTTTAATCTTAGCTTTATCGAAGTCAGTTGAACTACTTCAGATGTTAAATCTAGATTTATAAAAGAAAATGTTAATAAATTAAGGTAAAATATTTTGGTTTTTACTCTCCTGACCTTTTAATATTTAGTGAAATCACCATACAATTAATTATTGTGTAGCGCACCTCAATTTGAATAGCAAATGTGTCCCAGAAAGCACTTAAACCATACAATTTCTGAAAATATGATCATGTTTTCAGTATACTTGATATAATTGTTAGTTAAAATAGTTCTGGGATGACTCATTTTTTTCTCTAAAAACTAGAAAAATTGGGAATCATGAATAATCCCTTATGCACTTTACCTTGACATTCATGACCACATGTCATGTACTCTGAATTAGCAGGTGAGCTTCAAAGCACCCTATTTTCTTGCTGCAACACCAGCCTTCAGTGCTTTAATACAAAGTGGTAATCAAGGTGGTACGTATGAAATCACTTCAGATTTACTAAAATTCTTTTTTGGAATAGGCATGGGAGAAAGATTTCTAGATGACACGTAACTTCTCTCAGATATTTCTAAATTATTCATTTCAACAAGTATATCGAATGCTTAACATATGAAGGTCTAGACACGAGGATATGTAGGAAAGACTCTAATGTTGTCTGCCCTCATGAGACCAAAATACATTTTGTTTTGCCGAAGATGGAAGTAAAGAACTTCATTGGATCTTCTGACCAAATTGAGATTGTGAGTCCCTTGATTAAGAAAATTTTATTATATTACACTGTTCCTCAGAAAGACAGGTTTAAAAGAAGACTTAAAAGAATTTTAACACAGATTATCCTTTCAGGATTCGCGCTTCTGAAAACTTGGAGAAGAGCCTCAGAAAGGCCAGGTCAACAGCCATCTAGAAATATCTAGATTATATGTGGCTGCTGATTGAGACAATATGGAATCTTATTCATAGAAGACTATTCTTTGCTGAGAGAGTAATTTAATTTGCTACTTTGTTGGAAAAAGATAGTCTTTCATCTGTGCTTCATATGCACTCAGGAACCTAACTCCGAAGAGAAGGTCTGATTTCTACCTGAGAACATTTCAGTTTGAAAAAGATACTAAGATATTTTTTAAGGAAAGAGTTATTACAGCTAGGGAAGAGGCACACAGCCCCATCTATCAGCCCCTGGATAGCAGTGTTATAGGTGCAGAGATTAAGGCTAAAGCATAAAAACCTAGCATAAAATGTATGTAGGTTTGTAACATTAACTCTGCAATATCCTACAGAATATTTCAGAATCACATAATAGAAGTTTTTAATTTTATAGTAGAACTTTAAAATTGAGGGATCCTTAATTTGAAAAAATATATATATATATTTAATTCCTTTGTTCACATATTCACCTAAAGCAAAGGTCAGCTTTACTTTTCTGTTAAATAAATGTTTAATCTTGGCAGGTCACATGGTCTCTTTACAGTGACTTAACTCTGCCATAATGCTTAAGCAGCCATAGATAGTATGTAAACAAATGGAGGTGGCATTGTTCCAATAATACTTTATTTATAATAACAGGATGTGAGCTGGATTTGGCCGGCAGGCCATAACTGCTTGCACCAATCTAACGTAATATTTACAAAGCATTCTATCAATGAAAAACAGCTTTAAATTTTAAACCATTTTTTTAATTTATAGGAAAGTAGCATTGCACAAACCATACAAACATATATTGAATGTCGTATGATTTGTTTTTTCCATGGCAAAATAGATTTTCTTCCTTTTATAGTTAAAAGTAGATATGTATAAATTAATTATAATATGTAAACCTTGAGTTACATTTAAATACCAGTATCTGTAGAGACAATGAATTTATGCAATGAAATAATCCATATTTTCCATACTTGACTTCATAGTATAGTGATAGCTATATACACTTATCAGCAAATGTATCCAATTCTTGGATTCATGGGCAAAAGATCAGAAACTAAGAATAATAGAGACATTTTAAAAAGATTTTGTTTTACTCTCCACATTGTCATGTCACTATGTTGCACACGTAGACTGACAATACATATATGTCAATTATATCTCAATATAGTCAGAAAAAAATTAAAAAAAAATTACCACTTCTACAATTGTTTTCCATCTTCACAAAATGTGTTGATGTGTTTCTTTTACTATTATACTCTACCATATCTTCCTTATTCTAGGTTTCATTTATTATAGTTTTTAATAAATTTATTTATTGACACCTTAATGAGGCTTTGGTGGAGAAAAGCAATCGATGCATAGGGCAATCTATTTTTTTTCTTTTGTTTTCCTTTCTCTTTTTCTTTCATATTTTTCTTTCTTATTTTCTGTATTATTAAACTTTATTCTATAAATCTGTTTTATACTGGTGATGGAGAAAATGTGTGCCATCATTTTATAAAACCTGTTGTTTTATACATTTATAGAGTCAATTTTTATTTATTTTATTTTATTTTTTATTTAAATTTTGTTAGTTAACATACAGTGTCATATTAGTCAATTTTTAAAAGCAAAACATGTATCTTGCATCCTATGTTCCCATTCCTTTTTCTGCAGAGGAAACCACTTTTATTTAACTTACACTTTGATGAACTGTCATACCACTAAATGGCATGCTTGTATTTCTACTTCCTGATATGCTGTGTATAACATCTAGACTTCTGTATCATATATGTACGCATATATAAAATGGATATGCGTGTGTATGTGTGTATGGTATATGTACATACACATATATTATACATATACATACACATGTACATATATATAAAATTTTAAGATCTTTCTCAAAAAGAATAACAGGGATTTTTCTCTCTCCGACTTCTATCACACATTGTTATCCTTCCCTTTTGCTTTTTGCCTCCAAAGAGTTAAAGTGTGTATTAGATACATGTATTCAGTGTTCACACAATTTTGACTCTGTATTATTCAAAGCTGTGAAGTCCAAAAGATCTGACTTATTTTTTTTTAATTTCATACATTAATTTGTGTTATCCCTGGATTACTGATAGGCTGGGGTTTTTTGGTTTTTTTTGTTTTTCAAAATTTTCTGTGTACCTTTCATTAATTGAAACGTAATTCTTTTGCCAGTGTTCTACCTGGGTAAATCCATCTGGAGGGTCTCTAAGTTTAATTCACTTGGAGAATTTCCTCCTGCAGTCTTCTAAAATCACTGTTCTGAACTGAGAGTCAGTACCCCTATTTTCTAACCATCTCATTTTGAATATCCTTTCTCCAAGGTCCTGGGGATCCCCTTTCCCATCTTCTATTTTAGTTCCCTTTTTTATGTATTCTATGTCTTTCTCTTTCTTGGTTTACTCCGCATTTCAGCAGACCATTTCATATGGAGAAAGGTGGAATGGAAGCTATTTTTTAAGACTTTCAATTTCTGAAAGGACTTTTATTTTACCTTCATCCTCAATACATGATTGGGATAGGTATAAATTCAACTAATCATTAAGGAAATCTCCACTTAAACTTTTAGAGGCGTTGTTCCATTTGCTTACTTTCAGTGCTGCTGTTGAGTTATTTCAAGCCATTTTGATTCGTGACCCTTTTATTTTCCTTGCTGTGAAAGCTCATCAGATCTTCTGTTTGTCTTCGGTGTTCTTGGCGTCGGTGTGCACACTTGACACAAGGTTCTTCACTGGCCCTCACCTTTCGAGGTGCCTGCTGTGACCCAGTCATTAGACACATTGATCTTTTTTTTTTAAGATTCTATTTATTTATTTATTCGTCAGGGAGAGAGAGAGAACACAAGCAGGGGGAGAGGCAAGTAGAGGGGGAAGCAGGCTCCCTGCTGAGCAAGGAGCCCAATGCAGGACTTGATCCCAGGATCCTGGGATTGTGACCTGAGCCGAAGGCAGACGCTTAACCCACTGAGCCACTCAGGCATCCCAGACACATTGATCATTGAGAAGAAATTCTGATGACTGCAGGGTTGAAGAAAAGTTGACTGCCTGATCTGAAAAGAGGAACATGTCTGGAATATAACTTTAAAAAATAAATAAATGAGAAAGTAATCTTTGCCTTCAAGTCATCCTTACCTACCTTCCCCCTTTCAGAATTCTGTTGCAGTCTGAACATTTTGAAGCTGTGTGGTATAAATAGAGTTAGCTTTGATCTTCCTCATTGTCAGCTTAGCTTTTAGGCCTCCCAGCCCTTTCTCTTCCAACACAGACCTTCTAAGTGTTTTGTTACATCTACTTTTCAACTGTCAAAATTTTTATTGTTATTTTCTGTTCTTCTCATCCATGTGGCTATATGTTTAATGTAAACTTAAGGCAGGAAACCAAATCAAACCAAAACAGATTTTGTTTTTAAATACAAAATAAAAACAATAACAATAAATAAGCACAAGAAAGGGAAAAACAGATATGTATTTAATATGCCATATTTTTGCATTCCATTTTTATTTTTGAAAATTAGTTTTCACAGAAATATGTTTTGGCAATTAATCACCATTTTGTTAATTTTGCTGGTACAATTAAATACCAAGATTCAGGCTGTTATGCAGTTTAAGTAAATTTTCTTCTTCTATATCATTTAATGATCACTTGTGTTTCATAAATTCTGTTCTACTTTTCAGAGTGAAATGTCACTTAGATGGGGCGCCTGGGTGGCTCAGATGGTTAAGCATCTGCCTTCAGCTGGGGTCATGATCCCAGGGTCCTGGGATTGAGCCCCACATCAGGCTCCCTGCTTGGCAGGAAGCCTGCTTCTCCTTCTCCCTCTACTATTCCCCCTGCTTGTGCTCTCTCACTCTCTCTGTCAAATAAATAAATAAAATATTTAAAAATAAAAAGAAAAGAAATGTCACCTATAAATCAGAGAGGAGAGACAAACCATGAGAGACTCTTGACTCCTAGAAGCAGAGTTATGGAAAGAAAGATGGGTGGGGGGATGGGGTAACTGGGTGATGGGCATTAAGAATGGCACATAATGTGATGAGCGTCGCGTGTTATACAAAATTAATGAATCATGGAACATTACATCAGAAACTTGTGATGTATTATATGTTGGATATTTGAATTTAAATTAAAAAAGAAAAAATAAATAAAAACATTTAGTTTTCTAAGCCAAAAAAAAGTCATCTAGATATTGTGTCATTAGTAAAGTCATCTAGATATTGTGTCATTAGTATATTTTTAAAAATTTGAGAGAAAAAGATTCAGCACTATTTAATTTTTGTCATTATCTCTTAGTAAATTATTCTTAGAATATTTCCCTATAATGTGATAGAATGTTTAATAATACTTGAGAGTGGGGTAACTATATCTAAAATGTCTTTAATCATAATGTAAAACACTGGCCCCTGGCATTAAGCTTCATGAAGTGTTAAACTTGCATACAGTTTGGATGGAATCTTCAAAAATATAGTTGAAATTTAGTTTGGAGGAATAATCATTAATAATTTAACAATTAAAAAAAATTTTTTTAGTTTTTATTTATTTGAGAGAGAGAGACAGAGAAAGTGAGAGAGAGAGAACACGAGCAGGGCTAGAGGCCTGGGATCATGACCTGAGCCGAAGACAGACGCTCAACTGACTGAGCCACCCAGGCACCCTAAATTTTTCTGAGTATTGTTAGGGATAGAGGAATAAGTCACCATCATTTTGACCAAATAACAACTGAGTCATGTATTATAATATAGTATCTAGGTCTTTTGTTTGTTTCTTTATAAACTGGTTGCCCACGTATGTTACTCTTACCTCCCGTCAACGTCCCTTCAGTGTTTGGCTTGGTTTGATTTGATTTGGGCTACATTAGACTAGCCCAGATCAGATTCTCCTGTCTATCTCAGGGTTTTCCAGAGAAATCTATCTGTATCCATCTCTCTATCTGTCATCTACCGAGAAGATTTATTTTAAGGAAAAGTAAGTCAGTTTTGGAGAGGCAGTTATGGATGATGTCAAGTCCAAAATACTTAGGGCAGGCCAGCAGGGTAGAAATTCTGACAAGAGTATGTCGCTGTCTTGAATCTATAGGCTGGAAACTTGGGCAGAATTTCTATATTGTAATCAGGAGAGCAGAGTTTATTCCTATTTGGGAACTTCTTAGGGTCCTAATTGTGTGAGGCCAACCCACGTTATGGAGGGTAACCTGCTTTATCAGAGTTTACTGATTTAAATGTTAATCACATCTAAAATTACCTTCACAGCAATATCTAGACTGATGCTTGAGCAAATAACCTGGCAGCACAACCTAGCCAAGTTGACACCTGAAATAACCATCAAAGTACCTCATCGGTTTATTTGTATGTGTTGTAAATATATACACATACATCATATATATACACATTATGTATATATTATATATATATTTAGACTGAGGCATTTCAAACAGATCAATAAAAATAGATGTGGTCTCTTAGGCACCTAATTTCATGGAGCAAATTTTTGAGAGAATATTAACTGAGCATAGCAAAAACTGATCTCTTAAATTAATATTCAATTATGGAAAGCTGATCACACAAATTCTTAGAACTGCCTGAGAATTAATTAAAAAGAGCATCTATGTGAAAGCCAAACTGTTTTCAAACGTCTTACCAGACAAGTTGAATTTACAGTATTTGGTTCTTACGTATGAATTATTTAGATAGGGACTAATCCTTATTCCTTAAACATTTTTATTATCTGGGTTTCTGGGATGATGTATTGGGTTTTAACTAATTCACATTAAAGGCCTCTTATGATATTAATACCAATCTGTGTCCTATCTTTTATCTTTTTAACTGTACCCAGTGAACAGCTTTTTAAAAAAGTCATTCAGTTTTTTGAAACTATTTTGTTCCTTGTATACTTTCTCTTTGTTTAGTTGCTTTGTTAAATTTTTCCACTTAACAACTCCAGTTTATCTATTTTTAATTTTCTTTCATCAGCATCTACTTATAACATACAAATCCAATTACCAATGCTGCCAGTGGTGGCTGATTTACCTGGGGGTAAAACAATAATAATAAAATAAAGAGGCATGTTCAAAATGTACAATTTAGAAAATATTTAGGGAATACTCACTGAGAGTGACTTCACAATTATTATTTGCTTTTATTTCCCTAGGTTAATTTTATATTTGAGACTCCTTTTCCCCCAAATTTATTTCTTATAAAAAGTTTTAATGCCAGACCATGATCTAATATCCTTTAGGAAAGTCCATGCCAGATGTTGTGTGAGATCAGCCTGTCTTGTCACAGATAACCTTGTCAAGTCTCTGTCCTCTGGGGGTAGAATTTACTTCCTGACCCTAGTTACTGATTATTAATACAAAAAGCAAAAGGATTGGCAATCTTAGGCACCTAAGCTAATGGGAATGCAGCTGTTAGTCATATAATTATTTCTTTTAATGAATTTTATGGGACCAAGTAGCTTTAGATTTTAAAGTTTCTCAATCAGTCAACTGTACTGTGGATGTATTTCTTTCTTCCTGTTTTTAATAAATGCACAATAGGTGCCAATTTATGCTGTATTTTTTTTTTGCTTGTTCTGATCAGAAATAAGTAGAAATAACAAAATTTAATCAATTGTATTAATTAAAAACTCGAAAAAGAACATTTAAGTTTGTTTACTCTATGGCCATTAGCCAATAAAATGAAAATTATGATTTTAAATGTCAGGGCTGTGATAAAATGCTTGCATGCACGGCTCTGATTCGTTGACTCTGCTTAAGCTACACCCTTTGCAACGTGGCTTTGCATATCTTCCCATGAAGCAGTGAGTGTGATTCCTCATATCTTGATTCTGACTTGAGATGTGTGACCTGTTTTGCCCTTTGGTGTGTTAGCAGTTGTGATAAATAGGGGCTGGAAAAGAACTGGCGCCTTCATTGCGGAAGCACACTCAGGCTACCCACTGGAAACACGTAGGAGAGAAGTGGAGTAGAAGCAAGTTGTCCCAGCCAATAGCCACTCCACTTCTAGATTCTTAATTCCCCAGACAACAGCCAGGTGAAACTCAGATACTCTAGAGACCCTAGGTGACACCAGAAAATTTGTCCCGCTGAATTACCAGTCCACAGACTCAAAATAAGTTCATCTTGTTTAAAGCCACTGTGTTTTGGAGTGGTTTCTTATGCTACATTAATGTAGTAATAGACAAGTGAGAGAGGAGTAAAAAATTCAGATTTTTATACTTCTCAGGTAATAACTATCTGTGTAGTTTCTTTCACTTTTAGAAAGTGTATATGTATTTGTGAATACATGAACTTATTTATTCAAACTCATTCCAATTCCCCTCCCCCAAATAAATTTATGTAAGTTGTGCTGTATTTTTCTTTGTGCATGAAGTTTTAACTTACATATTCATATTGTTTTGAGGTTATATCTGTCTCTTTTTTGTCTTTTTACCATTACATTTTTTAAATGTATCTGTGTCATTCTGTGTACATATCGATTGTTGACTCTGTTTTATAGAATTCCACAGTGTGCGCTAGTCATGCTCTGCTTATCCACTGTTCTAGAGACGGAAGTTACGTTGTTCTCTATCTTCCCGCTACCACAAAAAAATATTGTGACGAAAATCTCCATATGTATTTGTGGAAGAAATTTTGATAACATATATAAATGTATATATGTCTTCATATACTTACATGTATGTACATAAAAATTTGTCTCAGTGTATCATTGCATAAATTTATTTCCTAAGCAGACCACTCTACTGTTTATAAACTATCTCTTATTTTGTTTTTTTTAATTATAATGCTTTATTTTTTTCCAGTTTTGTCAAGATTTAGGCATTTTCCTCAAGTAGTACTTTTTTCAAAAATATGGAGATTATTTTTATGACTACCCCACATACATCCTCTTTCACATGAATTCTACATAAGAGAGAACTATTTTAAATTATAGAAGGGAAGATTTTGGTTTCAATCTGTGGGATTATTATAAATTTAAATAGACTCCATGGCAATAATTGAGGGATTACATAAGTGAAGTTTTTTATGAAAAATAATTTGCAATTATCTGTCTTAGAAAATATGAATATAGAAGTTGGAGCAAGTGGTGTCTTGCTTCTTCTATCCAGCATTGGCCCTGAGGGTAACCAAAACCATTACGAAAGAGACAATAACATCACGTCATCATTTTAAGAAAACAGAAATATATAAGAGAACAGTGGGAAAATATTCAAATAAGAAAGATAAACCCATATAGTGAAACAAATATGATCATTATAAAATTTAAGAAAACAGTTTTATTGAAAGATTTTATTTATTTATTTGTGAGAGCGAGATCATGAGGGAGAACAGGAGTGGGGGGGCAAAGGTAGAGAGAGAAGCAGGGTTCCCGCTGAGCGGGGAGCCTGACACAGGGCTGGATCCCAGGACCCCGGATCATGACCTGAGCTGAAAGCAGACACTTACTGACTGAGCCACCCAGGTGCCCTGAAAAGAGAAACAATCTTAAAAAATATTCATAATTATCTGGAGATGACTCTATTAATATTTTAACATATATCTTTTTTGATCTATCTCCCTGCACATTTTTTAGAAAACTATTTAGAGAAAATTTGCAATTAACAAAAATGAAGATTAAGATTGTTCTATCTGTTCATGTTTCTCAGCAAGAAAATTATTAGTATTCTTGGTGGAACCACGCAATTCTTTGGCTAGTTTTTCTCTTAACCTCTCAATTTTTCAGAATATTTAACACCCTTAAACCTTACATCCCAAATGCTTTAAAAATGAAAGAACATCTTAGAATTAAGAATATTTTGTTTAGTCATTTCCCTCCTTAGAAAGAAATAATTCAGTCTAGCTCAGTAAACTCAATTGTGCAACAGTGCCAGGTGTATAATAATCAGCAGCAATGGGGTGTGAAAATTTGTCTTTGAATAAGGATGAGGAAGTTCTCGAGGTGTTATCTTTTACTTTTCTTTCCATGTACTGAACCTTTATTGTATTATTATAACTGCTATCTTCTGTTGAATTAAAAAGTTTTATTAATTGGAGTGAAGGCAAGAGGCAAACTTTTCCCTGTGAAAGACTAAGCTCCCTAAAGCAAAGGAAAAGATAGGAACAAAAAGAAAGGATTCTTAAACCATGCTCTACAGTTTTATTACTTAATTTCCCTTTCTTTCGGCTCCTCAGTGGAGTCACTTCGCACTTATTGAAACCAAATAAATCATCAGTGAATATTACAGAACAATATAATATACTGTCTGATATATAGCCTATATATTATATTATTAATATCTTAATAATTGATATATATTATTAATCTGTACTCAATTTAGTAACACAAGACAAACAATAAAGTGCCCTTTATTATTTTTTATAAATGGATTAGTATTTGAATAATTGCAGCATACATGGAAAAATATTATATTGCCCTCAATTTTAGATTTTAGAAGTTGCATAGGAAAGACAGATAAGTCACAATTATCTTTAAATGTTCAGTAGTTCATCTTTTTTTCCAGCTGTGCGGAGATATGATCGGTATATAATATTGTATGTTTAAGGTATATTGTGTTGTGTTTATATGTGTATATGTCACAAAATGATTACTACAGTAATGTTAGTTAATACTTCTATGACTTCACATAATTACTTTTCTTTTTCCTTTTTTTTTTCTTTTGGTGTTGAGAACAGTTGAGCAACGTAAGAGTATATAGTACAGTATAGTTGTGTATAGTCACCATGTTGTATATTACATTCCTAGACCTTATTCTCCATACACTTGGAAATGTTTGCCCTTTGACTGACACCTCCCCTTTCCCCACCTCCCAGCTTCTGGCAACTACCATTCTACTCTCTGTTTCTATGAATTTGACTTTTTTAGGTTACACATGTAAGTAAGATCACACAGCATTAGTCTTTCTCTGTCTGACTTATTTCACTTAACATGCTTATAAGGTTTATCCATGCTGTCATGAATGACAGGGTGTCTTTTTCATGGCTAAATAATACTCCATTGTTTTTATATATCACATGTTCTTTATTCATCCATAGATGGACACTTAGGTTGTTTCTCTATATTGGTTATGGTGAGTAATACTGCAAAAATGTGGAAATGCAGATATCTCTTCAAGATTCTGATTTCCTTTCCTGGGTTATAAGCCCAGAAGTGACATTGATGGATCATACCTTATTTCTATTTTTAATTTTTTGAGTAACCTCCACACAGTTTTCCATAGTGGCTGCACCAGTTTGCATTCCCATCAGCACTGCACAAGTGTTCCTTTATGTATATATCACATAGATGGCTTTTGAATATTTTCTCCCATTCCATATATTGCATGTTCATTATGCTGATTGTTTCTTTTGCAGAAGCATTTTAGTTTGGATGTAGTCCTGCTTCTTTATTTTTGCTTTTATTGCCTATGCTTTGGTGTCAAAATAAAAAAAAATATTGCTAAGACCAATGTCAAGGAGGTTTTTTCCTGTTTTCTTCTAAGAATTTTATAGGTTGAGATCTTATGTTTAAGTCTTGAATGCATTTCAAGTTAATCTTTGTGAGCAGTATATCATCATGGAAGGGGAAATACTACTTACTTTTGCAGCCGGAAATTTTTCTCCTGACTCTCCATTTAAAGTGTGTACTTGTAAATTCTCTGAAAACTATTTTGGCTATCTCCTACAGTGATATACTTTTACCAATATAAGACTAAACTTTATAGTATATAAGTGTGGTAAGTTAAATAATTTCTAGTTATCTCTTTCTCTTAGAACAATGCTAAAACAATGTTAACATAATATATAATGCCTCCATGCCCAGACATAGCTGCAGCATCTTTTCTCTGTCTTATCATAAACTTGGCCACATGACTTGCCTTGGTTCATGTGACAGGAGAAGGCTTGATATTTGTCAAGAGCTTTAAAATCTCTTGTGTACTTGCTTCCTTCAGTTTCTTGATTCTGCCCTTGAACACAAGAAAAAATGACCCAGGTAGTAGTTACTACACTATCCAAGGCCCCAAGAAAATATATGGAACATAGCAGAGCCAAGTGGGGATATAGCTGACTCATAGATTCATGAGATAGAAATAACATTTGTTGTTGTAAGCCATTCAGATTTGGGAGTTATTTTTTATAACATAAGCTGAAAAAAAAACCACAGTTTTCAACATGTTGATGTGTATCAATTAATGGTTTATATGCTTCTCCCTCTCCCTCTCCCCCTGCTTGTGCGCTCACATTCTTTCTCTCAAATAAATAAAATCTTAAACAAACAAAAAAAAAGACAGCAAGGAAACTTACAGGTTTCAACCTTGATACCTAGTGGAGAGGATAACACTTTCTCTGACAATTTAAATCACTAGGTATTATCTTGTAAGGTTTGCATTCTGAGTTCACATGACTAGTGTGGTCCAAAAAGCCTCGAGCAGAGAATTTAATGAACGTATTCTCAGGTTGCTTGTGCCCCTAGATGACTGGGAGAAGCGAATGCAAATCCTCTCAGTGTCAGTGTATGCTAATCTAGGTTTGTACATGTCATTAATGGGAGAATGCACCCTCAGTTCAGAAATGCTAAAATGTATAACAAACATTTTAAAAATCGGTTAAGTATCATACAATGAAATGTAATGCACATTCCATGAAAACATCAGAAAACACTATTGATTCTTATTTTTATATTTGAGGGAAAGGGAAAACCCTTAGAGAGGACATTATTTAAATGACAGTAATAGTAACAACAGCAGCAGCATACAGTCCTTCAGATGCTCCAGGGATGATCTAAGCTATTTCCATATATTCCCTTATTTAATGCTCACGACGACTCTCAGAAATAACTATTATTTCCCTCCTTTTAGAAATGAGGAAACGGAAAAGCCAGGACTTAAACCCAAGCTTCTATGTGCAAAGCCCTATGTTAATCACTTGCTTTCGTAATGAGAGCTGTCTCAGTAAGCACTGATGATGTGGAAGGCCAGTCCAGAAAGAGAGGACACAAAGAACACAGAGAAAAGAAAATGCATTTCTTACAATGTCAAGTGGACTAGGATGGTTAAGACAAAAGAAATGAGATGTAAGTATTAGGTGATGATGTTGGCAAAATAGATTGAAGCCAGACAGATTTAGTATTTAGGTATATGAGGTGTATTCCATAACTAATGAGGATTCATTGAGAATTTTGAAGGAAGAAAGTATCATGATTTGTGTTTTCAGACAATAACTGATATCAGTGTGATGTATTGACTGAAAAAAAAATGACAGCCACTTAGGCATAAGGGAGTCCTTTGTGAAGAAGCAGTCAAAAGTCTCAACTAATATTGTATATAAGCAACATGTAACTGCAACTTTCAGACTATGTTTTTGGAAGGAAGAGGATGTTTTCGACTGAATAAGGGAACAGAGGTGGAATGGGGAGATGTTTGGCAAAGGAAGTAAGTTCAGTTAGAGACCTGTAGAGTTTGACGTAGCTGTGGAATTCTTATGTGATTCTGTTCCGGTCTTGGACATAGATGGTTTCTGGGAGAAAGAGAACTGGGAGAACATTGGGATTGACACAATTAAAGAATACCAGAACAAATCTACATAGTAGTTTAAACAAATCATATGGGTGTGTCGTACATATTTAATAGTGTTAAGTGCATTAAATAACATTTAACCGATTTTCTTTCACTGAGTTTTTAAAAGAGTGATATCTTTATTTATAAGGAAACCTATATATGACACTAAGTGGTTTTTTTATTGTGCTAAAATGTACATCACATGAAATCCAGTGTTTTAACCACATATAACTGTAAACGGCAGTGGCATTAAAACTGTTCACAGTGTTGTGCAACTATCGCTCCTTTGTTTCCAGAACCTACAGGACTTTTGTGTATGTGCTATTTTTAAATCTTCAGAGTCCTATTCTGTGTCGGTTAAATAAATCACTGTTAGTGTTAGACTAGAGAAAAGGAAGATTGGGCAAAAAAACAGACTAATATAAGTGATTTTTGTTGTAGAATAGGGCATGTTTTTTAAAAAAAATTCATACCCAGTTATATATGAACAAAACTTGGGTAATTGATGATTCAAGAATGAATTATAGGGAAAAAAGAGTGAATTATAGACAATTGAATATATAAATTCAAACTTAATAAATAGCCTAACTTCTAAGTAGATGACTATAGTATTTTCTCTGGGGCTAAACGAGAACTGTCAGCTTCTTGGTTCTATCTGTATTGCACTTGTCAATTCATTTTCAAAAGCCAAAATAAAAACCAAACTATTACTTGCTCTGGAGAAGGCATCTCTCCCTTGCCTGCATTTTGTCATTGGCAGGAATGATGACAGAACCCAGAGGTCTAAGAACTCTTGGCAAGAACACCAACTTTCTCTCCCCTAAATCTTACAGTCTCACCTCCACAATGTGCCTTGAGGCCACCATGACTCAGCTCTTGAATTCTATTTTAATTACTCGAGGGGGCAGGATTCTCAGATCACCATTGGTTGCCCACATTAGCATTTTTATAAGGTTCTGTATTCTCCTTTTTCTGATCTCCTTTACCTCCTCTTCTGTTGTCCTTTTTGAAAATTACGGTCTATCTTCTCCACATTTCTTCTGGGTTTTCTCTTCACCTTCCATCTATTTGCAATCTGATTCTCCTGTGAGGTCACTGCCACCCCTAAAGATTTCTCAAGTGGTTCTCCCTTGTATTTTGTATCTTGGGCTAGAGGTTGGGTAGTTATTTTCTTTGTTTCCCCATCCCCAGTATACCACTATCCATTCCTTCTCCCTAAAAATGTCGAAGATTTTGAAGCACGTTCAACAGACTATGCTACTTTCTGATATTATATATTTGGGATTCTAGGTTCTTTTGGCTGGTCTGTTAACTAAGTGGACATAAAACATATTAACTGCAGAAAATAAACTTAATTACATATGTCCTGGAGCCCTATAAGAATATGTGGACCCATAAGCAGTCTAGCAATTGAAGCTTATCTGCCATCCTGAGCTAAGGAAAAGAGATAGGGGTCTGATACTCCAAAGGGGAGGAAGATGGGAAGAGCAAATGTTTGTTAAATGAATGCTTGCCACGTCATGCAGAGATAATAGGCAGCAGAGAGGAATCTATCTCCAGGCCCTGCTGAACCCCCCTTACCTTGCTTACCTTTCCCAGCTCTTATGCTTCATAGTTGCCTCTGATGATAGTTCTCTTCCTGGACCAGCTCTAATGTTTCCTTAGACGGTTAAGGGGGAGGTGAAACCGCTTCCTGAGTCTTTTGGGCCTTGATTCACTTCGGATCAAAGTACTCCACATGCCAAGTGACACATTCTGGGGAGATCTTGGATAATTTCTGCATTCTTATTTTAAAATTTGGTAATTTCGGGGCACCTGGGTGACTCAGTTGCAGCATCTGACTTGATTTCACCTCAGTTCATGATCTCAGGGTTGTGACATCAAGCCCTGAATCGGGCTGCACACTAGGCATGGAGTGTGCTCAAGATTGTCTCTCTCCTCCCACTGATGCTGCCCCGTTTCCTCTCAAAAAACAAACAAAAAACCACCGAAAAAACAGAAAAAAAAAAAAAAAAACCGTGATGATTTTAGTTTCCACATAAATGATCACCCTAAAGTCCCCCACCTTTCCTTTTTGTCCCAGTCTTTCCTCCAGCAAGCTTGTACTGCGGCCTGCCAGCATCACACTAGTCTACGAGTTGTCGTCTCTACTTCCTTTGACCCTCCAGATGATGGTTAATTTTACGTGCCAGCTTGGCCGGACTAAGGAATGCCCAGATAGCTGGTCAAACGTTACTTCTGGGTGTGTCTGTGAGGTGGTTTCTGGAAGAGGTCGACATTCAAGTCAGTGGACTGAGGAAAGATCACCTCACCAGTATGGGTGGGCAGCATTCAATTACTGTGCAGCCTAAATAGGACAAGAAAGTGGAGGGAGATGCAAATTAATTCTCTCTGCTTGAGCTAAGATACTTATCTTCTCTGATTCTTGGACATTGGAGCTTCTGATTTTCGGGCCTTAGGATTCAGACCAAGGACTAATACCATCAACCCACTGATTCTCAGGTTTTTAGACTTAAAGTGGGACGTACACCATCAGCTCCCTTAGGGGCTTTCTAACTTAGATCGAATTATATGACCAGCTTTCCTGGTTCTTCAACTTGCAGATGGCAGATTGTGGGACCTCATGGCCTTCGTACAGCATGAGCCAATTCCTGTAAGAAATCTATCTATCTAGTCATTGATATACCAATCTATTAATCTATTGATCTATCCATCTATTATCTGTATCTATTTATCTATCTCCTAGATGATTTTATCTATCTATCTATCTATCTATCTATCTATCTATCTATCTATCTATCTCCCATAGATTCTGTTTCTCTGGAGAATCCCGACTAATACATCGTTTTTTACAAATGTTTAATAATCATTTTTTAAATGAAAAAAAAAAGTTAGATTGAATGATAGATTGAATGAGAACTTATAAGGCAAATTTATTAATTTCTGAAATACAGTAGAAATTGTGTATAGTTTTATTTCTTATTTAATTCTGAGGGACCTGTAGAGATGCCAACATAAATACACTTTTGCGTGGAATTATTTTGCTCTTACTTCTTGTTCATATGAACTGTTTTTGCTTCACCTGCACAGGTCTCTCAATTTAATGTATTTTTCCGTCTGCTTACTTTCCTTTCTGAAGTACCTCAGGCTGGTCTGCACTGTGCTCACATGTACCTGAATGTCCTGCCTCATTGCAGCCTGTCTAGTCTGGCTTCTTCATCTGGCTGCCAGTTAAACATCAACCAGGCACTGGAACTAATGTTAATGAAATAGAGAACCATGTCTCTAATTCATTTGGAGGGGGTGATACATATGATGAAAAAGCATGCAGAGCCTGGTTCTAAATCCCATTCTCCCAACAAAGAAACTGTAACCTGAAACTGGGTTCCCCTCTCGGTGAGTGTGGAGGCAGAAGACACAACTAACCCAAAGAGTAGTGAAAGGAAAGATTTTTCTTGCAACAAGTAAAGGAGACCTTCGGAGATATCTCTCAGAGCAGTGTCTTCCTGAACAATAAACTGGAGAAGTTTTACAGTAAGGGTGCATGTATATTCATAAAGGGCGTGGCAAAGGAGAGTTCGGTATAGAATTGGTGCAAAAGTCATCCCACGTTGACAGAGTCCAGGTCCTGGCTGACATGAAGGCTAGCAAGGGTGAGCATCCTCAGTACTCTGGGTCCAGTGAGTCCAGTGTTGAGTGCTTGAAGGAGTTTGTCTGTTTGTTTATTTATTTATTTAAACTCTGGTATAGTTAACATTCACTGTTACATTAGTTTCAGGTGTACGATACAGTGATTCAATAATTGTATTATTCAGTGCTCATCATGATATGTGTACTCTTAATCCCCTTCACCTAATTTCATCCATCCCCCACTCACCTCCCCTCTGGTAACCATCAGTTTGTGTTCTTTAGTTAAGATTCTGTTTTTCAGTTTCTCTTTTTCCTTTGTTTATTAGTTTTGTTTTTAAAATTCCATATATGTGTGAGATCATATGGTATTTGTCTTTCTCTGACTGACTTATTTCACTTAGTATTATATCCTCTGGATCCATCCATGTTGTTGCAAATGTCAAGATTTCATTCTTTTTTATGGCTGAGTAATATTCCATTATATGTATATATGTATGTGTGTGTGTATATATATATTCTCACTCTTCTCACTCTTCATCCATTCATCTATCCATTTGGATAGAAAATTTGGGCTGCTTCCATAATTTGGCTATTATAAATAATGCTACAATAAATATAGGATTGCATATATCTTTTTGAATTAGGGTTTTTTGGGGTTTGCTTTTATTTTTGTTTGGTATTCTTTGAGTAAATACACAGTAATGGAATTACTGGATTATATAGTGATTCTATTTTTAATTTTTTGAGGAACTTCAGTACTGTTTTCCACAGTAGCTGCACCAGTTTGCATTCCCAGCAACAGTGCCTGAGGGTTCCTTTTTCTCCACATCTTGTTGTTTATTTGTTGTTTCTTACGGTTTTGATTTTTTAGCCATTCTGATAGGCATGGGGTGCTATCTCATTGTGATTTTGATTTGAGCATCTCTTCATGTGACTGTTAGCCATCTATACCTCTTCTTTGGAGAAATATCTGTTCATGTCTTCTGCCTATTTTTAAATTGGATTATTTGTTTTTTTTGGTGTTGAGTTGTGTAAGTTCTTTATATATTTTGGATATTAATCCTTTATCAGATATATCATTTGCAAATATCCTCTCCCATTCGATTGGTTGTCTTTTTGTTTTGTTGTTTCTTTTGTTTTGCAGAAGCTTTTTATTTGATGTTGTCCCAATAGTTTATTTTTAGTTTTGTTTCCTTTGCCTCAGGAGTTATATCTAGAAAAATGTTGTTATGGCTGATGGAATTGCTATGCTCTTTTAGGGTTTTTATGGTTTTAGGTCTCAAATTTAGGTCTTTAATACATTTCAAGTTTATTTTTATGTATGGTATAAGAAAGTGGTCCAGTTTCATTCTTTTGCATGTAGCTGTCTTCTTCTCCCAACACCATTTGTTGAAAAGACCGTCTTTTTCCCATTGCATATTCTTGTCTCCTTTGTTGAAGATTAATTGACTATATAATCATGGGTTCGTTTCTGAGTTCTCTATTCTGTTCCATGCATCTATACATCTATTTTTGTGCCAGTGCCATACTGTTTTGATTACTACACTCTTGTAATATATGTTGATATTTAGAGTGGGTTAGAGCAGAAATAAACAAAATAGAAACAAAACAAAACAAACTAGAACAGATCAATGAAACCAGAAGTTGGTTCTTTGAAAAGATCAACAAAATTGGTAAACTTCTAGCCAGACTCATCAAAAATGAGAGTAAGAGAGGGATGACTCAAATAAACAAAATCAGAAATGAGAGAAACAACCCCCCACGCCACAGAAGTACAAAGGGTTATAAGAGAATATTATGAAAAATTATATGCCTATAAATTGGACAACCTAGAAGAAATGGACAAATTCCTGGAAACATATAACCTCTCAAGCTGAATCAGGAAGAAACAGAAAATTTGAACAGACCAGATACCAGCAATGAAATTGAATCAGCAATCAAAGAACTGCCTACAAACAGACGTTTAGGGCAAGACAGCTTCAAAGATGCATTCTATCAAACATTTAAAGAAGAGTTAATAACTATTCTTCTCAAGCTTTTCCAAAAAAGAGAAAAGGAAGGAAAGCTTTCAGTCCATTCTATGACGCCAGCATTACCCTGATACCCAAATTGGATAAATGACACTACAAAAAAGAGAACTTCAGGTTCTCTTTATCAATATCTCTGATGAACGTAGATGCAAAAATCCTCAACAAAATATTAACAATCTGAATCCAGCAATACATTAAAAAAAATCATTCACTAAAATTGAGGGGAATTTATTTCTTAGATGCTAGTGTGGTTCTGTATTCACAAATCAATCAATGTGAAAAATCACATCTATAAGAGAAATGATAAAAATCGTATGATCATCTCAATAATTGCAGAAAAAGCATTTGACAACGTACAACATTCATTTATGATAAAAACCCTCAACAAAGTAGGTTATGGAGAATGTACCTCAACATAATAAAACCCATATGTGAAAAACCCGCAGCTAATATCATACTTAATGGTGGAAAAACTGAGAGCTTTTCCCCTAAGACCAGGAACAAGACAAGGATCTCCGCTTTCACCACTTTCATTCAACATCATACTGGAAGTCCTAGCCAATCAGACAACAAAATGAATAGCATCCAAATTGGTAAGGAAGAAGTAAAACTTCCACAATTAGCAGATGGACATGATACTATATATAGCAAAACCTGAAGATTCCATGAAAAAACAAAAACAAAAACAAACAAACAAAAGCACTAGACCTGAATGAATGAATTCAGTAAGGTCACAGGATACAAAATCAATATACAAAAATCTGTTGCATTTCTATACACTAATAATGATGTAGCAGAATGAGAAATCAAAGGGGTTTAAATCCTGCAATAACAACTCAAGAATGTGTGTTAGGTCAACCTTTACTTTTGAAGCAGTACTGGAAGTGTTACCACTGGTTTGTCTCTGTTATGGTTAAATTGTCTCCTGGCTTGAGACTAGCTGCTTGGTTTTCTGTTTGTTTTTGGTTTTTTTTTGTTTTGTTTTGTTTTCGTTTTCGTTTTTGTTTTTTTGTTTTTTTTTTTTTTTTTAGAGAGAGAGAGTGTGTGTGGACACATGAACGGGGGTGGGGTGGTTAGGAGCAGATGGAAGGGGAGAGAGAGAATCTTATACAGGCTCTATGCCCAGCGCAGGGCCCGATGCAGGGCTTCATCTCACGACCCTGAGATCATGACCTGAGCTGAAATCAAGAGTTGGACAATTAACGGACTGAACCACCCGGTGCCCCATGGCTGCTTGATTTTATGTTCTTTTTTCCTTTAAACTTATTAACTACTGAGGTCTCTTTTTCTGCAATTTTAACATATCCCAGAATGTTCTGCAAGAAATGTGCTTGAGTAAGTCAGTGCCAATCAGGCATAGACCACAAAATGCTTGGGAGACCAGAAATGACTTCTTTTATGTTAAGAAAGCTATGTCTCATCCTTCTTTTTCCAGGAGCCCCTAATCCTCTGTCTACAGAACCAGAGTTCTTTTGAGTAGTAGTTGATTTTAAGCTAGAGCAGGAAAAATACAAGAGAGTCTGGAGAATCTTCAGTGCCAGTTTGCCTATTTGAAGATTCAACTGTATACTATATCCTTTAATGTATCTTTACCCTGAAACAATTTAACCTATCCAGATTTAATCTATCATTAGATAAAAAGCCTGGCTTTACAATGGTTATGACAGCCATATCCTCAACTTGATCGGCAGGTCTGAGTTTGAATAGCTTATAGTTTTTCAAAACATTTCTCAATTATTTATGCTTGGGCTTGAAATGATCCCTCCAAATTTATTATTCACTAAAACGGCCAGTTCTTTTCGGAGCTTATCCAATTCTTCTAAAATCTTGCTACATCAAGCCAACTTGAACCAATGTTATTAATATTTTGATCCTTCAGAATCTTCCCTAGACCAACAAGTTAGTTATATACGGTTTCTGTTTTATAAGTTATCACAACAAAAATTTGTACCAAAATGAACCTGTCTTCCAATGCATCACATGTAATCATTGTAACAAATGTTTCACAACAGTATAATATGGATTACATCTTTACAACTCCTATAAACAGTTTATTTTTTTATTCATTTGCCCCCTAGATCCCTTGTTAAAATAACATCTTTTTTTTCTAGGCCATAATCCCTTTATAAATCAAGAGAGGCTAGAGAATGCTGTGATAACAACTCTAAGATAATCAGTGGCTTAAAACAACAAAGATTTATTTCTCTTTCATGACACTGAGGGCTCTTATTGACCCTAGGGACTTACCTCCATTCCAAATGAAAAGAGTGTAGGAGTGTTTCACCCTTGCTTTTAATTTTTCTGGTTAATTCAATTTGTAACTGATTGCCACAACAAGTTCTAATTCACCAAACTCCAGGGGGCAAGGATGTTCAATCTGCACTATGCTCAAAAAGATGGGAGAACCAAACATCAGTTAGAAACTAGTGACTAGGGTGCCTGGCTGGCTCAGTTGGTAGAGCATGTGACTCTTAATCTCGGGGTTGTACCTTCAAGCCCCACACTGGGTGTAGAGATTACCTACAAATAAAATCTTAAAAAAAAGAAAAACTAATGATTAAATAGAACACTCCTCCCTTTTATTGGACTGGTGTTCTGTGGAAAACCTGAGATATGCTGGCTTTGTCTGTATAATAACTGAGCAATTTCATGCAAACTTCTATGAACACTTCCTAAATATAATATTTCAGTTGTTGGTGGGAATACGTGGAGCGTTTCCAAGTGAAAATTTGTATTCCAACTGGCACCATCAGTTTCTATTTAACATTGTTCGTAGATGTTTTAGTGTGAAGATTTTTGAATCTCATTATTTTAAATATAGTTATTCTTCCAAATTCTTCAAATTGTCTGCATTATGCCCAGTAATTTTCTGGATCCCTTAAAGGTTAATGAAGGAAGGAATCTTTTGCATCACATTTTGTATGGTTTGTTAAAAACATGTTATGTTAATGAAAATGTAATGTAAAGCATATTAAGGTGGTTAAAGGCCAAAAGGTGACAAAAGATGAGTTATGCTTTTATTATCAGATATCAAAATTCACAAAAGCTAACTTTTTGTTAGAAGTGTTGGTCTTTATTTTATTTCATTCTGATGCTAGTTTGTATTTATTGAGCATTTACTAAGTGTAAAGCATTTTACATTTGTAATGTGACAGCTATGTACGTGTATTCTCTACTCAGGACGCAATAGATTGGCGGAATGTAATGTATAATGATCAACAATTATGCACTCTTGACAATTTACACATATCATCTAATATTATCTAATTGCAGTCTAGTAGAAGAGGAGCTATAAAAACATGATCATGTGTTACTTTTCTAGTCTAAATTCTCCAACTAATTTTCATTGCTACAAAGTTTAAGTGTGAATATTTTGGTAATAGATGTTAAGAATTTTGTGACCATAGAGATCTCTTCAGTCTTATATCATTTATTCCTATTTTCTGCCTCAGCTTTGCCTTATCCAGTTGTACTTAATTCGTTGTAATTTTCAGAATAAATCATGCTTAGAAGTGTCTCCATGCTTTTCCTCATAGTATCATTGTCTTTGCCAATATTCTCTTATCTTGGATATTTTTAATGGCATGAAAATGCTCACAATATATAAATGTGAAAAATGGTTAGAGAACAGTAAACCTATATATATGTTCTGACTCATTTTGGTAAAAAATGCAAATATATTCATAGAGCAATATTAGAAAGGCATGATTCAATGTAAACGTTTATTTATTGGTGACATAGTTACCAATTTTTCATAGCTGTTTGTATTTAATGTTCTATACTAAAAATGTATTATTTGTAATCAGGAAAAAAAATTGAAACCTGTTACTACTTTCACAGTGAAAGAAAAGAAAAATATGGATTCCATTTG
Source organism: Ursus maritimus (assembly GCF_017311325.1). Lineage (NCBI taxonomy): Eukaryota > Metazoa > Chordata > Mammalia > Carnivora > Ursidae > Ursus > Ursus maritimus. The sequence continues at coordinate 644,184 of NW_024424453.1, read as the reverse complement.
TTCAACTGAAAAACTCCTACCACTAGTGTCTTAATCTCAAACCAAATCCCATTTTCTCTGAAAAGAAGTTTCTTTCTTCTATACTGTTATTGTGCTTTCCGTAACTCTCTAGATTATCAGCCTACTGTACAATATCGCTTGTCTACTTTTATATTAAACCATAAGATATTTGAGATCAGTGATCATAATATTTACTCTTTTGATGTCCAACATATAGTATAGCAAATGTATGTATGGAAATTTAAGTACAATAAATCAATAAATTGAATTAAACCAATTAAATAAACTGAATCACCAGCTACCAAGTAGAGGCACAGGAAATAAGTAAATGCAACAAAAGGAAATGTTTCAGTCTGACAATAGAAATCTAGGAAGATAATATGGAACCTGACCTTTGAAAACTGTTTTATTAAAATGTATGTCAGTTTCCTCATTGGAAACTTTAATGACTCCAGTCGTATAAGCATGTAATTCAAACACTTTCATACCCCTGTAAACCCTTCTACAATTTGAGAAAATAATTAGGAAAACTAAGTTGTGGTAATTTTAATGGACACTTTTTTTAAAAAAATGAAGTTTTTATTTTAAAAAAGCCTTCGGATTACAGAAGATTTGCATAGACAGGATGGAGAGTTCCTGTGTACTCAGTACATAAGTTTCTGTATTGTTATACCCTACTTCACCATGTTATATTTGTCACTACTAATCTTCTAATGTTGATATATTATTATTAAATGAACTCCATATTTTTTTTCAGATTTTATCAATTTCCCTCAGTGTGTTTCTTGTTGTAAGAGCCCATCCAGGATACCACATAATATTTAGTTGTCATGTCTCCTTAAGCCTTCTCTGGACTGTGAGTTTCTTAAACTTTTCTTTTATGACTTTAACAGTTCTGATGAGTAGTGGTCACATACCCTCAACTTGGGTTTTCTCAATATCTTTCTCAAGTTAAACTAAGATTATGAATTTGCAGTAGGAAGACCACAGAGGTAAAGTGCCATTCTTATCACATCATGTCATATTGTTGAGGTGGTATTTGCTAAGATTATCCACTGCAAAATTACTTTTTCCCCCTCATTTCCATATTTGGAAGGAGTTCGTATAGGGTAGCTCATACTTAAAAAGGGATGGGTGTTAAACACAATCTTGAAGGGGAAGTATCTACATAGATTAATTAGAATTCTGTAGGAGAGATTTAGCTATCCTCATTTATTTATATCAGTTTGGACTTGGGGATATTTATTTTATACTTTGAGTTTTAATCCAATATTACTTACTTACTTACTTGCTTACTTAATTACATTGTTCTAGCTTTGGGATCTGAGAATGCTTTCATATTGGCTTCTTTGTCTCTTTGACACTGTCAGAACTTCATCGTTTTTTGTTCTTTGTTCATACTTCCTTACTTTCTGGATAGGAAGATTTTCACAGCTTTGAAAGCATCAGAGTATTCTAGTTTGAGCCAAGGTAAAAATTTCATAAGTAGGAAGAATGCAGAAAATTTTCAGTGTATTGGAGTCTGTCATGGATGGAGCCAAGAGAGAATTAGGGGTTGTAGTGAGAGATGAGTCTGGAAATGGAAGTGGAGCCATTGAGTGAGATTTGAGATGTGACATGAAGGTATTTTGACTTATTGTATAAATCATGAAAACATTTTCATAAGGGAAGTGACAAAAATAACTTTTGTTTTAAAAAATAATTTATGGGGGCGCCTGGGTGGCACAGCGGTTAAGCGTCTGCCTTCGGCTCAGGGCGTGATCCCGGCATTATGGGATCAAGCCCTACATCAGGCTCTTCTGCTATGAGCCTGCTTCTTTCTCTCCCACTCCCCCTGCTTGTGTTCCCTGTCTCGCTGGCTGTCTCTATCTCTGTCGAATAAATAAAATCTTTTAAAATAATAATAATAATAATGTATGTAGTAGTATACAGTGTAGCTTGGAATAGGAAGAGTCCAGAGGCAGAGAAATCATTGAGTAAACTTCTTACAATTTTCCTGCACTGAAATTGTGAGGAAATGAATTAGAGACAGCACTAGGCAAAGTTTCTTACCCTCCTTCTTTATATATGATTTGAAAAAATTGTGGATATTAGTACATATGGACTTCAACTTTATTTTCTCTCTTCAATTTTGATTGCTAATGACATATTAAAAGTGTGCACATTGTTTTGCTTCTCAAAATGGTAATGAGGTTGCATCAGATTAACCTTCTCTCTAGGAGACATAAGAAAATCTGGGGTATATCAGTTATGAGGTGTTGCATAAAGAAGAAAAGATTTGGGAGGTCCAGATCTAAGATTTGAAGGAAAATTGAAGCATAAAACAATGACCACAGTATTTAGCCCTCCTTTCCTCTTCTATGCATTTCCAGTTCTTAAAGCAGTTACTGAGAACCTGAGAGGCTAAACTTCCTTTTGAAACATTTATGGAGTTTGAAAGGACACAAACTGAACTTAGGGAATGCTCAGCACTTCGGGTCCTGAAACTCCTCTAGTATTTGGTTGGGAACATCAAAGCACTAAACATTAATATTAAGAGAGAACTGGGTAAAATATGTTTACAGGGACTGAAATTTAAAATCCTTTGAATCCTGTTAGGATGGCAGTGATTGGTATTGCTTATAGTTTTATATTAGAGCAAATGTAAAGCAAAAGCAAAAGTAAATCCTCCCTGGAGAAAAATGGCATTAACCGAAACCTCAAATTATCTTTCCAATTTTACATAAAGAATGTCTGGCACTTATCAAGCATGTGAGAAGATCAAAATATATAAAATATGTGATTAATAAAAACAGCGATAATAGTAGATTATGGAGTTATCACACATAAACTTTAAAATAACCATGGTTTCTTATGGCAAGTAGTAGTATTAGAGGTAAAGAGGGAATTTTTTAAATAATAAAAATCTATTAAATTACAAAGTGAGAATTTGACATAATTTAAGGGTAAAATACAATTGCAGATATTTTCTTACACCTCTCTCAATAGCTGATGGAATGCATGGATAACAAATCAGTTGTTGACAACTACAGATTACAGGATCTTTTAAAAGTACACAAATTTGTAAGGTAGTGGAATGAAATTAGAAATTAAAAATCAAAATATAATTTTAAAATATCCATATTTTTTCAAAAGGAAACATCTGTCAAAATGACCATGGATACTCTAAAAATATCAAAATATCAAAGAATAGGAAAGTAGCTAAAACATAATGTACTAAAATTTATGACATGTACCTAAAATTGTGTGTACAGAAAAATTTATAGACCTGAGTACATCCTGAAACAATTAGGTAGGCTAATCATGAAGTTGTAAAGATCCATTTTAAGATGTTTGAAGAAAAACAGCAAATTAAATGTAAAGAAGCAGAAGGGAGAAATTATAAAGGTAAATGTAAAATAAAATCAGGAAAAAAATACTTCAGAAAAGGTCAAAGTACAATAGTTGGTTCTTTGAAAAAATAATAGAATTGGCAAATCCCAAGAAAGAATGATAAAATTTAAAAAGGGAACACACATACTTTTGATGTCAGAAATGTAAAAGGAGTTAGTAATACAGATCCTACAAACACTAAAAAATTATTAAAAAGTATTAACAGATTTATGTCCATAAAATTATAATTTTAGATTAAAAAAAACTGAGATAATATAGTTTAAAACAACTGAAAGTGTAAATGAAATTGTTCTCATAAAAATAACTCCAAACTTAGACATCTTCACCAGAGAATTCTAACATTTTTTAGGAAATAAATAACATTTATATACAAACTCTTGCAGAGGATATAAAATGTTGAAATAATTTCCAAGTAATTTTGTAACATTGTTTTATTTTGACACTCACAATTGATCACACACATTGCAGGAAAAAATATTCAGGGGCACACTCTTTCTCATGCACATAATTAATATCATAGGCAATATACTAGCAAATTGTTCCCAGAAATTTATTGAAAAATATAATAACAAGAAGTTAGGTTTATCCAAAGAAGAAAGGTTGAATTATCATTATAATCAATTATCAAAATAAATAATCAATATAAGTCAACAAATGGTCAGAATAAAGGAGAAAAAAATATTTAGATATCTGTAGAGATAGAGTTTATTCATAGCTGGACTGGAATCCAGACTACATAAGAAACTCTTAAAGCCAAAGTTACCCCCCACCTCTAAATATATGGGCAGATGACTTAGTCATTTCATATAAAAGAAAGCACAAATGGCCTATCAGCATATGTAGATACTCAAGATCATTAATCCTCAGGAAACTGAAAATTCGTAATTTAAAATGCTACTTCAAACCCAGTGGAAGTTTCCATAGATATCTTATGTATTATCCCTACAAGCTAGAAACAACAAAAAAGATCAGCATAAATTGCAGTATACTCAGCAATAACAATGAATGAAATTGTTATCTGGGAATAGCATGGATGAATCTTAAAAACAAAGAAGCCAGACACAAATGAGTACTTCTCATTCCTGGTTTCAGCTCAGAGAGAGAGAGAGAGAGAGAGAGAGCTGTATCTCTTACTCACAACTCTACGTGACTACAAACATTTCAGAAGCAAGAATAATGCAAAAAATTCTTGGTATATGAGAATCGTCATGGATGACCCAGAAAGAATTGGGAAGACAGTTTAATACCACATAAACATCCTGCTACTGATCGTAATATCAAATAGATTTGTTATCCATTGTTTTTTATTTTTCAATCCAGTCTTTACTATGATGGTTAATACAGGCTAAATTTTCCCACTCCAGCCACTTTTTCTCCACAGTTCCAAAGTGCTCTCGTTATTCTACCATAAACAAGAGGCTCCCATTCTCTTATATTAATTTAAGCATTCATGATCAGTACAGATGTGTATAAGTAGTGGCAAGCAGTAGTATTAGAGGTCAGTTTTTTAATTTGGTGCTCAAGTTGTCCCAGATTTGCCCCGTGGCACGGTCAGAAATCAAAGAAAACTGTATTACTGATTTTGCTTAAAGTAGCCAGCACATAAAAGGCATCCTCTTATTGCCTGATCCTGGCAGACTGTCTCACCTCTATTTGTTATGCCATGGGTGACTATGGTGGAATGTGAAAGTAATCATCACATGAGCATCAACAATTGGTAAATCATGAAGAATCGCTATGATTCATCTCTCAGTTCCTAGATTTGCTAAAAATGCTTACAATCAAAATTTTGAAAAATCAGTTTAACTCCAAAGAATTTTTAAAATATTGATAAGTATCAGAAATATCAAACAAATGTTAATTGTAGCCTCAGCCCGGTGCCTTCTACATAGTTCCTTCCACACTTCTGTAATGGGACCAACCATAACAAACTACATGGTATGTTGGAGGAGCATGTGCTCTTCTATGTGGCTGTTGTCTCTTGCTGTGTAGCTACCAATATATCCCAGCTGTTTTGGCCAGAGAAGACTAAAAGAGAAGAAGACTGAAAGGAAATAATAAAAAAAATTCCATTTAATATCTGAGATGTGAAGAAGCTCCTAATATCCTCAACTTATTAAAAAGAAAAGCAAATAATTTTAACAATATCTTTAATGAATCATTTTAATTATATACACATATATAGATATTTTTTCTAAAAATAACTCATTTCAAATGAATATATATTAATCTATGTGAATCTTGCTTAAAGTATATTAATAATGATAATTAGTGCATTACAACTAAATGGAAAATAAAGAATTTGCAGAAACTAACTTGCATATTGCAAAATACTCCATTTTACCATTCACAGATATTAGCTATGAGAATCAATTTTGTGGAAACTAATGGACTCAGCATGATTTTTGTGAGCACATTATCAGTGTTCTAAAAAATGAGAATAGTGTCCTTTAATTAAATGACACTATTAGCCAGTTTCACTCTAACCAACCTCTTCATTTTTATCACAAAGCAACTGATTACACCATTCTATAATTAAAGCATAAAAGTGCATGCCAATGAGAATTTGACTCTGTTGAGACTCATATTGTTACTACCTAACTTAAAAAATTTTAAATAATGAAATCAAACATTTGCACATGATACTGTGTTTGGTTATCAGATTTGATGTAAGCTGCTAGTTTTTGATAAAGAAAAATGAAAGATAAAATTGTAAAGGAACTAAAACTTTTTTTGTAGAGTAAAAATGCCTATGTATCTTTTAGGAGAAACCTTTGCTATAAGGGCACAGAAATGCTGAAAATAAAAAGAATGGAAATAAAATAGATTATGCCAACACTAACAAAAAATACTGGTATAGTAAATATGCTAATTTATTTAACAAGATCAGTGTTTAATAGCATGGCCAAGATGTAGTGCAGTTCTTTAGTTCAGTATATGATTTTCATAGGATGTGATTTTTGCTGATTGGTCAGACAAGAGTAATCACCTGGTCTATTCTCTTATATCCTCTTTCTTCCGCACCTGTGCCATCAGTTCCTATGATGTCCAGATCTGCTCCCTGTGGATTCCAACTCTGACAAGTACTAAATTTACAGCCTTGAATAACTGAAGTAAATCAAATGTTCCCAAAGGTCAAATCCCAAAATAAGTAAGGAGTCCTTTTTAAAAGGATTTGTTTGGATCTATTTTAAATAGCTACTTGGTATTACATTGGGAAACTTCTTTTCCCTTGTTCTTTTCAGGACACAGAATTTAGGACACAACAGTATTGGTATCCTTTCGGTTTTAAGAACTGGATTCAAGTTTTGTCTCAGTTAATTCAACATTTATTTATTGAGCATATTGAACAATATACTTGTAACAATGCCAGTTTCAATGGCTAGAAAAATGCATAAAAAAATCTCTTCTTGAGACGCTGACAGGATCTTGGAGATACAGACTAGTAATTTAACAGTTACATAGCCGTGTAATAAGAGATATATGGATTCACCCAACCCAATTTAAGTGAGTACAGTAGTGTTCTAATAGCTTCAGAGGGTTTGACCATTTGCATAACATCCAGATCATCCCCCTTCCAAGGGACCAGTTTAGCATAAGGGCTGCAGGAATAAAGAACCATGATTTACTTTCTTCACATTCCTGTTTTACATACATACATAGAAAGAACGCAAGATTAAGGGACAAAGGTGGCTGCAGAAGCACAAAATCTCTAGTAGTTCCCCTGGACTGTTGCAGGAACAAAGCCTGAGATTCAGGAACCACCTTCCACCAGGGCACATAATTAAGCAAGTGACATTTGGCAACATGTTTTTAACATAAAATGAGCAAATGTTTTAAAGAGAATTACACCAAGCAATACAAGTTTAGGCATTATTTTTCTAGCTGAGAAATACATTTAATGCTTGTCCTCTGTGATTTTATAGCTTCCTCGGCAACTGTCTAACTTAGGTACTTCCACATGAGGGTGTCAACCTGATGAGGACCAGAGTTATGTTTTATTCACACTATGATCTTCAGCACAGATATCAGTATATAAACATATCAAGTGGTGCAGAACGCCAGCAGCCCCTAATATTTTGAGCTGGGGAATCAAATTGCTGAAATTGGAGGGGAAAAGGCAAAACATGCAAAATAAACACCCTAGTTCATGTCTGAGACAAAATTATATAGACGAATATATAATACTTATAGCTAAATTTTTCAAATTAAGCAGATTTTTTGTATAATCTTTACTGCCTAATCATACGTAGAGAGTTGTTCCGTGATTACACAGAGATATAAATTATTTCAAAGATTCCGAATGAAGAAAGAATAGATGCATTGATTTTACTTTCTTTAAAATTAAAGAAGCTTCAGTTGTTCAAGTTAATTCATAAAGACTCAAACACTACAGCTTCTGAGACACCTTTAGATATTTTATTACAACGTTAAGTATATGTGTTTTTCTGTTTTAATTGCAATATTCCGAATCATAAGTTGTGATAGTTGTATTATTTTTTAAAGATTTTATTTATTTATTTGACAGAGAGAGAGCACACAAGTAGGCAGAGTGGCAGGCAGAGGTAGGAGTAGCAGGGAGCCCGATGTGGGGCTCGATCCCAGGACTCTGGGATCATGACCTGTGCCGAAGGCAGATGCTTAACTGGCTGAGCCACCTGGTGCCCCAGTAGTTGCATTATTTTGTGTTAACACTTATGTTCGTTTTTTTAGAGATATAGCAATGCTTAGTATCAGAATATTTGCATTTAAGTCATAGATCTGGCAATTAGTCCCTGACAAACTGCAAGTCAGTTTATCATTTTGAACCACAATATCCCATTTTATGAAGTCTGGACAAAAGCATGTGATATGTGAAAGTGCTTTGCAGCTATAAATTATGGTTGGAAATGAAGTATATATTAAGATACTATCCATGGTTTTCAAATTTCTCAAAAATTGTTATGCTTCAGGATGAAGTATGTTTTCTTCAGAATGTATTTTATGCAGGATCAAGTGCCATCTATTTTAAGAGTAGAACTATATTCATTATAGTTGTTGAAATCAAATATCTCGTTCAACCAATGGTTACCACCAGCCCCCAAACCAAATAAATAAATATAAGGATTGGTAGGTTGAATCTTATTTATAAAAGGGAGCGAACATGGGAAAACAACAACAATAAATACAGAATTATTGAACCAAGGTGCAAAACTTATATGCATAACAGGATTTACCTCAAGGCATCTATTTTGTTTTGTTTTATTTTGTCTTGTTTTGTTTCATTTGTTAGTAGACTCTACCACATAGCTTTATAGCACTCTCTCTGGATCCAACTTTTCCTATGAGTGGCCTTTTTATACACTTATATGTCCCAAGAGAGAAAACAACTAATCATCCTGTAGCTGTAGAAAGAAGAGCAATTCCTCTTGTGAATAATAGAAAATTTTTAAAAATACTGAGTTTACAAAAAAAAAAAAAATCAAAGCTGCAAAAGGCTCCAGCAATAAGGGATATTTATCACCAAGAAATATTCTTGATATAAAAAAAGAACAAGGTGTTTAAATTCTGAGGAAAGGCATTTACTACCCAGAATTAAATCAGTTTTATAACTTGCAAGCTGCTTTAATCTGTCACAGGAAGGAAGGATGATGATTATATATTACAGGTAGTTAAAGGTGTGGTTTTTAAAAACAATTATTTGAGTTAGAATGAACCTGAGAACATAAAATAGTCTCATGACCCGCCCCATCCATTATGTTTGGAATAATAATCCTAGACAGTTATATGGCATAATAATAAATAGTCTCTTAAGTTAACAAATTTAAAAGTGTATTTTTCATCATCGAGATCACTAACTAGCAGTTATTGAACATTTAGTGGAAGCTTGACTCTAATGGGTATTGACCCTATAAAGAATAAAATTTAAATACAGAATGCTTTCCCATAAGACAAACATTACAGTCAGTCATGTCAAATGGAGTGATTTTTGTCCACACAGGTGTTCTTTATAAAATCAGAAAAATATGTTTTAATTTTTAATCATTATGTACCTGGCTATATACCTGAGATGGAGTGGAATAGAGAATTATACATGTTCAACATAAATATATCCAAGAATAACAGAAACTAGGACTTTATATAGTCGTTAAGTAATCTATAAAATATTAAGGTTAAAAAAAATTAAATCAGTGAAGATGCAAACCACTCATCTGAGCACTCAGGTCATTCACTGGCCAACTGCTCCTGGACACAGCAAACATGATCAACCCAAGAGTGTAACAAGATCTCCTCTTCATGAAGTGGCTGGGCTGTATGTTCAGGTCCCCCTTGCACGCCTGACCTTGACTTTACCCTGCATCCTTAATCTCTGCTTTAGCTGCTTGATGAGCCATAGTGAAGTCTTCAACCAAGATAGAGGCTCAATCATCAGTAGGACACTGAAGACTAAATATTGCCAACATCTACTGCATACTAGGTGCCATGGGCTGTGCTAAGTTTTTTAATTTGCATTAGCCAATGCAATGATGAGTATCAGTGTACAAACTAGATGTCATTGTTATCTCCACTTTACAGATGAGAGAATAAAATACATAGTTTAACGTTCTTGCAAAAAGTATAGGGTAGAAGCTATAATGCAGAATTCACATCTAAGCAGTTCAGTTCTTTATCCAGGAATGCCAAGGCCTCATTGGCTTTTAGTTAATTCTATGGCAACATGAAATGACAATGTCCCTACATTTTATCCTCAGTGTACCAAATCCCCAGGCCCGTTATACCATTTCTAGGTTGAAAATTTTAGTAAAATATCACATTTCATTACTAAACTGAGGCTACTCATAGATACAAAGATACATGCAAATGTCTTCAAGGACCACTTCTTAAACAACATATCTATAGCTGCTTCCTTTAGTTTTTTGTTGTTATTGTTTTATTATTATTATTATTATTTGCTCGTTTTGTGGTAACAGAGTTCTCCATCATTTACACAATCTGACATATAAGCTTATAAACACATAAACATCATTAACATAAAAACTTAGTTGAATTTATGAATAAAGGAAAAAATACTCCTAATATTTTTTAAGTCCAGTGGAAGAGCAGAGAATGAGCAAAACTTACACCCCTCTGTCCATAAGGCATGGACTGCCCTGTTCTTCTATCTCCACCGGCCTGGTATAAGGGGTAGTAATTCTACCACGGGGAGAAGAGAAAGATAGTACTGGCTAGCAGTGCACTCTCTTCCAAAAAAGCAGCCTTTAAATCTAGCAAAGAAGGCATGCCACATAAAGCAGTGTCATCATGGCGATCAAGACTCAATAACCGTATCTGGAGAAGTACCAGTCTGAATGAAATAGCAGAAGCTTAAATAGGACTGACAGACCACCCCCCCTTCCATTCATAAAAATATTTTGGAAGAACCAAGGCAACAACCTAGAGAGGAGAATCATTGATTAAGATCCAGTTTGTTAAAACAGTCAAACTGTAGATTAGAACAGTGTCATTTTATTTTGCTTTGTTTAATTTTTCTTCTTTCGAACAAAATATGCAAAACAGTTTTAATTGTCTTCAGCATTTTTAGAAACATGATCTTTGTTTTGATGTTTCCTATGCTATTTTTACAGATGTGTAAGGATTCTTATTTGTTCTTCAGTATATTGCCAGTACTTCATTATTTATTTATATGACTTGATCACTGTAATTTGTCTAGAGAGCCACATAAATATTTATTGTCTCTCCATTCATCCATCCATCCATTTATCCATCCTTCTATTAATTTAACTGATAAAAGTTAAATGTTTATTGTGTTTCAGACACCAGACACCATGGTAGGCTGTGGGTAGACAGAGGTAAATAAAAGACACATCATACCTACATTTAGGAAGCTTACAGTTGAAGGAGTCTGATGTTAAACAAATAAGCAAATAATGAATAATTATAATATGATGAAAGAGCTATGAAAAGAGGTTATTGGGTACTGAATATGGCTGTTTACTAGAGGGTTTCTAAGGAAAGTGGTCTAAACTAAGATTTGAAAAATTGAGTTTTGAGGAAGAAAAACATATTTCAAACAAATCATAAAGACCCTAGAGCTGGAACTGACATTGTATGTTAAAAAAACTCAAGAGACAAATGTGAAACAAGGTTTCATTATTCTTTCTAGCCATCTAAGACTATCTCCACCTAAACTTTCCATAAATAATCAAGCCTAGAAAGAGAATAACAGCTTTCTCATCTAAGATGCTGCTGAAAAGCATCAGTATCTTCACTAGAAGTTACAGTAGTGAAGATTATAAGGAGAGAGAGAGAGAAATTCCTTAACTTTTATAGAGCCATTAAATGTTCATTCAGTTGCCAAATTCTTTTTAATTTTTTTTTATTTTAGTTAACACACAACGTTATATTAGTTTCAGGTATACAACATAGTGATTGGACAAGTTATACATTATGCTGTGCTCACAAGTGTAACTACAATTTCTCACCATAAAACATTATTGCAATATCATTGACTATATTCCTTATGCTGTGCTTTTATTCCTGTGACTTATTCATTCCATAACTGGAAGCCTGTATCTCCCACTCCCCTTCGCCTATTTTGCCCATACCCCTCCCTCTGGCAACCATCAGTTTATTCTCTGTACAGGTCTGATTCTGCTCTTTGTTTTGTGTTTATTCATTTTTTTACCCCATATATGAGTGAAATCATATTATTTGTCTTTCTCAGACTGACTTATTTTACTTAGCATAATACCCTTTAGGTCTATCTGGCAAATGGCAAGATCTCATCCTTTTTTTCTGGCTGCATAATATTCCACAGTAAGTATATGTGTGTGTGTGTGTGTTTATATATGTGTGTATGTTTATATATGTGTGTGTGTGTGTGTGTACATATACATATATATAACATCTTCCTATTCAGTCATCTATCAATAGACACTTAGGTTGCTTCCAAGTCTTGGTTATTGTAAATAATGCTGCAATAAACATAGGGGCACATACATCTTTTTGAATTCATGTTTTCATTTTCTTTGGATAAAAACCCAGTATTGACATTAGTAGGTCATATGGTATTTCTATTTTTAATTGTTTGAGGGAAACTCCATACCGTGTTCCGTAGTGGCTGCACCAATTTACATTCCTACCAACAGTGCATGAGGGTTCCTTTTTCTCCATGTCTTCACCAACACTTATTATTTCTTGTCATTTTGTTTTTTAGCTACTCTGACAAGTATAATGTGTTATCTCATTGTGGTTTTGATTTGCATTTCCCTAATGATTGGTGATGTTGAGAATTTTTTCATGTTTCTACTGGCCATCTGTATGTCTTCTTTGGAAAAATGTCTATTTAGGTCCTCTGCCCATTTTATTATAAACATTTTTTTTTTGGTGTTAAGATATATAACTTCTTTATATATTTTAGATAATAACCCCTTATCAGATATATCATCTGCAAATACTTTCTCCCATTCAGTAGGTTCCTTTTCTGTTTTGTTGATGGTTTCCTTCACTGTGCAAAAGCTTTTTCTTTTTCCGTAGGCCCAATAGTTTATCGTTGCTTTTGTTTCCCCTGCCTTAAGAAGCATATCTAGAGAAATGTTGCTACCAACAATGTTAGACAAATTATTGCCCATATTGTCCTCTAGGATTTTTATAGATGAATGTCTCACATTTAGGTCTTTAGTCCATTTTGAGCTTATTTTTGTGTATGCATTATTTTTTACATGTAGCTTCCCAGTTTTCTCAGCACCATTTATTAAAGAGATTGTCTTTTCCCCATTATATATTCTTGCCTCCTTTGTCATAGATTAATTGATCATATAAATGTGGGTTTATTTCTGGGAATCTATCCTATTCCATTGATCTATGTGTCTGTTTTGGTGCCAGAACCATACTGTTTAGATTTCTACAACTTTGTAGTATATCTTCAAATCTGGGATTGTGATACCTCCAATTTTGTCCTTATTCATGATTGCTTTGGCTGTTCAGGGTCTTTTGTGGTTCCATACAAATTTTAGGATTGTTTGTTTTAGTTCTGTGAAAAATGCTGTTGGTATTTTGATAGGGATTGCATATAATCTTAGATTGCTTTGGATAATTATGGACACTTTAACAATATTTTTTTCTCCCAATCCATGAGCATGAAATGTCTTTCTATTTGTTTGTGTCATCTTCAATTTCTTTCATCAGTGTTTTATAATTTTCAGAGTACAGGTGTTTCACTTCCTTGGTTAAGTTTATTCCTATGTACTTTTTGGTGCAGTTGTTAATGGTATTGCTTTCTTAGATTTCTCTTTCTGCTGCTTCATTATTAGCATATAGAAATGCAACAGATTTCTGTATATTGATTTTGTATCCTGAAACCTTACTGATCTCATTTATCAGTTCTAGTAGTTTTTTGGTGGAGTCTTAAGCGTTTTCTATATATAGTTTCATGTCATCTGCAAATAGTGAAAGTTTTACTCCCTACCAATTTGGATGCTTTTTATTTCTTTTTCTTGTCTGATTGCTGTGGCTAGAACTTCCAGTACTATTTTGAATAAAACTGGTGAGAGCGGATATCCTTGTCTTATTCCTGATCTCAGGGGAGAAGTTCTCAGTTTTTCACCATTGAGTATGATGTTAGCTGTGGTTTTTCATGTATGGCCTTTATTATGTTGAAATATGTTCCCTCTAAACTTACTTTTTTTTGTGCGTTTTTATCATGAATGGATAGTGAAGTTTGTTGAATGTTTTATCTGCATCTATTGAGATAATGAGATAATTTTTATCCTCTTTTTATTGATGTGGTGTGAGTAGTCATTTTAAACAGTTGACATTTTTGCCTAGGCCATAAATCTTAATTTTTCTGCTAGTTTCCTAAACTTGCTTATCTCTATACTACAGATAAGAGTGGTGACCAAAAAAAAAAGCAAAAAACAAACAAACAAAAACTGGAGCCTAGCATTGAAAACCAAAAAACAAGTTAAAATGCTGGTCTATCACATCAAATTTCTACTATTCCGATTCCTAGAATTACATATTTTCTTTGGTATTTTTACACTTTTATATTTGTTGCACAGAAATCTCATCAATGCACATTAAAAACAATTTTAAACTAACATATCATGATGCTGAATTCCACCAAATTTTCCTCCTTAATTTATTAGTTGAAGTTTTATCATATCTCCACATTCATATGTTATTCCCTGAATGCTATTTTAATTATTGTTCACTTTCTTCTTCTCCTCTTTACTTTTTCCCTCTCCCCATCCCTCTCTCCTTTCTATTATTTTCTTCTGTCCTTCATTACTTTTTAATCATAAACATTTATTACATTAAAAAATATGTCAAGCCCTTGTAATATGGAATGTGAGCTCCCAATTGTTTTTTCAAACTCTGAGGTTTTTTTTTTTTTTTTCCCTTAAATATTTCCTTCTCCTCAGCTCATTTCCTCCTTGAGAGAGTTCCCAGCATATAGGGGTCTGGGTCACACTGTTTAAACAATCCCAGTTTTTTATAGGTATGGCCATAGTATTGTGGGAATTTCATCATTCCTCATTTCATATTTGCTTTGTTTTTCAGCAGAGTGCAAAAACAACTGGTACTCTTTAAACTCTTTTTACCTTTACCTTTACCTTTCAGAGAATCAAATATTAGAAAAACTGTAATTAACTAATATAAACTATTACTAGCCCTGAATTCCAAACAGGGTTTACATATAAGAAATATTACTATCCCAATTACATAATCTATATTCCAGTACCGGTTAGGTTGTCTGCCATCTATTTGCACTATAATTTATTTCTCTGTTTTCTTTTGTGTTCTTTCTGTCTCTTTTGCTGACTTCCAACTGTTTCCTGTGTTATTTCTGCTCTTAGATGCATCACTCTTGCCCCAGTCACAAGACCGCTTGGCCTTCACATTTACCAGCTGTGCTTCTGTTATTTCAAATTGTATCCCTTCTTGGCTCTATTTCAGTTGCTGAGTTTTTCATAATTTTTTGAATCATTCATTTAATAGTTTATAACCTGCTTATCGTTTATTTTTTGGTTTATAAACTAAATATTACATCATTTTCTCTGAACTACTGATTAGCTTTTCCATTGTTGCTGTTTTGTTTAAACTCTAGCAAATATTACTTATATATTGTAAGTTAGCTATAATTATATGTGAAAGTTCTTTAGTTTTAGTTTAAAATATAATTTTTACTATCCTTCCTAGTCTTAAAAGAACATGTATTAATACATATTATTTGTATGATGGAAATTTGATATATAGATAATAAATTATTAATATTTGTTAATTTTTTTCCAATGATTAACCAGTTTTCTTTTCCAAGGGGGGGAAAAGAATGTTTTGTAAATAACATTGAGTTAAGAGCACTGTCTTTCACGAACATTGAAAGAAGAGGAAAGATTTTCTAATGAGATAAAATTATAAAGAGATAAGGTAATACGATAACAATATAAAGAGACAATATATAAGTGTACTAGTTCCTGATTGCTGCTGAAACAAATGACCACATGTTTCTTTTTATACTTAAGACAGCATGAATTTATAATCTTTAGTTTGGAGGTCAGAAGCCCAAAGTCAGTCTCACTAGGCTAAAGTCAAGGTGTCAGCAAGGCAAATTCTTTCTTGAGGCTCTAGGGAGGTATGTATTCTTTGCTTTTCCAGCTTCTAGAGGCTACCAATTTCCTTGGCTAATGGCCACATCACTCTAACCTCTGTTTCCATCTCATTCCCTTCTCTTCATTTGGCCCTCTTCTAAGGACCCTGTGATTATATTGGGCCCACCTTGATAATCCAAAATAATCTCCCCATCTCAATATTCTTAACTTACTTACTTCAGCTGTGAAGTCTCTTTTTTTAATGTAAGGAAAATATTCATAAGCTCCAGGAATTAGGAATTAAGTCATACTTGTGGAGCCATTATTCCACAATAACATATGAAAAAATACTTTTTAAATTAAAAGCAAAATGTAATTGTTAAATTTTATCATTTCACACCAAGTGACTAAAGAATTACTAGTAAGATATAGACACTAAAGGGTAATTTCCATAGTTTCGTTTAACTTGATATTATGTTCACTTCTATTTGGACTTCGGACAAATCCTAATAATGTATGTGTAGCAAATACCATGAATCCCACTGTACAGAAGAGAAAATAGTGTGTTCTAGTCACTTGCTTAGGTATAATCAAAGACAGATTTAGGGCTAAAACCAAATTCCTAAGACCTAGCCAAGTGTATTCTCTATTATTCTCCAATGTTTTTTTCTTAAAAGAAAAGCATAGATCAATCACTGGAAACTAGAAAGACTGTCTAAGAAGTCTAAGCCCAGTAACACTAGTTGTCCAGTCAGGATTTATGTCATATTCATCTTTGATTCCACAGAAGTAAACACAGTGGCTGACACATGGTAGGTGCTTCAGTAAAGTATGATAGGAAATGATAATGGGCTGAGAATTTAGATTATACACATGAATTTGTTTGTAATTTTCCCTATACATTTGATTTATTCAGTACTGATATGTGATGTTTGGTGCAACTAAAAATATTAATTTAAAAGGGAAATATTAATACTACTCATGGATATTTTACTTTGCTTTCCTGGTGGGACACCTTCCTGTACAGTTATTTCCTGCTGGCACAAAACATGAAAAATCAAAGTCAGAGTAAAGCTGAAAGGGAGAACTAAGTAATCCTTACTAAACAATTCAGGTTTAGCTAAGATTCTGTAACAACACCACCCCCTCATCAGGTAGTTAGGATGGAGAGTTCCTTTAAAGCTTCTCTGTATTCACTTGTAATTGATCTGTGTTGAAAATAAGATCAATGCAAATTTTAGGACTTTAATAACAGAACAAAGTGTTCAGTGAGCTGATTTCTCTACCTTCCCTGTGATTTTCAGTGCAGTCCATAAATAGCTATTTAAAAGTGTGTTATATATTTCCCCCATGAATTCCCTGTGTCAGTCTGTAGTATATTGTATATTGTATGGCTTTGTTTCCTGCAGTCCTCCTCTGTTTTGAAGGCCTTCAGCACCTCCTCTCGTTACAGCACAGTATACTTTCTTATTTCACTGATTTAGGCATTGGCCCAAAGATTTGCTTGGTCAAGTGGATTACGGATGGTTGTAGTGTCTTCAGAAGCTATAGATGTGCTTGTGGAATATGACCTTGTCCTTGCACTTCTGCTGTTTTAGAGGAGAACATGCCTTGGGTAGCCTCTAACCAAGAACATAGCCATGGACCCCACCCACAGGCTGGATCTAAGCTGAATGTAACCATTGCCTGAGGCAGAGCTGCCCGTGCACTGGCCCGGCTGATATTACCCAAGCTTCTTCCAATGCCCTCACCTGTAAGCATGAGAATAAATGTTTGCTATAATACACCACTGAATTTGGGGGGTTGTTTTAAGCAGTATTTTTGCTTTAGAAACTGACTGATAAATCAACCTTTCCAAATTAAATTTAAAGTTTACCCAGGCTGGCTAGTAAAGTCCTATCCCCATTCCTCTCCCTCTTCTCATAGTCTATGATCCTAGCTTCTGTTAGAGCAAAGCTACACCTCATTTGATTTTAAGGTCCTCCTCAAAATGTTGAGGGAAAGAGCTGACATTTAGAGATAATTTGAATGTTAACTGTATTGGAAGAGCTGTTATTTTCATTCTTTTTATTTTTCTTTTCCTGAAAGGCTGAAAATTACCTATATAATGAATTAATTTTTAGGCTATGACTGGATGGTATGCAGTGTCTTGCTCAATATATTACCTTTTGCTATTTGTGACAAAGTAAAGAGTGCACTTCTGATTTAGAATGGCAGTCTTCTCTTTATTGTTTGAATTTTCCAAAGTTCTATCTTCCTGCTCCATGAAGTGAGCCAAGGAAGACAAATGACAAATGAGAAATATTGATCCAGCATGAATGTGTTATACATTGACTTCGCCATGTTTTAGTCCTTGTTCAGACTTTACATTGTGTGGAATAGAAATAATGTAAAAATATCTCAATCATTTTAAGTCACAAATTATTTTATTACATCGATTACTGCTTTTTAATGATTACAATAAAATTTCTGCTAATTTGTCTGTATATTCATTGTTATAAATCCACTGATTATATCTGTTGACTGTTTTTCTGCAAAGACTTTTCTGTTTGCTGGGACATAATATGTCCATGTTTTGGTGGTGATTTTTTAATGTAGACTAGCAAAGTCATATGCAAACCATTTGATTCCGAGGCAGCATTTGTATTTTTGTCATAAAAAAATTAACCTCCTTCCCATATTATAGCTATTACTTTTCTCCTGTGCCCTAAAGGGCCCATATCTAATGTACAGCAAATGCTAGTTTTGAAGCCATTAATCCTTAACTATCTGATTCAGAGATAGGAATTCTCTCAAATATTTTTGTTAAATTGCAGTAATGTAACTTTTTTTTTGCAGTAGTTTCTATTTGCTTTTAGAAGTTCCAGGTAAAGGAAAGATCTTATATTTTATTGTTCATGTTCAGATTTCATACATAATCTCTATGAAATGGTTGGATTATCATATACATAAAAACTCTCCCACTAATCAAGCATGAGAAGCCAAAAAAATTTATACTGCACAGATGGGCAGTTAATTTCTTTCCCATTGAGCTTGCAATGTGCTCCATGATGTTGCAGCAGCTGTGATGAGAATGGTGGATGTCCCCAATCTATGCTTCATTTAACTTCAGGAATTCTAAAAGATTGCATTGTGTAGAAAGTAAAAATGTATTTTAAAGCAATGGGGCTTGGTGTCCTGAAGCAGCATTTCATTTAACAACTGAAGTTTTAGCACGAATGGTGGCACTTGTATATTTCTTTCTTTTGACAACTTTACCATCAAATTAGGTTGTATTTCATCACTTAAATACATACTGCCAACCTAGTCCTAGACACTTTATGAAAATCAATGGGATTTTGATGCGGGAAATGGAAGAATTGTATGGCAAATACTGTGTTTCAATTGTTTACCACCCGTTTATTTTTCAGAGACGCTGATTATACCACATTATATTTGTATAGCACTTTTTATATTCAAAAGCATTCTTCTGTCAAAGGGGAATAAAAATGTTTGTCCTACCTTCTTCACAGAGCTGATGATGTGATTACCTGACATAAAAGAAATAAAAACGCTTTCTAAAGTAAAGAGTGCTATAAGAGATATGGGATTATCATTGTCATCATGCCTGAGGAGAATTTTAGTCAGTAAAAAATATGGAGCTGGTCAAGTAAGACCTGGACTTCAGTTCTGGTTCCATAATTTATAATATGTATAAAAGTTGGTAATTTCCTTACTTTTACACTGACCCTTTGTTTGAGTAAAAAAATTGAAATCGAACAATTATAAACTGACATACAAGGTGTGCACCTGTGTGTGTGTGTGTACATGCTTGGAAATTACAGTTTATATGTGAAAAATTCATAGTTCGATGTTGGGTTAATATATGACAGTCATTAAAAAATGTGAACATCATAAAAGCTATTATTTAAAAGTATTAATTGTAGATAGACTGATGCAAGCACATTTTGACAACAGATATTAAGAGCCCACATTAAATTTAAGAAAGAAGAAATATAATGGCTAAAGGTAGTCATCTTTCAACTGTCCTCCATTTAATTTCTTATGTCTAAGGGGTATAGTGTTTCTGCTTGGACAAAGCCATTTGAAATTGTATTTCTGGTGGATCTGTAACTGCTAGATTATTTCATAGATCATAATCCCTTTAGAAATAATCCCTGTTAAATTTATAGAGCGCACTCAAGACTTGAACATGTCCTCTTCCAATCTTCAAGAATTGGTCACTTCATCCCCAAGGAGAAAAAAGGTTATTCAGGTTTTAGAATAGTAAAAGTTCTGAACTACCATGACAACGGACAATATTGGTATACAGAGTTAAAATTCGGAATATACATAATTATGGTCCGTTTTAAGGTTTCCTCCAACATAAGCAGAGTGGTGAAAAGTAGTTGCTACTTTCTCTGATTTCTTTTTTTAAGACCTCTTTTGCTTCTAAATTTTTATTTCCAAATAATGGAGAGGAAATCCAAGGTTCATTTTCCCAGGGAAGGCTTTCACTGATTTTTTGTATTCCTTAGTTGTAATCAATTCCCTTTCTTGCTTTCTCACTTCCATAAGTCTCAAGGGGACATAGACCCAGGACTTCTTTGTTTTTTTGTTTTGTTTTGTTTTTTAAGATTTTATTTATTCATTTGAGACAGAGAGAGAGCAAGCATGAGTGATGGGGAGGGGTAAAGGGAGAGGGAGAAGCAGACTCTCCACTGAGCAAGGAGCCCCACGTGGAGCTCCATCCCATGACCCTGAGATCCTGATCTGAGCCCATGGCAGATGCTTCACTGACTGGGCCACCAGGCACCCCAGGACTTCTTAAAAAAACAAACAAACAAACAAAAAACCTACTATCTTTTCTTTCATCTTGCCTGATGTCCCAGGATCCAAGGTCTGGGATTGATGGGTTCAACCCCCTTCTTCTGTGGTGTGGATA
This sequence comes from Ursus maritimus, assembly GCF_017311325.1. NCBI lineage: Eukaryota > Metazoa > Chordata > Mammalia > Carnivora > Ursidae > Ursus > Ursus maritimus. The sequence goes on along the minus strand of NW_024424453.1, from coordinate 623,298 downwards.
TGCTTAGTTTAATCATTGTATCCTCTCCTTCTCAGTTTTCTATTCACCAATCAAGCTTTAGACTTTCTTGTTTCCTTACTATCTGAGGCAACTTAGCTTTTATTGTTTACATGCTTAATGTCTGTCTCCCTTTTTCTCCAACTAGAATATAAAATCTGTGGAGGCAAGGGTTTTTTTGTTTGTTTGTTTGTTTCCTATTGCTCAGAGGAGTGCTGGTAAATGGCAGGCACAAAATAAGTAATTGATGTAAAAATAAATCAGTTATTAAATGCAAAACTTGGATTTGAATTTAAAGAGAAGACATATTTCCAGACTTTGGCTTGCCCAATATAGTCATTTTCATGTTCTGGCTAAGCACACTGGAACTCTATCTCAGGATTAAGCCAAACCCCAACTACTAATAAATTACTGCTTTACTTTGTGATTTTTCTCTTTCAGGATGCCCACAGTTTATATCAACTAAAAATGACTGGACAAAAGATCAAGATAATACCACATTGATATCATGACTTAATAGTACATCAATCCATTATTTAAGAAAAATAAGTTTTCCCGGTGACAAAAGAAATTATAATCATTTTATAAAACAACAAAAAAAAATTAAAGTGTAAGAGAAGTATACATAATCCTAAAACAGGGGAAATACACAATAAAATATAGTACTTTTTATTTCAACCATTTTTTCTAGGAATATTTTCAATGTCAAGTTAGTTTCATAATTTTTGTTAATGTAATTATTCATGCCGTGATTTCAGGAGTGTTATCCCCCATCATTTACCTTATATAACATGAATTCTAAAGTTTGCCTGGGGCAGCAGATTTCCATCTTTATTGCATTTAGCTAATTGCTTAGCGTTGGGAAACATTTTTGTTTGTTCATTTGTTTGTTTTATGGTCTCACTTTCATAGTTTGCTATCAGTGTTTGATTAGAAATTGTCTAGAAAAAAACCCTTGGTCTTACAGAGAATAAAAATCAGGTCCATGTAGGATTAAGTTAACTACCCAAGCATCATAGGTTTAGAAACTTAGAACTTGAACTCAAGCTTTTAAACGTTATTCCAGGGATGCCTGGATGACTCAGTTGGGTCCTGAGATTAAGCTGGTGTCTCGCTCCCTGCTCAGTGGGGAGTCTGCTTCTCTCTCCCTCTGACCCTCCCTCTTTATGTTCTCTCTCTCTCTCTCCCTCTCAAATAAATAAAAAAATATTTTTAAGAAAATGTTGTTCCAGTACTCTTTAAAAAAAGGCACATGGTCATTAAAAATAAGTTGCATGACTTATTTTCAACATTTAGTCTAATTGTTCTCTGGATTTTTTATGTTGAAGAAATCAGCAGGGGTAAAACTAGAAACCTCTTAAAACTGTTCGGGGAGTTTTGAGTCACAAATTTTTTCACATCAAGATCTTTATTTATTTTATTTATTTTGGGGGGAGGATCTTTATTTTTACTGAAAATATATAATAAAACAGGTATTTATAAAATTAAGTGTGTTGAAAGTAAGTCAATAAAAACAGACTACTTAGGGATTGTGAAAGGAGTGGCTTCTGCTTAGCCAGATGGCCAGGGATGTCTGGGAATGAAAGGACAGACCACTTGTGAGAGAAGACAGAAAGAAGGGTTGTGGGCACTGCAGTCAGCCTATATTCCTCAGTCTACGTGTTCTAGCAGTGGGTGCTGATTAGTAGTATCCTGCCACATGGAATGCTTAAGAACACATGGATTGGCGGGGAGGAGAATAACCACATTCATCTAAAATGGCCTCAATTTCTATGCATATAGGAATGTGAGTGTGTATATATATATATATATATATATAACAGTGTTATACACACATGTATTTATACATGTTACCAAAAACAACTCTTCTAGGGGCGCCTGGGTGACACAGCGGTTAAGCGTCTGCCTTCGGCTCAGGGCGTGATCCCGGCATTATGGGATCGAGCCCCACATCAGGCTCCTCCGCTATGAGCCTGCTTCTTCCTCTCCCACTCCCCCTGCTTGTGTTCTCTCTCTCGCTGGCTGTCTCTATCTCTGTCAGATAAATAAAATCTTTAAAAAAAAAAAACAACTCTTCTAGGTTTAAAAATACTGATTTAGATAGAATAAAAATGTATTTTATTTTAATGGTACTACAATACTTTAATTCCACTGGGTATTATTTAATAAATTTTGAAGGGAAGTGAAAACAGAGAGATTCTCAAAAATCTGCTATAAATGATAATTTTAGAGTAAACACTAAATGCTGAGGTCTTCTTGTGTTCACTGTGCTTGAAAATGACTACAGTTTAAACTAATAAGTTCTTTTAATTAATTCTAAATTGTAATATAAACCTCATAGGGGCATCTGGGTGGCTCAATCAGTTAAGTATCTGACTTTTGATTTCAGGTCAGGTCATGATCTCAGGGTTGTGAAATCAAGTCCACATCAGGCTCCTCACTGGATGTGGAGCCTGCTTAAGATTCTCTTTCCCTCTCCTTCTGCCTCCCACTCCGCTCTCTCTCTCTAAATATAAATTAATTAATTAATTAATTAAATGTAAAAAACCGATAGATAGTATTATGACATACATATTATTGTCATGTGAGTATCTCTAGGTGGAAGATATATCACTAATTACCAAAGGAACTGATGGTAATAGGTCTTAATTTTTAAATGTTGCTGATATATTTTAATTTTTAATTTTACTTAACTTGGACAAGCCTGAAATTAAGTGTTGAAAGTAGTCTTCAAAGCCAAACAGGTGTTCTGGTCAATAGCTCAACTTTGTTGAAATTCAGTGAGAGTCTTGAAAACCAATTAAACTTTCCCTTCTGAGAGCTTCACTTTTCCTGCGAAGCCGTTGTGGAACTGCCATATTCAGAGCTGGAAAAACTAAACACCTGCTTTTAAAGGACTCATGAATGTTCCATCCTGATGAATAGATTATTCCAGTGGGATCCAGGCAAACACAACAGATCAAGTAAACATGAAAACAAAATACTCCCTTCTCCAGAGGAGTTTCCTTATGTGGCCTTCCTTCGATCATTCTGTTTTTCTACTTAATACTTGTATTTTCTATTATCCATGATTATGTATATATGCATACATACATATATACGTATGCATGTTCTTGCAAAGCAGTGAACATATATATTAGCCATAAATAAGACCATTTGAAAATACTTGAATCACTTTCTTAATCTGTTAATAATTTACAGATTATACGTTAATTAATATTGCATTTTTAAAAGTTAATTTCAAGTTATTTTAATAGCTGAGGTTAATCCCAAGGAAATAATTTTTTTCTCAGTTAGAATATAATATTTTCTTTAAATAATAAATTCTTACAAAGTATCTTAAGTATGTCTAAGTAACCTTTGGAAAGGGTAAGAACAATATTCTCAGTGTGTTATTTTATTTATGTATAAGCCACAGATCCCACTTTATTTGATCAAAATTAACATGTATCGTGTAAAAACTGTGAAAAACTAACATACCTTGCAGGATCAGAACATTAAAAACTCTTATATGAAATATTAGATGGATAGATAGATAAATATATAGAAACATACATACATCTTTACATAAACCTAATCATAAACTTAGTACAATATGAATCAACCAGATTATTGTGTGCTGTTTTATTTTACAGTCAGTCCCTCAATCTACTTATTTTATAAGCTTCTAAGTTAGAGATTGCCAATAGATATATAACACAAAAATATATTTGAATAAATACATAATTCAACAGTCTGATACAACATCTACTGTAAGTGGCAGAAGACATTCTGCCAATGTTTCAATGTCTTTTCTAGTGTAATTGAGTATTTGAATGGATTTTAAGTTCTTCATTGGCAAAGACATAACTAAGATATTTGCCATCATTTTTCACACCTTAAATATGGTGTCCTATTTGGGCTATATAATTGAGTCCAATTATACAGTTACTGTGCTCACTGAGAAGAAAACTATGTCTAGGGAAAGTGAATATAGGTTCGAGTAAGGTAGGCCGGAGGTGCCGAAAACTCGAAACCAACAGAGATTAACGAAGCAAGAGAATACCTGATTCTTTTTTCCTTTATGCTTCAAATCCTGTCAACCCCACCTTTCAAATGTATTTTATATTTGTTCCTTGTTTTCCACATCTACCCTGGATGCCTCCAGAACATATCACTCTCACATCCAGTTACAGATCTAGCCTCTTACATGTTCTCCCTTCCTTCTTCCACTTTTGCCTATCCTGTATTATCCACAGAAGAGCTAGAGTGAACTCAAATACATATCTCAGATCCCATCAAACCCCTGATAAGATTACTTGACAATCAGAAGAAAAGCAAACCCCTTATCATGGATTCCATGATCTTGTCTTGGAATGTAATGGAATACAAGTCCACACTAAAAAAGAAGAAACAATTGATAGATGTACAAACATGAATGAATTTCAAAGGCACGGAGCTAAGTAACAGCAGCTGCTTTTAAAAGATTACATATTGTATGATTCCATTTATATGACATCTGGAAAAGCCAAAACTACAGTGACAAAAAAATATTCAGTGTTTTCCAGAGTTTAGAGGCAGAAAGAGGTGTAATTTCAAAGGAGTAGCAGAAGGGAATTTTGGGGGGTGATGGAATCATTTTATGTCCTGATTATAGTGGTGGTTACAGAATTCTACACATGGTATTAAAGATGCACACTAAAAACTATTTAAATTTTCTGTGTTAATTAAAAAAATAATTAAATAATATTTGGTTCCAGTTTTTCAGCTGACCAAATATAATTTTGCATCCTTGAATAAATTATTCAACTTCTCTAGCCAGAGTTTCTTCTTAAATGAAACAATGCCATTATTTTTAAAGGACTGCTACCTCTCAAATATATTGTCTGCCTATCTTTATCCTTCTGTCTTCTTTGTTTAGTCTTACTTACTCAGCCAGTATAGAGAGATGCATTGTTTCTATTTCTCAGGAGAGATTCAATTGATCCACTGGTTCCTGTTAATGCAGTCTATGCAGCTACCTTGTTTTTTCTCAGGGAACCAATTTTGTTGGAATCCCCATGGTTTTATATAGCAGAATGGGTGCTTTGCAAACAATACATACAAATTAGAAGCTAACATAATTGCTAGATCTCTTTCAGTAAAAATATAAGGATGACAGACTAAAATATTCTAATTATACTTTTCAATGTGAAGGTGATATGCTTAAAGAAGCAATTATGAAATAAGTCAAGGAGCCTCCTAAAATTTATTAGAGTACACTGAATCATACTTTCTTAATTCAAGTATAATAAAACGTCCTTTTTTTAATGACAATGCGGACATAAAATTCCTTTTCAAAACAATGATCCTCAGGTGTCATACATCTAAACTTAGATAGATACCCTGGATGTTTATTCAGCCTTCTTGCAATTACAAGGAACCATGTGCTTCTTACTGATTTAATATGAGAGGTGTAGAATATCTCTGCAGTGAAGGGTGATTATTATATTTCTTTCATGAGTATGAAAGTCTCATAACTCACAGACATCACAAAGTGCCTACGGACTTTGTGAGTTATTAAGGTCAGCCATGGGAATAAAGAAGATAATCACTTTTTACCCGTGAAATATTCAATTTATTTTATGAGAAAACTTTTTTATTGATTACCAGCTCAAGAATGGCAGAAACTAATAAAGCACCCAGGGGACTTTTCTGTCCATCTGTCCATCATTCTAGGCTGTTATCAGACTGTGCCCTTGATTGTTTTAGTGATGGACACAAACTCAAGCAATAGCAGAAAAGAATAAAGATTTCTTTCATTTAAATTTGTGAATTAAAAAAAATTAAATATAAAATAACTGTTCTCTACTTTACTTATTAATTTATCTTCAGAGAATAGAAAAAAAACAAAAACAAAAACCAACACTGGCCTACTCTGTCAGGGACGTAGGGATGTAGTTTCTGGCTTTCTAAAACAGGCTTTCCTTGAAACCAATGGCAGTAAAACAAATAAAAATCAAGGACCAGCAAAGAATCCTTGACTCCAACATCTAGAGTACATTTTTTTAAAATATGAAATTCGTTTTGATAAGTTTATGTTTATATAATCATAAATTCTAATGCTGTAAATTCAGGGGAAAAAAAGAAATAAGCAGGGTTAAAGAACCGTACATTTCCTGAATAGCGAATGATGTTTGGGTGAGAAAGTGGCATGTACGAGACAGTGTGTGCCTATGTGTCTGTGCTCTACCTACTTACAATACTGAGACTATGTAAAATTTAGGAGAACAGGATGTGGGGAAACATTTAGGTAACCTCAGAAATCAGTGACCTTTATATCTTCATTCACCAATATGCTCTGATTAGTTATGATGATGGCTATTTTGTTTTTTGGGGTTTTTTTTTGTATTGACTTATTAAATGTTGATTCAGTCAACTTTCATTCATTCATTTCATGGGTACATCTTAATTTCATTGAGAAAAGGTTTTCTCCCAGAAGTTTTTATTCCCTGGAAATAGTTCTATTCCTTATCAATATTTCAACAATTCTATTTTCTCAAATATTTGAAGACAAATATAATTTCCTCAAATTTATCTTTTTCATAGTAAAAAGTCACAAGGTCAAGATTTCCTTGTTTAACTTAGTTTGACATTCCTTCATCATTCTGCTTATTTCTCTTATTCAGTTTGGTTCTTGCAGTGGTATCTTAAAGTTTCTGTGTGACATGGACATATGATAGATGTGAATTTCAAAAGCAAAGGCAATACGTAGGTTATCAAAACAATTGAAGAGAGCTTGTTACAGGGTTCTTGAAGACTTTTAAACACTTTCCCTTACATGAAGAATAATAAAAACTCAGGAGAGCAGAGTAAGGGAGGGTTGTGAAGATACTCATTTGTTAACAGGAAATGGATTCATTTTAGATTTCTCTTACTGTTGCCACCTGGAGAGAAGGGAGGTCAGTGGAAGAAGACAGGGAATCAAGGGAAGTCCTGGAGCTGGGAAAAGGAATGTTCACAGCCGCATAAAGCAAAGACTCACTCTCTTGGGTAAAAAGAACCGTTGGTGGATGTGCCAGTGATGGAGCTCTCTATCCCAGGAAGTTCCCCAAAACACCAGAAGGAAAAGCTAACTTTAAACATCTGACATCCTGTAACACCCCAAGCCAGATTTTGAAGATACTATTTTAAACAAAACTTTTTGCTCCTTTTCATTCCTCCCTCCCCATATATTCCCGCTCTAACCTGGTGAAGTGATGTACTCCATATGGTCCCTATTTGTGACTTCATTTTGGTATGTTTCTTTAATTACAACTTACGTTTTCCCTCCTGAAGGGATGACATACTTTCAGAAGTCTAGACCATATGTTTATTTTAGTTGTTGTCTTGTTTGCTATTATAAGTGTTTCTAAACTTTCTGGGTTTGAAAAATTTGGGAGTCCACAATTTTAGTTCTCTCTGTCTTTTGAAATCTAATGTTAAGGAAAACAGACCTAAAAATATATATAACATGTTATTTTTAGGTCATCTGTTTCTTTTACTTGAAAAGTTTTATGGGTCTGAGTAAAACTAATCAAAATTGCATATACAAAGTCTTTTAGCAAATTCCATTTCTCTTACGTTTCATTTGTTCTCTTGTTCATGCTAGTTCCTTTCTTTTCTATGTCTCTCTTGTTAGTAATTCTGTGAATCCTAAAGCCTATTACTATGCTCAGGACTTTTTAAAAATAGTGCTATTCTGTGTTTTAGGTGTTTATAATTTATTTTTAAATTTTTAGCTTATTTTTAAATTCTGGGAAATCGTTGTTACTATCCATTAAATATCTCTCCTAGGCATTATCAGATATATTTTCATTCCATTCTGTTATCTTAATATCTTTTTTTTTTTTTTTTTCAGGTATACAACATATTTGATATTTATATACATTATGAAATTGTCAACACAATAAGTCTAGTTATCATATGTCACCATACAAAATTTTTACAGTATTATTGACTATATTCCCTTTGCTGCATATTGCATCCCATGTCTTATTTATTTTATAACTGGAACATTGTACCTCTTGATCCCTTTCACTTATTTCATCCATTCCTCCACTCCCCTCCCCTCTGGCAACCACCAGTTTTCCCTCTGTATCTGTGATTCTATTTCTCTTTCGTTTTGTTTATTCATTTATTTTATTGTTTTTAGATTCTATATGTAAGTGAAATCATATGGTATTTGCCTTTCTCTGACTTATTTTACTTAGTGTACTACCTTCTATGTCCATCCATGTTGCCACACATGGCAAGAATTCTTGCTTTTTATGGCTGAGTAATATTCCTGTGGGTGTGTGGGTGTGGCGTCTTTAGCCATTCATCTATCAAAGGATACCTGAATTGCATCCATACCTTGGCTATTGTAAATATAATGCCGCAATGAACATAGGGATACATAAGTCCTTCCAAATTAGTGTTTCTGTTTTCTTCATATAAATACCTAGAAGTGGACTTACTGGGTTGTATGGTAATGCTGTTATCTTAATATCTTAACTTCCCTTCTTTAAGCAATGCATTCTTCTTAATCTGATGCAATTATGAAGTAGTTTTTACTTAAAACGAAGTATGTTCTTCTTACATCTAATGTACCTTTCGTCTGTTCTTTCTTATCTCATTTAGAATTTTTCCAAAACATCTGTGTCATTTTTAATCTTTTGTTTATTTTCCTGTTTATCTTTTAGTGGTAGCAATAATATAATGGATCCCCGTAAGCATAGATGTGTACAGAATTTTTCTCTTTTTTTAAGGGGGGAAGGAGCAGAGGGAAAGGGAANNNNAGAGAATCCTTTCTCTCTTTAACGAGGAGCTGGATCTCACAACTCTGAGATCATGACCTGAGGCTAAATCAAGAGTTGACACTTAACTGACTGAGCCACCCAGGCACCCTAGGAGCTTTCTTTTAAAGAGGGTATTACACTAATTGGGGAAGAAATAATTTAAAAAATCAAATATACGTATTAATAGTGTAATTTTGAAAAAGAAAAAGCATCTTTTATTATCAGAAAATTTTTGAGTATTATCTAATGTTATTATTTCAAAACATATAAGAAAATATGCCAGCAAAAAATAAGACTTTTTTTTTTTTAATCCAAGTATTCAGGGACATATGTTCCTTTTGAAAATCTACTTTTGACAATAAAGTAAACTAAATCTGGAGACAGTGGCCAAGGTATCTTATTTCTTTAGGTGATATCTTAAAAATTGGATGACCCCACAATTTCTCTACAACAATCAATTAAGGTGAATATTTCCTATTAGGAAAGTTGAATTTCAAGGGGAATTCTGTCTGCCACATTCATCACAAGCCACACTTATTTTGAAGTGTTCTGGCTGGTAGATGAATGGTTCTTAGGAATGAGGAAATAGTGTAGCTACAGTTGTTAGCAAGTGCCTATCTTAGCTAGTATGGCCCCAGTTAAAATATTTCTTGTGTATTTAGGCTTAAATTTGTTATTTTCAAATGTTTAGAAATTACATTAAAATCTTTGATTAAATGGGGGATTTTGGTTATGTGTTCAGTACCAGATAATGATACTTATCCTTTATAATATGTCTAGGGCAGTGACTTTGAAACTTTTTAACTCTGTCACATAAAAAAAAAATATGCTTTTTACATCTTGACACTACACACACACACACACCTGAAATGTATGTTTATTCATACAAGCTATGATACACTCTATTATTTCTCTTTTGTCTATTTCATTACTATTACTATTTCATTTGTCTGTTTCATTACTATTAGTAATAATGGCTCTCACCAATTAAATTTATTTTGTGTCCCATAATTAGTGGCAAAGAACAAATTCATTTTTTTAAGATTTATTTATTTATTTTAGAGTGAAAGAGCAAGTGAGAGGGGAAGGGGCAGAAGAAGAGAGAGAGAAAATCTCAAGCAGATTCCATGCTGAGTGACTCAATCTCATGACCCTGAGATCGTGACCTGAGCTGAACCAAGAGTCGGATGCTTAACTGACTGAGCCATCCAGGTATCTGGCAAACAACAAATTTAAAACACTACCCCAAAAAGCCAAGGCCACAATATTTTGAGTTTGAAACAACTAATCAAAATAGAAGTCTTTGAAGCCAAAGATAATTATATTAAGATATAAGTCTCATTATTAGATTGGGATAAGGCCTAGAACAGATGAAAGACAGGGCTTCTCATATTTTGTGTGATTCACCCAGGCTTATTCAAGACTATTTCTATTGCGGTCGTCTGTTGTCAGAATCTAGAGCTCTGTATCTTGCAGACCCAGCTTGGCTTCCCTGTGCAAAATTAACCCTCTCAATGAGTTTATCTGAGATACCCTGGGCTCTTTTCCCTAGGAACTGGTTAAAAGTGATGTATATTAACAACATATTTTCTCTCTGTTTTGTCTTTAAGGTGTCTGGGGTAGGGCTTATAGTCAAAATTTGGAAGTTTAGTTTTAGAGGCTTTTTCTCTGAATATGCTTGATCAGAAGTACCTTATTGAGGTGAAAGCTGCATCATTCAGGATTCTCGATATTTTGACTCACCAGAACAAGCTAGGAAATTTACTGAAAAATTAGGCTAGAGAAAAGTTTTTACTCTTTTTTGCTAGTGTAGTGCATATTTCTACACAGTCCCTGTTGACCTGAAGTTTCAAAACTGTGTAAAGGATGTTTCCTCTCTGTTAAGTGGCCTTCCCAACCTACCCATGGCTGAGGACCACTTCCTTCATAACTATTTTTGGATATAAAATAAATTATAACTCATATTTACTGTCTATCTTCTAAACTTATCTCCACCAAGTGGCATCTGGGTAGCAGAGTCAGTTAAGCATCTGACTGTTGGTTTTGGCTCAGGTCATGATTTCAGGGTTATGAGATCGAGCCCCATGTCGGGCTTTGTGCTCAGTGCAGGGTCTTCCCAAGACTCTCCCTTCTCTCCGTCTACCTTTCCCCACTGTATGTGCTCTTCCTCTCTTTCTCTCGCTCAAAGAAAGAAAGAAAGAAAGAAAGAAAGAAAGAAAGAAAGAAAGAAAAATTAAACTTATCTCCACCAAGATGAGTTTCGGGACAACCATGTTTTAAATGGCCCAGCCAAATCTCTACCCTTTTTAGTAAGTCTGAAGATAACAATAGAAGTTTTTAATAATTTTTCAATCTAATTCTTGTAACAGTCCAACTGAAGAAGTGTAAAGGTAGACTGCTGACATCCTTTTCCTCTGTGTCCCATTGTATTCACATGCACATGTAATAAAAAGAGTATATCAAAATTATGGAATGTGATGTAACTATTCCTTAATTTTAAAATAGATTATATTTTTCAAATAAATTTTGGATCTTTGTTCTATTAGATGATGTAGAGCATTATGAAAACATACACATTTATTCTTTCTTTTTCAAGAAGTCTTGGTTATTCAACTTTGTCTAAAAAGATCACTGTATTTGCAGTGACAAATTTACAACCACTATTTGAGTCATTTTTCTTATTTAACTCCTATGTAGGGATATTCTTTTTTGTAGTCAAATGTACATCTATCCAAATAATTTGAGAAAAAACTATTTAATTTAGGAATTTAAAATTTTCTATAAAATGTATGTCCATCTTTTTAAATACATAGAATATGAATTGCCCTTTAATGATCATGAAAATTACCTAATTTTTATATATATCTGGACTCTTAATTATATTCTAATTATAGGATTATAGCTTCCAATTTAACCTTTACAAATAGTCCAAATGTACTTTGGTGACCTTGTTTCCTTCATTTCCTTGAGATAATAAAAAAAAATGGCATTAATATTGAAAACACTTTTATACATTTTCCAGATTGATTTTCGTAATTTTTACAGTATTAAAGCAATAATATGTATAAAATATATCATTGTTATATCATAAATTCATATAATTTTACAGCAAATATTATGACGGAAGTATGTAGAACAGCTTGGAGAGGGTAAATATCGTGTCTGGGTCACTAGTAGTGAGTTATAATTTCAGTCATTTAAAGGAAAAATGAAGACTGCCTGGCCTAAATTAATGGTGATTGGACAGGAGAAGAAAGACACTGGCCTTCTACTTAATTTATTTTATTAAAAAACAGTAGACATTTTAGTCTCTGAGACATTTTTGTTTTTCATATTTGGGAAAGTCTTGGTACCTCTGTTTAAAAATTGTTCTATTGAGATATAACTTATTTTGGAGAATAGTAAGAAAGTATGCCTTAAAGAGGTAACTGTTTTAGCTGTTCCATTTATAAGGTAAGAGGCAAGATGCCTGAAATACAGTGCTCAGAGATTGAAAACCATTGTCCCATGTGTCTGAAGCAGTGGGGAAGGGAAGTAAAGGAGAATTGAGCAAACTATTGGGGAATCCTTTGACTGGAGGATAAAATCCACATGGAAGATAGAAAGGACCTTATGATCTTTGTTTCTTCTGACAGCAATGGGCACAGGAATAGTTGAAATCAATATTTTCCTTATATAAAAGTTACTTGATCAATGGAGTAACAGGTATTCTGAGCATGAACTTCACAGAGAAAATAGTGTGCTCTGAAGACTCTTAACTTCTTCTCAAAACTTACACAGAAAATTAAAGACTCCCCCAAACAGAGAAAAAGGTAATGGGAGAAGTACTTATAAAAGCGCTTTATTGCCAAATTCTAAAATAATCTGGAGTTAAAACTCAGAAAGCGTACTAGATATTTCCTTCAGGGCTATAATTACAGAGAGATACTTCAAAATGTGTTCATTTTTAGACTTGGTTTAGACCAGAGTTACATTTAGTGGTGATTAATAACACTTAAATTTGATATTAGAAAGGTAACCAGGCATTAGTATTTTATCAAACTATCCTTTCTAATGTACCCATAAATAAGATTTTATTTATTTATTTGAGAGAAAGAAAGCACACAAGCAGGGGGCAAGAGCATAGGGAGAGGGACAGGCAGACTCTCCACTGAGCAGGGAGCCCAACACAGGCTTGATCCCAGGACCCAGAAATCATGACATGAGCCAAGGCAGACCTAAACTGACTGAGCCACCCAGGCACCCCCTAATGTATCCGTTCTTTAAAAAGGTACATAAAGGGATACCTGGGTGGCTCAGTTGGTTAAGTGCCTGCTTTCAGCTCAGGTCATGATCCCAGGGTCCTGGGATCAAACCTGGGATCGAGTCCTGCATCAGGCTCCTTACTCAGGGGGGAGCCTGCTTCCCTGCCTGCCACTCCCCCTGTTCATGCATTCTCTCTCTCTCTCTCTGACAAATAAATAAAATCTTTTTTTAAAAAAGACATGTAAAATCAGTGTTTAGTGATTATCAATTCTAGTAATTTATTAATGTTGTGGTAGAGATCAAATTATGTCTCCCCCAAAATCATATGTTGAGGTCCTATCCCCCACTACCTCAAACTTTGACTGTCCTTGAAGGGAAGGCTTTTGAAATGGTAATTAAAAATAAACAAGACCAGTAGGGTGAGTTTTTATCCAATCTGAATACTGTCCTTATAAGAAGAGCAAATTTGGGCACTGAGAGAGACATTGGAGCTGCACAGGGACAGAAGGAACACCATGTGAGGACCCAGAGAGAAGGCAGATGTCTACAAGCCAAGGACAGAGGCCTCAGAAGAAACTAAACGCCCCCAACACCTTGATCTTGGACTTCTAGCCTTCAGAAGATAAGAGAGAAATTTATTTACTGTAAACTTCTGCTGTTTAAGCCACCAAGGCTAGGGTATTTTTGTGGCAGTTCCAGCAAACTAATGTAATATGTTTATTTGGGAAACAAAGAAAATGAACTGTGTTCAGTGTTCTCTCTCTTACTGTTTCACAGTAGCAGAAAATCAAATGTTAGATCCATAAAACCAAAATTTCAGTCACTTTGTTTTACTTAGGATCAAATGTCTAAAATGTCACTGTAGTGCGTAGAAGATAATTAGAAAATAATGAGTTATGAATAGGTAGTTTTGCAGGACAAAGGTAAGATGATGACAAATTTCACAAAGGACATATGGGGAGAAAAATAAAACAAAACCATACATAAACCAACAGTCCGGACTGTGTAATGGTCTCAGCTCAGAAATATTCAAAAAAAATGTCTTGTCCTTACATATCAGAGTTCTTAAGAAAGCAGCTGGAATTTCATACAGGTGTGGCCTTAGGTAGGTCACTTAACTGCATGATGACTCATTTTTCTCACATTTAGAGCGTTGGTATCATAACACCTACCCCATAACATTGTCTTGTGCATGAAATGTTAGTGCACATAAAGAACTTAGAACGGTATTTGCCACAAAATAAATGATAAAGAGTGTTAAGGAAAATAAGAAAATACTGATTCTGATCTGAATATTTTTATTTCTATACAAATGCATGTAGTAGAATATTTTTCAGTGAATTACCTATTCCCTGGAAATTAACTAATGAATAGAATTAATAAAAATATTATTACTAATATTAATAAAACTAATAAAATAAAGTAAAATAAAAGCACTGAGATAAAAAGAACCCAGAAACAAACAAAACAAAGTAAGAATTAGCAAAAAAAATATATATATATACATGAAGAAGCTTGAGAGAGCAGAAAACATTTCCTTCTATGAATCTAAATATTTCAAATACTTGTGTTTAGGCAGGCAAAATGAAAGCCATCTTAGAGTTGTAAATTTTCTGATAAGATGTATCATTTCAATTATTCAAATTAATTATCACAATATGAAGCTATAGTCACGACTTACCAGATATAGTTTTTTTTTTTTTTCTAACCATATTGAATACTCAAGCTCAGTTTCACAAACAGCCCACGTTCAATTTACATGTACTGTGAGATATGTAGGACTTGAGCTAGGAGAGGAAAGGCATGTCTGCTAATTAAAATGTCAACATTTGTTTTTGATGAAATGACATTTCTTTCTCTATTTTTTTAAACATAGCTTTTATTCTGTCACTTTATTTTTTTTTTTTTAAGATTTTATTTATTTATTCGACAGAGATAGAGACAGCCAGCGAGAGAGGGAACACAAGCAGGGGGAGTGGGAGAGGAAGAAGCAGGCTCATAGTGGAGGAGCCTGATGTGGGGCTCGATCCCAGAACGCCGGGATCACGCCCTGAGCCGAAGGCAGACGCTTAACCGCTGTGCCACCCAGGCACCCCTATTCTGTCACTTTAAAAACTCTGCTTACTCATAAAAGTGTGGCATTTTTGGGCCTATCCATATTGACATTTCATTAGTTCTTATACAGACCACATTTCATAGGTAATTCAGTTTCTTCTGACTTACCTTCCCTTCTCTTGACAATGATCTGGACAATACCTTGACATTTAGAATACAGAGCAACCAAAAGTTGTTGAGAATGATAGATGAAGACAATAAGACTTACTGATGGATTGAATGTTTCCGTAAGGGCGAGGAAAGAACCATGTGTGACAACTGACTGGGTAACTACACATGGTGGCACCATTCATTAAAACAGGGAATACTGAAGGGAAAGCAGGTTTAGAAATGTTGAATTTGAGATGCTTGTAGAGATGTTCCACATATGATATAGTGAGCATACATGGGAACTGGTAGGCAGATCTGTGTTGATATGTAGATTTCTGAATATTAATATATAGTAATGCTAGTAAATATGGTTATACAAGGAGAGGGTTCCAGCAAAGGACAAGGTTAAAACCCCAAGGAAATCAGTTTTAGAGAGAAGACAATGAACAGATTTTTTCTAACATGACTAAAAAGGAGTAGCCACAGGGGAAGGATTCAACCCAGTAGTCTAGAAGAACAGAAGCCAAGAAAAGTGTTTCAGAGGTCAAATGTATTTCCCCTAGAGAAGAACAGAAAGCATCTGGTTGATTTGGTAATATTAACTAAATGCGTCTTCTCTATTTTGTATCATCTTATGTAGGATAAATTCAAATGTATTTTTGGTGCTGTAATGAAAGAAAAGAAGTGAGTGCTTTTGTTTTATTTGGTTTTTTTTTTTTTTTTTTTTTTTTTCTTTTTTTTTAAAAAATAAAAAAAAAAAAAGGGGGGTTTTTTTTTTTTTTTTTTTTTTTTTTTTTTTTTTTTTTTTGCTCTACTATCTAATAAAAACAAACCCAACTCCTTCTACTTCTTTTGAAAACAAGTATCTTCGTAGCTTGAACTTTGAAACTCCTGGCAAAATTTTAGAAAATTAGAAGAATGTTGTTGAGAAGAGTATCTAAACAACTTAATTTTCCCGGTCCTTTTATGAGTTTAGTATATATCCTTTCTTTCAAGAGGGGATCGAAGATTGTACTTTCTTAGCTGAGCGTCACCACCTAAAGGAAGTTGTCCTTGAACTCTCAAGTGGGACTAAGTTTCCAGCTCCAACTCTTTCACAACAACCTGTCCTGCAGTCTTTCAAAATCATCTTGATTTTTTTATGTTCGCTAAACTTTAGGGTTCTAAAACATGGAGGCTCAATAAACATGGAACTAAATTTTCATTTGTATGCATTCTAAAATTGAATTTAGCTATGTCCTCCTTCTGATCTAAAAGAAAAAATATATATTTCACTCAACAAGAATTCTGCTATGAATAAACAAGTTGAATGAAAGAATATGAGAATTTTCTTCATTCTTTACATGCAGAATAATAGGGCAAGAAGGAAAGCCTTACAGGCTCTATCTGGTGAGTCCTTTTCATTTCTTTGCGGTACTATCAGGAATCATTAGGGGATTGCTCCTCTTGGTGATTATAAAATCATTCCCTTACCTGCAATTCTTTAGGGTTTTTTTTTTTTCCAAGAGTATAGAATTTTTGTGAATTTCTCTTTAGAGAAAGTTTCTGACAGATCTAAGATT
The DNA here is from genome assembly GCF_017311325.1 of Ursus maritimus. NCBI lineage: Eukaryota > Metazoa > Chordata > Mammalia > Carnivora > Ursidae > Ursus > Ursus maritimus. Next base: position 606,512 of record NW_024424453.1, on the reverse strand, counting down.
TATTTTTCTCTTTGCCTCCTATGTCAGAGTAGATTTTCTCATCTAGTATGTAGTGTTTGAAAGTTATGGGAGCTCCAAGATTGAGATCTGAGTGACTTCCTTTTTAAATCTTATTGTCACCATTACTTCCCTCTCTAAACTGTCCATTCATTCATTCATTCATGCATTCATTTTTGCAGAACTGCTCTATGACTTTCATATGACTTTCCTTCAGTAAGGAAAAATGGAAACAATCTTATGTCAAAGCTTAAGTAATTACTAAGAATGTTTATTAAAGGAATTTAGCTAATAGAGCAGTTTGGATTGCAAATCTTGCAGATTATTTATCTAGGTTAAATTCAGACCTTTTCTAGTCTTGCCCAGATAGTCTACACGTGTTTTATATATATAACTAACTAACCACAGTGGGGAAAAATTATTGAGTTTGACCTTCATTTGCAGAGTTTGTGATTATAGAGTTGTATCATGCTACAATATGTATTTCATTTTATTGACTTTTAAATAAATATATACAAATTTAAAGTTATAAAAGATCAAACTTATTTTTTATCAAAACTTGACTGATATTTACCCATAGTGTCTTGAAATCAGGGAACCCACCCAAGGACTTGAAAAAATAGACCTCTTCCTCCTTTCTATGTTTTATAAGATTAAGGGTCCATTTTTTATTTTATTTTTCAGTTTTCAGATAATTTTAATTTCACATTGCAGTTGTGAGAAATAATACTAGACATTCAGAGATCCTGGGTGCCTGTTTCCCCAGTGGTAACATCTTGCATAACCATGGTACAATATCATAACTAGGACATTGACATTGATGCAAATCATCAAATTTATTCAGATTTCACCAATTTTACATGCAGTCTTTTGAGTGTGTTTATATGCATTTTGTACACACGTAATTCCATGCAATTTCTATGTAGTTTTACCACATGTGTAGATTCACATGCCCAGTACTACAGTCAACATGTAGAATATTTCCACCACAAGGATCCCTCAGGCCACCCCCTTTTTTTAGCCTCGGCCACCTATCTCCTGCCTCTTTTCTAGCCCTGAATGTCCAGTTTTAAAAACTGACTTTGATTCTAAATTCTCCTACATCTCTTTAATTTTTTTAAAATCAAAATGCCATGCTCATATTTGTGGAAAGGGGAGAAAAATTATGTTGTTTCCCCTATATATCCAATTTCAGCTCTTTGTTCTTATCCATAACTGTCTTGATGAATGCCTGGCATTTACAAGTCACAGTTCATTTAATTAGGCTGAAGGTTTGGATATAGAATTAGGAATAAGGGCATATTCTATATGGGGAAGGAATGTGCGGAAGTAGTGAGAATACCTAATAATAACCAAATATGCTTTGAGTTGACACCGGCTTGGGGAAATCTGCATTTCTTCTATCAACCCCCAAAATGGGATAAAAGAAGAAATGCTGATTGCCAGGTTAGAAATTATCCTAGGAAGGTCAAGGAAAAGTTGAGAGACTGCAATGAAACAAGTAGTCATACACATATTCTGATGGTCATGTATGTGAGTTTAACTACTTCAGAAAGTACTTTGTACATACTTAAGCATTAAAATTTGATTTGGTATTGCCAACTCTGAAAATGATTTTGGAAAAATGATCTTTAGATGTTGGTTTTCATCTTGTCATTTCTAAACTCATAATATCACACAAGGAAACTAACAGACCAAGAGTCAAATAGATAAATTGTGGAATATGCATTTGAAACAATTGTATTTTAACAAACAAAAAATCTTCATACTGAATGTTTAATAACACGAAAGTGTTTAATTTATCATGTTGTATGGTCATGTTAGTATTTAAATTGTTTTAGTTTATCAAAATATGCACACAGAGTGTGGCAGAAATACATAACTATGTTGGAAGTTTATGTTTGAGTGATATTGATCTTTTCCAGAATTCCTTTGAAAAGTCTATGATATTTTCCTTGCTTTTTTATCCGGAGAGATGAATGAATACAAGAAAAGTGTGCTGAAATATTTATAAAAAATAGTAAACCAATAAAAAATATATAGTCCCCTATCTGTAACTTTCCTGTTTCCATCAATGTCCCATTCCACAGAGGCAATCACTTAACTAATATATATTTCTTCTGGTACTGTCCTAGATAGTCTACCGAAACTGTGCACAAATTGTTCCACTTTTTCCATTTTAGATTGACTTCCAATTACAGCAGATGAAAATGTTTATTTCCCTATATCACTCTGCCTACCTTCTAAACTTACTTCCAGAATAGTTCAATCACAATTTCTTGGCCTAGTGCTTGTATATTTTTTGTAAATATTGTATAATATGTGTCTTCATGAATAATTTCTGGTTGCAAATCCAAGAAGTTTCTGTGATTAAATTCCCTTTGTTGTGCAACTTTCTGTTATCCTTGAGAGCGATAATGCTCTTTTTTGTGTGCTTAGTTTCCTTTAAATCCCTTATTAATTTATCCCTCTCTAATAATATTGCAAAAGCTATCATATATCTCATTTCATTCATCCAAAGCTATTTAGAAAGTTCATCCATTATGTTTGCTCTTTTCTGAAGCCCTGGGTCCCTACATGTGTTTGTTGGAATTTGGAACGTTCTCCACAGGGTTGCTGTTTGGCTGTCATCTGGGCCTTCCCTTGCTTTTACTCTGGAAATCAATCTGGTAATTTTTTTTCAATTTTAACCTCTAACACCTTTATTGTTTTTTTTTTTTACTTCAGCATTTAAATAATTTGCTGTAAATATCGTGTGTGTGTGTCTGTGTGTGCACGTGCATGTGCCTCGTGTTTTTTCTACTATGTAACATCCTGCTCTGGTTTCCCCATTCTTTAAGGAATTAAATGGAACGCCTTTGGAATTTTCTTCTGCTGATTGCATTTTCTCTACTTCTTCTAAGTTCCTTTAATTCTCCTTGTTTGGGCTCTTCGCCTTTCATGTTGGAAACTCTCTGCAAATATCTGACGATCCTTCTGTGTGCATTATATTTGAATGAAGCCCTTAAGAGTTGACTGGAATATCTTTTTTGGAAGGCTCTTCTCAGCCAACCTTCACTGCCAGAGACTAGAGACACCATAAACCTGATTTTTTATATTACTAGGCCAAGTGAGCATAATTGTTTCAAAATAAAGGTGAGCTTAAAAAAAAAAAAAAAAAAAGGGGGGGCCTTCCAATGAATGCTGTTCATACTGGAATAAAAGCTTGTTTTTTTTTTTTTTTTTGAGAGACCAACTTCAGTAGCTGGCGGAATCTTAATCTAAAATTGAATTTGTGGTTTCAATTTCTAAGGCAGTGTGAATGGGTTTTATTAATTTCTGGGTTTTCCTATGGAATTCTGAGTAATTGGAAGCCCCCAATTTTACATTCAGAAAGGATTGTGCATTTAGATAGGATTGTGTGTGGTCTTTTCTCTGGGGCAAATAATCTCTAGACCAGTTGTTGTTGTTGTTGTTGTTGTTTTCCAAAGAATGATACCATAATCACTTTCCTGGAGTATAAGTTCCTGACACCTAGAGTTCTGGGACTAAGTGGGGCACCCTGACAGTGTGAGTGTATTTTCATTTGGAATATGATTCCAGTCCTTCTCTGTGACAGGATTCTGATTCTTCTGGTCTGGAGAAATGCTTGTTTCTGTTAGAATTGGATGGAATTAGTCTTTAGGTCCAAGTACTCTTTAAACAGTTGCTCACATAATTCCCCTGTTTTTCAGCCCTTTCTTCCTTCCCCCACCATACCTGCCTTTAGTTTCATGTCTTTCTAACCTCTGAGACCATGAAGAGCTAGATACATAAGTTTTATTCATCTACTGGCTCAGAATATTTTCTTCTGTATGAACCAAATTTACCCTCTTCATTTCTACAAGTTATCTATTTCAATTTTTTTTTTGTCTTCAGAAACACAGTAATGTAGGCTTAAATTTATCTCCTAGTCTCATCAAAGTTGCTATTTGTGTTTCTTTTCCTCTGTTTTTAAGGTGACTTTTAAAAGAAAGGGTAGTATAATGCCTTTACCTCACCATCTTAATACAGGAAAGTTGTATTGCTTTTAAGTTAATTGAAAAGTTTATAGAAATTGTTAGACTGAAAAGACAAAGTTATGAGAGGCTAAATGGGTGATGCACATTAATGAGGGCACTTGTGATGAGCACGGGGTATTATATGTAAGTGATGGATCACTAAATTCTACTCCCAAAACTGGTATACACTATTTGTTAACTAACTAGAATTTTAAATAAAAACTTGGGCGGAAAAAGATGTAGGAGAGTTTAAGTCATTGGAGTAGTCGAAACTGTTTCTTCCAAGAGTGGAGAATGGCAAGAAATAATGTCTCAGGTTGAAAGAATTGAGGAAAGGAAACAAGAATGATGTTCAGCCTCATACACAAACCAAAGTTCAAAAGAAAAAAAGCAAAACATAAGATTGGAGGGCAAGGTGATTTAAGATAAGGAAAGTTTTTGTATTTGACTTTGACGTTTGGATTGCAAATCATAAAGATTTCAGGAAGACTTTTCTGATCGTTGAAGTGTAAGAGAAAAATACGTCTGTATACACACATGCACATATATGTTCAGAGCCACACAGACACACATTTTATATGTTTTTGATAAGGTGACTATGATGGGTCATTACATGTGTCAAGTTGGTTAGGCCATTGTACACAGTTTTTGGTCAAACAGCAGTCTAGATGTTTCTGGGATGGTTTTGTTTTGTTTTGTTTTGTTTTTTGAGATGTGATTAACATTTAAGTCAGTAGACTGAATTAAGCAGATTACTCTCCATAATGTATATGGGCCTCGTCTGATCAGTTGAAGCCTGAAGAGAAAAGACCAAGGTCATTAGAGGAAAAAGAAATTCTGCCAGCACACTGCCTTTGGACTCCAGTTGTAACAACAACTCTTCCCTAGGTCTCCAGCCTACCCTACAGACTTTGGATTTGCCAGTCCCCACAGTTGTATGAGCCAAAATAAAATAAATCATTCTCTTAATATATATTCATATTTGATTGGTTCTGTTTCTCTGGGGAACCTTAACTAACAGTAACCATTGTGCTGTTTATTGGAGACCTGAAACATTTTTCAGTACAGTGGGAAAAGTTGGAATCTCTACAGAAATCAGTGCATGTACAACTCCAGATCCAAATACGGCTCTAGCATAAGTTTCCAGAGATAGGAACTGCCCCCATCTTTCCCTACAGATCCCTAAGCCCTGTGGGCAGCACAGACTGACAAAGAGATACTTAGTGTGGTGTTTGTGCATTGGCACACAGTGCCCAGCTTGTTCTCGCTTTTATAGTAGTCACCTGGACTGGACTTCTACCTTGTATTAGTGCAATGGAGTTTAATAAAAAGGGTTGTGAGAGGGGTGAGAGGGAAGATGAAGCATGTGTATGTTGTGGTCAGAAATAAGACAAATCCTTCTCTACCACTCACTGCCTGCTATGGGCTGCTCTCAGACACAGTAATTCATGGGTCCATTATGAAGATGGCCCATGAAACTGAGCAATGAACTGAGCTTGTTTGGAAACTATGGATAGCTTAGAAAAATATCCCCTTGGGGCGCCTGGGTGGCTCAGTAGGTTAAGCGTCTGCCTTGGGCTCAGGTCATGATACCAGGGTCCTGGGATCGAGCCCTGCATCATGCTCCCTGCTCAGCAGGGAGCCTGCATCTCCTTCTGCCTGCCTCTCTCTTTCTCTTTCTCTCCCTCTTTCAGACAAATAAATAAATAAAATCTTGAAAAGAAAATAAAAAGAAAAAGATCCCCTTGTACTTGCTCTCCTTCCTTCCTTCCTTCCTCTCTAGCTTTACATCCCTTTTGTCCCTCACTCTTGCCTTCTTGGGATTGTACGACTCAACTAACTGCCATCACATCTGCTTCTGCCTCTCATCTATTTATTTTATATGGGACTCAGGCTAAGATAGAACACCTGGGAAATGTATAATATTCTGTCTGGGTAAATTCACAGTTCTGTTCTTTAGTAAGAAATGAAGATGTATCTGTGCTGCATCTGAGATAAATACTATAACAGTAAAATATATAAATGTCAATTACAGCAGGTTGGTAGGCTTAGTTGAATATAATGACTTTAAGAATAAAATGTGTCATTTATTATTAGGTAAATACAAATAATAAAGGTGTTTTTAGAACTATGACTTTTTTAACTGAAAGTATCAATTAATACGTGTATCTTGGGCAATGCATCTTTAAAGGTAATATGCAGTTATGGAAGAATAGATCAATTTCAAAGGGTTTCTCCTGCATGTTTTTCTTATATTTGGATATTCTACCTGAGAGTTAAATATAAAGATAGAATTCTAATTCCACAATCTCATTCTCCAGGAAAAAAAACAAAAACAAAAAACATAAACCAGCTGAAGTCTGTGAGTGTACATTGTTTTTATAGCCTATAGTGCTCATAACTATTTTTTTCCCATAACCATTTAACTTATTATCACTCACTGTACTAGCAAACAATTACTTTTTTCCCCAGATATTAGTGATAATTCCAAGAATAATACAATTATCCTTGGGAATCAAATAATTTCAATTTTTAGATCCATGCTTATGAAAAGATTTATGTGTTACTTACATTACATACAAATATGTAGAGAAATTTTTATTTTGATGAGTAAAGTCAGTTTCAGAATTAAGTCTCTGATAATATATATTATGGGTACCAATACTAGCTCACATCTTTAGCTCTCTAATCTTACTATCTCCATGCATGCATAATGCTTTACTGAGTAATCTGAGTCTTTTTATTTTTATAAACAAAGCCTGCTTTCTAGAACCACTTTTTCCCGCTGTCTTTAACCAAAATTGTAGTTTCCCCACTTAGTCCCTCTGTTCAGCATAGCTAAGTTCTATGTACATTAGCTAAAGTGTCTCAATTTTAAAATGTACTTGCTGAACAAATGGGGTATCAGTGAGTAACTGTGCCCTCCTTCTGGGACTTAATCCACCTGGGTGGTGAGATTAAAAATAAATATGTGAAATTGAAATATTTCAATAATTCAATATTTCAATTTTAATTTCAATCTGTGAAACATTTTATGCTAACATGATTATGCATCTACATTGAATCTACAACACAATATATGATTCTGTGGAATATATGTTTGTTATGAAAAGGTCATTTTATATTACATATAATTAGCAACATTGCTCACTATCTTTTATATAATTCTTCTTTCCCTTTATTATTTCTCCAAACCATATACTTCCTTAATAGGATCCTTTTTGTTTAGTAAAGCAATCATTTCCAAAGATTTTCCTGAAAATATATTTAAGAGCATTTTTTTTTGAGGTTAAAGAAAGACAAATATGATACAACATGTAAAAAGGAAAAATTATTGGCAGGCTGAGACTGGGGAGAATCTCAACTAACAGTTAGAAATTTTGATTTTCTTTTTTCCTGTAAACAATAGAAGGAAGGGCAATATAGGCTTTTGAGGAGAATGTGATTTAATTACATTTGAACTTCAGAAGGCTAACCTGGTATCCATTTAATGGATGAGTAGACAGCATAACAATGGCATGACCAAATGAGAAACTAAAAATAGGAGAGGGAGTTAAGATGGCAGAGGAATAGGGGACCCCTTTTTCAGCCGGTTCCCTGAGTCGAGGTGGATAGGTACCAGGCCAGCCTGAACATCCACGGAATCAGCCTGAGACGCAGGAAGATACATCTGGATCTCTACAAATGAACATCTCCAGCACTGAGTATTGAGGTATGAAGTGGGGAAGTGAAACCATGCACAGAGATCAGAAGATAAATGGAAGGGGGAGGGAGCCACCATGTTCCGGCACCGGGAATCGGTAGCCGCCTGCATGGGGAAGCAGGCAGACTCGCCAACGGCAACTGTGAGACAGCAGACTGGGACCGTGAGCCAGGGAATGCGTGCGACCAGACTGAAAACTGGAGTTCCAGTGTGCTCACTGGAACCAGACTGAGACCGGGAGCTCCAGGAGCACGCAGGGGTGACTGGTGGCTGGCAGCTGGCGGTGTTAGAAACACAAAGGACAGAGATGCACCGGTCCTGGAAGTGAGGGCTGGGACGTCGGATGTGGGGCGCATATCCTGGGACGCTGGAGGGTTGAGTAGCACCAACAGAAACAAAGTTAAAGTGGCCAGAACATCAGTGGAGAGTGGTCCACGATCCCTCTGTTCTGAGACAGAGGCTGAGATTCAGCTACTGCTGCTCTGACTCTCAGAAGAGGCACAGCAAACCGCCAGGGAAAGCCGCCAGAGAACAAAAGCCTGGAAATACCGGCTCACAGGGTGCCCATCCCCATTCCCCCTCATAGGGGACACGGAGCCTCTACCCAAACAGGGTTGCCTGAGTATCGGCACGGAAGGCCCCTCTCCCAGAAGGCAGGCTGAAAATTCAAGAAGCCCACATCCCTAAGATCCCTATAAAACAAGGGTGCACGGCCTCGGTCCCGGTCAATAATTTGGACAACCCCGCAAACTCTCCTCATCAGAATGACGAGAAGGAGAAATCCCCCCCAGCAAAGAAAAGACAATGAGTCTGTGCCTCTGCCACAGAACTAATGGATATGGATAGAACCAAATTATCAGAAATGGAGTTCAGAGTAACCATGGTCAAGATGATGTGTAGACTTGAAAAAAGTATTAATGAAAATGTTAATGAGAATATAGAATCTTTAAGGGCGGAAATGAGAGCGAATCTGACAGAAATTAAAAATTCTATGAGCCACATGCAGTCAAAACAAGAGGCTCTGACGGCCAGGATGAATGAGGCAGAAGAACATATGAGCGAATTGGAGGATGAGTTAGTAGAAGAGAAAGCTAAAATAGAATTAGGACTCAAAAAAATCCATGCTCAGGAATGTAGATTACAGGAGATTACTGACTCAATGAAACGTTCTAATGTCAGAATCATCGGCATCTCCCAGGGGGTGGAGAAAGAGAGAGGTCTAGAAGAGATATTTGAACAAATTGTAGCTGAAAACTTCCCTAATCTAGCAAGGGTAACAAACATTTGTGTCCAAGAGGCAGAGAGGACCCCTCCCAAGCTCAACCACGACAAACCTACGCCATGTCACGTCATAGTGCATTTCGCAAATATTAGATCCAAGCATACAGTATTGAAAGCGACCAGGGCAAAGAAATTTCTCACGTACCAAGGCAAAGGTATCAGAATTACGTCAGACCTGTCTACACAGACCTGGAATGAGAGAAAGGGTTGGGGGGCCATTTTTAAAGCTTTTTCAGAGAAAAACATGCAGCCAAGGATCCTTTATCCAGCAAGGCTGTCATTCAGAATTGATGGAGAAATAAAGACCTTCCAGAATCGCCAGTCATTGACCAATTTCATAACCACAAAACCAGCCCTACAGAAGATATTAAGGGGGATTCTATAAAGGTAAAAAGGCCCCAAGGGTGATACAGAACAGAAAGTCACAATCTGTAGAAACAAAGACTTTGCTGGCAACATGGCATCATTAAAATCATATCTCTCAATAATCAGTCTCAATGTAAATAGCTTAAATGCTCCCATAGCACGCCACAGGGTTGCAGATTGGATAAAAAGACATGACCCATCCATTTGCTGTCTACGAGAGACTCTTTTTGAACCTAAAGATACATTCAGACTGAAAGTAAAGGGATGGAATACCATCTTTCATGCCAATGGACCTCAAAAGAAAGCTGGGGTAGCAATTCTCATATCAGCCAGATTGGATTTTAAACTAAAGACTATCATTAGAGACACAGAAGGGCACTATATTATTCTTAAAGGATGTATCCAACAAGTGGATATGACAATTATAAATATCTATGCCCCCAACAGGGGAGCAGCAAGATACACAAGCCAACTCTTAACCAGAATAAAGAGACATATAGATAAAAATACATTAATAGTAGGGGACCTCAACACTCCACTATCAGAAATAGACAGAAAGCCCATGCAAAAATTCGACAAAGAAACAAGAGCTTTGAATGCCATACTCGACAAGTTGGACCTCATAGATACATATAGAACACTACACCCCAGAACCAAAGAATACTTATCTATTCTAATGCCCATGGAACATTCTCAAGAATAAACCATGTTCTGGGTCACAAAACAGGTCTCAACTGATACCAAAAGACTGAAATTATTCCCTGCATATTCTCAGACCACAACGCTCTGAAATTGGAACTCAACCACAAGGAAAAATTTGGAAAAAACTCAAAACACTTGGAGACTAAGAACCATCCTGCTCAGGAATGATTCGATAAACCAGGAAATCAAAAATCAATTTAAACAATTTATGGAGACCAACGAGAATGAAAACACAATGGTCCAAAACCTATGGGACACTGCAAAGGCAGTCCTAAGGGGGAATACATAGCCATCCAAGCCTCACTCAAAAGAATAGAAAAATCTAAAATGCAGTTTTTGTATTCTCACCTTAAGAAGCTGCAACAGCAACAGAGGGCCAGGCCTAATCTACGCGCAAGGAAGCAGTTGACCAAGATTAGAGCAGAAATCAATGAATTAGAAACCAGGAGTACAGTAGAGCAGATCAACAGAACTAGAAGCTGGTTCTTTGAGAGAATCAATAAAATTGACAGACCACTGGCAAGACTTATCCAAAAGAATAGAGAAAGGACCCAAATAAATAAAATTATGAATGAAAAAGGAGAGGTCACGACCAACACCAATGAAATTGGAAGGATTATTAGAAACTTTATCAACAGCTAATTAAACAATTTATGGAGACCAATGAGAATGAAAATACAACAGTCCAAAACCTATGGGATACTGCAAAGGCAGTCCTAAGGGGGAAATACATAGCCATCCAAGCCTCACTCAAAAGAATAGAAAAATCTAAAATGCAGTTTTTATATTCTCACCTCAAGAAGCTGGAACAGCAACAGAGGGACAGGCCTAATCCACGCACGAGGAAGCAGTTGACCAAAATTAGAGCTGAAATCAATCAAGCAGAAACCAGAAGTACAGTAGAGCAGATCAACAGGACTAGAAGCTGGTTCTTGGAGAGAATCAATAAAATTGACAGACCACTGGCAAGACTTATCCAAAAGAAAAGAGAAAGGACCCAGATTATTAAAATTATGAATGAAAAAGGAGAGGTCACGACGAACACCATTGAAATTGGAAGGATTATTAGAAATTTTTATCAACAGCTATATGCCAATAAACTAAGCAATCTGGAAGAGATGGAATCCTTCCTGGAAACCTATAAACTACCAAGATTGAAACCGGAAGAAATTGATTCCTTAAACAGGCCAATTAATTATGAAGAAATTGAGTCAGTGATAAACAACCTTCCAAAAAACAAAACTCCAGGCCCGGACGGTTTTCCTGGGGAATTCTACCAAACATTCAAAGAAGAAATAATACCTATTCTCCTAAAGCTATTTCAAAAAATAGAAACAGAAGGAAAGCTACCAAACTCATTCTATGAGGCCAATATTACCTTGATCCCCAAACCAGGCAAAGACCCCATCAAAAAGGAGAATTACAGACCGATTTCCCTAATGAATATGGACGCCAAAATCCTCAACAAGATCCTTGCTAATAGAATCCAACAGTACATTAAAAGGATTATCCATCATGACCAAGTGGGATTCATCCCTGGGATGCAAGGGTGGTTCAACATTCGCAAATTGATCAGGGTCTTAGATTTTGTCCAGAAAGAAAAATTCAGAAATCATATGATTCTCTCAATAGATGCTGAAAAAGCATTTGACAAAATACAGCATCCTTTCCTGATTAAAACCCTTCAGAGTGTAGGAATAGAAGGTACATTTCTCAATCTCATAAAAGCCATCTATGAAAAGCCTACTGCAAATATTATTCTCAATGGGGAAAAGCTGGAAGCCTTTCCCTTAAGATCAGGAACACGACAAGGATGCCCACTCTCGCCACTATTATTCAACATAGTACTAGAAGTCCTTGCAACAGCAATCAGACGACAAAAAGGGATCAAAGGTATTCAAATTGGCAAAGAAGAAGTCAAAATGTCTCTCTTTGCAGATGACATGATACTCTATATGGAAAACCCAAAAGAAGCCACTCCCAAACTATTAGAAGTTATAGAGCAATTCAGTAACGTGGCAGGATACAAAATAAATGCTCAGAAATCAGTTGCATTTCTATACACGAATAATGAGACCGAAGGAAGAGAAATTAGGGAATCCATCCCATTTACAATAGCACCAAAAACCATACGTTACCTTGGAATTAACTTAACCAGAGATGTAAAGGATCTATATTCTAGGAACTATAAATCACTCTTGAAAGATATTGAAGAAGACACAAAAAGATGGAAAAATATTTCACGCTCATGGATCGGAAGAATTAACATAGTTAAAATGTCCATGCTACCAAGAGCAATCTACACTTTCCCTGCTATCCCGATCAAAATACCGAGGACATTTTTCAAAGAACTGGAACAAACAGTCCTTAAATTTGTATGGAAACAGAAAAGGCCCCGAATCGCCAAGGAACTGTTGAAAAGGAAAAACAAAGCTGGGGGCATCACAATGCCGGATTTCGAGCTGTACTACAAAGCTGTGATCACAAAGACAGCATGGTACTGGCACAAAAACAGACACGTAGATCAATGGAACAGAATAGAGAGCCCAGAAATGGACCCTCGGCTCTTTGGGCAACTAATCTTTGATAAAGCAGGAAAAAACATCCGTGGAAAAAAGACAGTCTCTTCAATAAATGGTGCTGGGAAAATTGGTCAGATACATGCAAAAGAATGAAACTTGACCACTCTCTCACACCATACACAAAGATAAACTCCAAATGGACAAAAGACCTCAATGTGAGACAGGAATCCATCAAAATCCTAGAGGAGAACATAGGCAGCAACCTCTATGACATCGGCCAAAGCAACCTTTTTCATGACACATCTCCAAAGGCAAGAGAAACAAAAGATAAAATGAACTTGTGGGACGTCATCAAGATAAAAAGCTTCTGCACAGCCAAGGAAACAGTCAAAAAAACTAAGAGGCAGCCCATGGAATGGGAGAATATATTTGCAAATGATGCTACAGGTAAAAGACTGGTATCCAGGATCTACAAAGAACTTCTCAAACTCAATATGCAAGAAACAAATAAACAAATCATAAAATGGGCAGAAGATATGAACAGACACTTTTCCAATGAGGACATACAAATGGCTAAGAGACACATAAAAAAATGTTCAAAATCATTAGCCATCAGGGAAATTCAAACCAAAACCACGCTAAGTTACCACCTTACGCCAGTTAGAATGGCAAAAATTGAAAAGGCAAGAAACAACAATTACTGGAGAGAATGTGGAGAAAGGGGATCCCTCCTACATTGTTGGTGGAAATGCAAGTTGGTACAGACACTCTGGAAAACAGTGTGGAGGTCCCTTAAAAAGTTAAAAATTGAGCTACCCTATGACCCAGCCATTGCAATACTGGGTATTTACCCCTAAGATACAGACGTAGTGAAGAGAAGGGCCATATGCACCCCAATTTTCATAGCAGCATTGTCCACAATAGCTAAATCGTGGAAGGAACCGAGATGCCCTTCAACAGATGACTGGATTAAGAAGTTGTGGTCCATATATACAATGGAATATTACTCAGCTATCAGAAAGGACGAGTTCTCAACATTTGCTGCAACATGGACGGCACTGGAGGAGATAATGCTAAGTGAAATAAATCAAGCAGAGAAAGACAATTATCATATGATTTCTCTCATCTATGGAACATAAGAACTAGGAAGATCGGTAGGGGAAGAAAGGGATAAAGAAAGGGGGTGGTAATCAGAAGGGGGAATGAAGCATGAGAGACTATGGACTCAGAGAAAGAAACTGAGGGCTTCAAAGTGGAGGGGGGTGGGGGAATGGGATAGACTGGTGATGGGTAGTAAGGAGGGCATGTATTGCATGGTGCATGGGGTGTTATACACAACTAATGAATCATCGAACTTTACATCAGAAACCAGGGATGTACTGTATGTTGACTAACACAATATAAAAAAAAAAAAAATTAAAGAGAAAAAAAAGAAACTAAAAATATAGTCCCGGCAATAGAAGTGTTTGAACTGGGAAGCGAGAGGTAAGGATGTCCTACAGGATATGACCTCCACATTTCCTCCTCATGGAAATCAGTTCAGTGTTTGGAGAACCTCTACTCTCATAGTTGTATTTATTACACCAAATTGTTAAATTAATAACAATTCAGTTTGGTTTTTGAGTTTTCCATGAGGCTGCCCATCACTCCTCCTCATTTTGGTGATACGATCCCTTATTTTTCCATACTATTAAATCCTCATCTCAGAAAATATGTGAAAAAATTAATTTGTAAGTAATGGGTGAATAATAAATAATGTTTACTGTCTCACACTTGGCAGGCTTATTGAAATTTAAATTTGTTTATGAATTGTAGATCTCTTAGGCATTGCAGCATATGAGATGATTTTTAAGGGTGTAGTCCCTAATATTTCCCCTTAAAGTAGCATCACATTGGTGACAGCCTATTATAGCTATGTGTAAGGTGCATCATATCAACACAATATATTTTTTAAAAAAGAGTAATGAAATGGGAAATAATAAATCTGGGTTTTCAAGTCACAGTAGATTTTGAGAATTAATTCACTTCTTTAGGTCTAAATGGCCATGATCACCAAAACATGATTCTTTAATACCCTTCCTACTTTGAAATTTTATATTCAGATTCCTTCCTACTTGAAAGATTCTAAATTTGTAGGCTAGATTTAGACTACAAAATAAAGACTATTAATATTAAGGATACCAATATAAGTTATATATTAAAAGGAAACTTGGTAGTTTACAAAATAAGAACAGCCAATTTAGTTAATAAGTTACCCAGGACAGAGGTGTAACTGTACACATAAATGTGTTGATAGTTTAGCTTATGATAAGACAAATTTTCCGAATTATAAAGAATGCCAACTCCCAAATTCTAAGGATCGTTTATATCATGTTACGTTGTATCTTATAATAAAATACTCTACTACTTTACCCTTCTGTATTTTTTTCAGATCACTTATCACTGCTTTAAAATATATTGTATTTCTCCTGTTTAATTATTACTTCCTTTTCCAGTTCTTCCTGAGTTCCACAAAAAGAATTAGTCTTTATTCTCCAGTGTATCACCTACCCCTACAATAAAGTCTGGCACTTAGTCAGCATTTGATATTTGATGGATGAGTATTAAACAATTGGAAAAATGCAGAAAATATTCAAATAGTTTAATTATTGAAAGCTCACAACTTTTGAAAATTATTATATTACAGTATATCAGAGGCTAATAAATTGAAAGTGGAAATCCTTTATTAATTCAACTTTTTAATATGAAATCTGCAAACATGACATATTCATTATGTTACAACTACTAGAAGAAAAAAAAAGGACACCTGCTGGGATCACGGAGCTAAATTCATCAGAATGAATTTTGTTAATGTAAAGCAAGCATGGTTATGTCACTAAGGATAAGAAGATCACATTCCTACAATCTCTAGCAACTACCTGCTGTGTGTACTAAAGTTATAATGTATGACCTTCTGAGTCTCAGTTTCTTTAAGAATTGGATTGAAACTCCTGTTTTGCCAAACATGGGATCAGAAGACTGTAATATTCAGATGTGATAGTATGTTAGAAAGATAGGAAGGGCTACACACAATATATTTGAAAGTTTTTATCTTAAAATGAGCTAAAAAGAATTTTGTGCAAATATACAAAAACAATTTGAAATCACTTTGAAACTTTATGTTTCATAGAGATAATATCAGTAGATTAGAGGTGGGAGGGGACTGAAAACATGTGCCTTTAATGACAACTCTTTACAGTATTATTTTGCAGCTGGATTTGGTACTGTCAATCCAATTTCTCCTTAACTTCATTGGAGAAATTAGAAAGCATCCTTATCAATCAAGGCACAATAGATATTAAAAAAAAAAAAAAACAAGAAGGGACATATAAACATTTTTGTTCATGCTAAAATTTTTTAGACTTTTTCTACTTACTACTTAAATAATTTATCAGATCATGTGTTTATAATAATTTTGTAAGTTGATGCCCATGCCCATTGTTCTTTAGAATTATGGTGATTTTTCTACTGATGTAAAAACACTCCAAACAAATTTTTTTTGAAATTCTGAAAAACAATGAAACTGACATAGGAAAGTTTTCCAAATAATTTTTTTTTCCTTTTTCCTTTTCTTCCATTTTGTGTCTTATAAGATTATATTGATTATGTCATCCTATAAGATTATATTGATTGAATGTCAGTATAAGACACATATATAAGACACGCCATTCGTTTTCTTATAGCTTGTGAGGTGTGGTTAGGAAAGGTCTTGCTGCTTATATTCTGGATCTAGAATCTCTATGATTCTCCAACTCTGTACTAGAATTTTCCAAACATCTAATCAAACTAAAAATGTGTAAATTGCTGTGACTCTTTAGTAGTAACTCTTTGTTTCATTGTTTTTATTTGTTTATTTAAACTTAAACTAAGACTTACTCATAGGTAATTATGTGTTCACGCACTGTTCTAAGCAAATTGTGTCAGTTAATATACATAACAAGTCTTTTTTTCTGTTTTATTGAGATGTAATTGGCATATAATATTGTGTAAATTTTAGGTATACAACCTGTTTATATATATATATATATATATATATATATATATGAATATAATATATTTTATATAAATATAAAATAATTACCACTATAATGTTAACTAACATTTGCATCACATCACATAATTACCATTTCTTTTGTGGTGAGAACATTTAAGATCTACTCTCTTTTAAGTATATAATACAGTATTATTAACTGTAACCTCTGTGCTATACATTAGATCCCAGAATTTATTCATCTTATAACTAGACCTTTGTACTCTATCCAAAATCTCTCCTTTTCCCCCAGTCTCCAGCTCCTGGTAACCACCATTCTCGTCTCTGCTTCTATGAGTTCAACTTTTTTAGATTCCACTTACAAGTGATGTCATACAGTATTTGTCCTTCTGTCTAACTTATTTTATTTTTGCATAACAATTCTTGATGTAGATATATTATTATCCCATTTTACTTATTTATTATTTATTTATTTTAAAGATTTATCCATTTATTTTGAGAGAGAGACAGTGGGGGGAGGACAGAGGGAGAGGGAAAGAGAGTGCAAGAAACAAACTCCCTGCTGAGCGTGAAGCCTGACACGGGGCTCCATCTCAGGACCCTGAGATCAAGACCTGAGCAGAAACCAAGAGTCAGTTGCTCAACCAACTGAGCCACCCAGGCACCCCAATCCCATTATATACAAAGAATAAGCTGAGTCACAGATATAGAGACTATGGGCAAAGAAAAGGAAAAAAGACTTTACTGATATGAAAAATGTATTAATAATCACAACTAAACTTTATCTTAATACCGTTAGTAATTTCATAATTTTTAATACATTTTGTCTTCTCATACTCAAGGGGAAACTCATTATTAAGCCAAGAATGAAATTACTGATATGCAAAATGGGGATTAGGATAGTGTGCTATCCAACAATTAATTATAGCATAAAATTACATATCTATGTCTCCGTCTTTATCTCCATCTCCATCTGAGTCATCTTTGGAGTCAGGCTATCTGTGTTTATCTATTGCATCTAGTAATTAATAAGTATGTGACTTTTCTGTTTCAATTTCTTCATTTGTAAAAATAAAAAGAAGTAAAAGAAGATAAAGAATTAAGAAGAAGAGGAAGATGAGAAGAAGGAAAAGAAGAAGAAAATTATAGGATAAAGCAATGATTCTCAACTGGAGTTGATTTTTTCCCCCAGAGAACAACTGGCAATTACTGAAGACATTTGGGTTGTCAAAACTGGTATGGGGGTGTAGTACTGGCAACCAGTTGGTAGAAGCCAGGCGTCATCCAAAACATTCTATAATTCACAAGATAGCACCCCGCAACAAAGAATTATCTGGTTCAAAATGTGAATAGTATCAAGGTTAAGAAACCCCAATTTAAAGGGACATGTTATGAGGATTATATGAAGTTAACACATGTACGAAAAATTCTGGTGACTCACTGAAGCCACCTCATGCTAGCTTCTAAGAGCAGATTTTTTCATGTCTCTGCCCAATATCTAATGAGTGACATATCATTGGCGGTTGAAGTGGCCATACTGGGAGTGTATATACCATAAAAATTGACAAACTACGAATCAGAGCCCTTTCCCACCCAACCCCTGGTCCCAGGTAGCTTGTTGTTAAATATTTACTAACCACCGTTGATTAGCCACTCGTTAACATATTGCAACCACTGCCTAAGTGTTAGGTATTATTACAATTGTTATTAAGCCCTCCCAATTCATCTGGGAAAACCACTGATTTTATTCTTCCTTTCCCCATTTTATATCAATTTCTCAGGTTCGTAAGAGCTGGCAATAAACTTCTAAGTGCCCCAAGCTGTAACCACTTCCTCCTCTATCTTTCACACTTCAGTCATATTATTATGGAATGAAAATTTAATCCTGCTACTTCCATATTTAATATTCTTCGATGCTTTGACTTTTTTTTTTTTTGGTGTAAATCTGAACTCCTAAAACACACACACACACACACACACACACACACACACACACACACACAACTGAACTCCTTAGTGTAGCATTGTGGGCCTTCAACTTCACTCCAGAGTGTCCTGCAAGCCACAGACTTTCTATTCAGATACCTATACTGATATCTATTCTATTGCTCTTGTTACATTATACTTCCCCCTCTCCCTGTCAAACTAATCTGAGCTATTATTTAAAGTTAAGAAAAGCTAACTCTGTCATCATTTGCAGATCCACTATTTTTTACATAGGCCTAGCCCTTAGCTTTCAAAATTCAAAAGCCAAACATTAGACTTTTTTTGTTCTGAGGAATCCTACTTTATCTGAGAGACATGAGCATATGGTGTTCCAAATACCCCAAAAAAGAGAAAGGTCATAACAATTAATATATCAAAATTCAGTTGCCTTGTTTGTAACAATTTGGACATCTTTACATTCTAAATTCTTCAATGTGAATATCTCTATTATGTGTTATATATAATTTATATTATTCAAACTGTCCAAAAGTCCAATAAATGTTAAGTATAATAGTTGGCTATTGTAGAAAGAACAATACTGGACAGTTTCTTCATATGAAGCTCAAAATTGTTTGGAACAAATTCCATTTAAACTATAGCATTATTATAAAATCTAAATATAAGTATCAGTTAACACACAATTTATTTTGAGCAACATTCAACAGAAAACAAAGGAAAACATGCCCACCAAAACATTTATAACTGTTATGCCTTATGAATTCCCAGCCATATACATAAGAATACAAAATGCAAGGTAGACTCTAAAAAGTATTTTCCACAGCAGGATTCCACTACTTAAAATTGCTAATATTAAGCTAAGCAGAGAAAGTTATGTATACTCTTTCTAGTAAATATATAATGCTTCTTCTTCATAGAATATCTTTAGATTTAACCTTTTTAACCAAGCATATCACAGTCAGAGATACAATGGGGACCTGTGCTCTGGTTGATAACATAATTGTAAGAATTTAATGTAGTGGTTATCACATGAGAAAGATGTACCAAAATCCTGCACTAGAACCTATAAGGAGCTCATACCTTTCAATCATCAAACATTTACTGAGCATCATAAAATTCCAGGGTAGAAAAATGAATAATACATGGCCTCTGCCCTTGAGGATCTCAGAGGCTACAGAAAAGATGGTCTTGTAAACTAATCACAGCAACTTGGTGTGATGAATGTTATTAAAAGAAGGTAAAATATGTGGCACCTTAGGGTAGGGAAAAACTTCTTTAACAGAGAATTCTAAACTGTAATTGTGGCAAATGATTAACGGTTGATCCATTTGATTATATATTTTTTTAAAACCATATAGGTATCAAAAGACAACACTCAAAAACAAAATGATCGTCAATGGCTTGGAGAAAATACTTGCAGAGCATGTACGATATTAATGTAAGAATATATATTTTAAAATATTAAGAAAAAGAGGGGTGCCTGGGTGGCTCAGTCAGTTAAGTATCTGCCTTCGGCTCAGGTCATGATTCCAAAAATATATTCAACCCCTTTCACAAAAAAACCTAGTTTCAGAGGAAAGAACACACACACACATACACATACATATGTAAAGAGATAACACATATATAGAGATAATATTAACATAAAGCTTTAAAATATGAAAAATAATATATTGTTGATACATACTGTTGTGGATATACACATATAGTAAGGACATAAAAATACACACAAAAACAAAAAATAACATTTAAGGTAGTACGTCTGAGGAAAAGGTGCATTCTAATGTACTGTTAATATTTTGTTTCTTACAATAAGTTGTGAGGTAATGGGATTCTCATATTATTATTTAGGCATTTTGAATATCAGAAATATTTAACAGTACATGTTAAATGCCAATAAAGCAGTGGGAGCACAGGGGAGAATATAACACATTTGTTTGGAAATGCAAAAGGACTTCACACACTGTGATTTGGGGCATATATGTTAAAGAATAAATGAGAGTTATTCTAGAATGGAAGGGAAGCGTGTTGATAGAAGAGCACTGGTGACAAAAAGAGAGAGTTAGCTAACACTGAGAAGCATGAAAGAATGTGAAATGTTTAGGAACCAATGAATAAAGCTTCACTGGACCATTTACCCAAAAGCCCTGAAACTCGCAACAATGATTAAGGCTGAAACTTGACAAGAAATTTGGAAACATTGATAAAGGCATATTTTCAACACACAACCCTTGATGGAATAATTCCGTCCGCGCAGGGGATGACATAGAATGGTAAAAAGGATCTAGTAGAGATGGCCGGAGATAAACCTCAGCATGAAAAGGACATAATAGCTTTATCTTTTATGGGAAAATACAGGGAAATTAAAAGCTAATAATATATTTCCTAATTCCAGTATACTTAACATACAGTGTTCCTTAATTTCAGGTATACAATATAGTGACTTGACAATTCTATAAATTACCCAGGGCTCATCATAATAAGTGTATTCTTAACTCCCTTCACCTATTTCATCCATCCTCACCACCCACCTCCCCTCTGGTAATCATCAGTTTGTTCTCTATAGGTTAGAGTCTGTCTTTTGGTTTGTCTCTTTTTTGTTTGTTTGCTTTGTTTCTTAAATTCCACAAATGAGTGAAATCATATGGCATTTATCTTTCTCTGACTGACATTTCACTTAGCATTATACTCTCTAGATCCATCCATGTTGTTGCAAATGGCAAGATTTCATTCTGTTTTTATGGGTGAATATATTCCATTGTATATATATACCACTTCTTCTTTATCCATTCATCTATCAATGGACACTTGTGTTGCTTCCATAATTTGCTTATTGTAAATAATGTTGCAATAAACAGGGGTGCATATAGCTTTTTGAATTAGTGTTTTCTGTTCCTTGGGTAAATTCCTGTAGTGGAGTTACTAAATCATATGTAGGGTTTTTGTTTGTTTGTTTGGTTGGTTGGTTGGTTGGGGATTTTTTGTTTTTTGTTTTTAAATTTTGGGGGCATCTTGCTACTGTTTTCCAGAGCAGCTGTACCAGTTTGCATTCCCACCAACAGTGCACAAAGATTCCTTTTTCTCCACATCCTCACCAATGCTTGTCACTTCTTGTGGTTTTGATTTAAGCCATTCTGACAGGTGTGAGGTGGTATCCCTTTGCAGTTTTGATTTGCATTTCCCTAATGATGAATGCTGTTGAGCATCTTTTCATGTGTCTGTTGGCCATTTGTATGTCTTCTCTGGAGAAATGTCTGTTCATGTCTTCTGCACATTTTTTATTGGACTATTTGTTTTTTTGGGTGTTGGGATGTATAAATTCTTTATATATCTTAGATATTAACCCTTCATCAGTTATATCATTTGCAGATATCTTCTCATATTCAATAGGTTGTCTTCATGTTTGTTGATTGCTTTCTTTGCTGTGCAGAATTTTTTTTTATATGGTCCTGATAGTTTATTTTTATCTTATTCCTGTCTCACATTTAGGTCTTCAATCCATTTTGAGTTTATTTTTGTGTATAGTATAAGAAAGTGATCCAGTTTCATTCTTTTCCATGTAGCTGTCCAGTTTTCTCAGCACCATTTGTTGAAAAAAAAACATCTTTTTCCCATTGCATATCCTTGCCTCCTTTGTCAAAGATTCATTGACCATATAATCATGGGTTTGTTTCTGGGGTCTCTATTCAATTCCATTGTCTATTTTTGTGCCAGTACAATACTGTTTGTATTACTATAACTTTGTAGTATATCTTCAAGTCTCGGATTGTGATATCTCCAGCTTTGTTCTTTTTCATGATTGCTTTGGCTATTCAGGGTCTTTTGTGGTTCCATACAAATTTTAGGATTATTTGTTCTAGTTCTGTGAAAAATGCTGCTGGTATTTTGATAGGGATTACATTGAATCTGTAGATTGCTTTGGGTAGTATGAACATTTTAAAATATTTGTTCTCCCAATCCATGAGCATGGAATATTTTTTTCCATTTGTTTGTCACATCTTCAATTTCTTTCATCAGTGTTTTATAATTTTCAGAGTATACGTCTTTCATCTCCTTGGTTAAATTTATTCCTAGGTAATTTATTATTTTTGGTCCAATTATAAATGAGATTGTTTTCTTAATTTCTCTTTCTGCTCCATCATTCAGTGTATACAAATGCAGTGGAGTTGTGGACACTGATTTTGTATCCTGCAGCCTTACTGAATTCATTTATCAATTGTGGTAGTTTTTTGGTGGAGACAAGGTTTTCTATATATGGTATTATCAGCTTCAAATAATGAAAATTTTACTTCTTCCTTACCAATTTGGGTGTCTTTCATTTAGAAGAGCTAATATTTTAAGGTTAGTTTCAGAGTGCTTAGAAACTATAGGAGGGAGATGGTGAATTTGATGGCACAATTAGCTGTATCCGTTGCCATACACTTAATTGTTCAAGGACATTATAATATAGCAATTAAGATGATGAACTCTGAAGCCAGACTTCTTGGATTTGAATTCTGGCTCTGCAATTTGCTGCAGAGTAATCTTAGAAAAAATACTTAATCTATGTCCTGATTTATTTATCTGTAAAATGACGGCGATAACATTGTTTGCATATAGGATTGTGAAGACGACTAAATGAGTTAATGCATGTAAAATGCTGAGACTTTTTTTCCTAGGAAATGATAAATACCAAAACAAAAGTAGCTGTAATGTAGGTGCTTTATTGTAATATCTATAAGAGATACAGTTCCATGGATGCCTTTTTTGGATTTCAGAAAGATTATTCCTTTATTGTTACCAGCTGGGAAAATGAACAGGTGCCCTTGACTATAAGGCCTATAGAATAAACTTTCTCTGGATTCAGATAGGGGCTTTTTACCAGCCAACTTTTATTTATTTATTTATTTATTTATTTATTTATTTATTTATTCTTATTTATTTATTTGACAGAGAGAGAGAGAGAGCACAAGAAGGGGGAGCAGAGCAGGGAGCCTAACGTGGGGCTTGATCCCAGGACTCTGGGAGCACGACCAGAGCCGAAGGCTGCTACTTAACTGACTGAGCCACCCAGGCTCCCCGACCAGCCAACTTTTAAAAAATGAATTGGTTTGATGGTTTGTGTTTGTTTTTGTTTTACTTTACGTTTTTATTTAGTGTGTATTTTGAGTTTATTTTATTTTATTTTATTTTATTTTATTTTATTTTATTTTATTTTATTTTATTTTATTTTATTTTATTTTATTTTATTTTATTTTTAAAGATTTTATTTATTTATTTGTTGGAGAGAGAGTGAGAACAAGTAGGGAGAGAGGCAGGCAGAAGGAGAAGCAGGCTTCCCGCTGAGCAAGGAGCCCAATGACCTGAATTGAAGGCAGACACTTAAATGACTGACAGCCAGGTGTCCCAACAAACTTTTTTATTTTAGAATAATTTAATTTTTGATTTGCATTTCCCTGACGGTCAGTTTTTTGGCAAAAATAAGTTTTGCCACCCAATTTTATTTTCACAAAAATTTTGCCAAGATAGTACAGAGAATTCCATATACCCCATACGCAGTTTCCCTTAATGTTAATATCTTCCATTACCATAATACCGTTGTCAAAACAAAGAAACCTACATTGATACTATTCACTTAGCTTAGGAGTTTATTAAGATTTCAATCATTTTTCCATTAAAATTTTCTTTCTCTTTCAACATCCTCTCCAGGTTACTACACTGCATTAAGTTGGCGTGTCTCTTTTGTCTCCTGTGGTCTCTGATAATTTTTCAGTCTTTTATTATTTATCATGACCTTGACATTTTTAAAAAATCACAATATTTGCCCTTTCTTGTCTGCCTTATTTCACTTAACATAATGTTTTCAAGGTTCATCCATGTATCGGAATTTTATTCCTTTTTGTGCCTGAATAAGATTCCATGGCATGTATATACCATATATTGTTTATTTATTCATCTCTTGATTGATCTTTAGATTATTTCCAGATTTTGGCTATTGTGAGCAATACTGCAATGAACACTGGCAAGCATCTGTTTGAATTCCTGCTTTCAATTCTTTGGGGTATATATTAGAAATAGAATTTCTGAATTGTATGGTAATTCTGAGAGAGAGAGAATGAGTGAAAGAGAAAGAGAGAGAGATTCATTATAAGGAATTGGCTTATGTGATTTGTAGAAGCTGAAAAGTCCAAAATCTGCAGGATAGGCTGGCAGGCTGGAAAAGCCCAGGGAAAAGGTGATGTTGCAATTCAAATCCAAAGGCAGTCTGCTGGCAGAATTCCTTCTTCAGAAGAGGTCAGTCTCTTTTCTGTTAAGGTCTTTAACCAACTGGATGGAGCCCAACCAAATTACTCGGTCTTCTGATTTAAATGCTAATCTCACCTAAAAAAAATATCCTCACAAAAACATCTAGAATAATGTTTGATCAAATATCTGGGTACCATGGCCTAGCCATATTGACACAGAAAATTAGTCACTACACCCAATAATTCAGCTTTTGGACCAGTAATTGCAAGATAACTCATGTAAATTTATTTTAGTACTACATAAATTTGGTTGACTACTCAGATGTTTTCCAGGAAATAAAAATGTAGTATTTATCTGTGTTGGACTGTAAACATTAATTTGAAAGAAACCAAATGCATGGTTTAGGTGCTCTCCAAAAGCAGAACATTCCTGTAAAATTCTTTGTAACCTGAAATGTGTAAAGTGAAGAAGAAATCACCAGTAATTTATATGGAAAAATTTTGAGCATTCCCAGACCCCAGAAATAACTTCTCTTGGGCTTTTCTGATATCTAAGGACACATCTTACTAAAGAATGCACAAAGTAAATCAGGACAAAGGACAGATGCTCACCAGCACAGTTCAAAGCTATGGTGCTTGATGCTGGGGTACCGAGTGTAGTGCCTGGGGAAGGAGCTGGGCGGGGCCACCCACTGCTTAGGGTGCTCGCTGCAAATGCTGAATGCTATTGTTGCCTTTTGCCTTTTTTCATTAAAGCGAAAATCCTCTTCAGATTTTGTTCAGTTAGCAGAGACAAGTCTTTCATATGTTTGAAGTGACCTAAAGCAGATTTTCAAAAAGCAGGGATACCTATAGGTGTTTTTTTTTTCTTCAGTACTTTAATCAAACATGTTTCAAGTCTGAAAGATCTCATTTTGTCTGTACTTTCTACAAAAATCCATTTTATAAAAGTGAGATGTTAATTATACAATATATTTTAATCTGTAGCACTTGGGATACAGTTAACATAGTCCATCTTCTTTTAACATTAACCCAATGTAGGTGATCTCAGTGTAGTGCACTCTATTATGTTGTTGTCTGAGAATGAGTCCATTCTTTAAAAGATATAATTTCTGTAAATATTTTTCTAATATTTGTGCTCCCGTGTCATGTCAGAAGGTAGAAGAAATAGTTGGAATTTAGAAGAAATGGTATGGCCAATTTTTGTTGGCATACTTATTTATTAAACTGTAAAGTATAGTAATCTATATAGTCCACTTTCATGGCATAAAGAAAACTGAGGAGCGACTGGGTGGCTCAGTCAGTTAAGCATTTGCCTTTGGCTCAGGTCATGATCCCAGGGTCCTGGGATGGAGCCCTAGGTTGCTGAGGTCAGCTTCGGGCTCAGTGGGGCGTCTGCCTCTCCCTCTCCTCCTGCTCCTGTGCTGTCTCTCTCTCTCTCTCTCTCTCTTCCCCTTTCTCTTTCTCTCTGTCTCTCTCTCAAATAAATAAATAAAACCTTAAAAAAAAAAGAAAAAAACTGAATCAGAGAATGAGATATGGATTCTAGGTATGGCTCAGAAGCCAAGCTAAGTTTGACTTTAGAGGAGTGGTTTAATCTCTTGGAGCATAAATATCCTTATTTGTCCAATGATAGAAAGGATTGGCCTAAATTTTGATAAATATATAAATATCAAAACATTATTTAAATATTTTAAAATCAATCAAAATGAGATCATAGAAATCAAAGGATTTATTACTGTAGTGGGTGAAAGGTACTTTGGTATATTAACACAATATGTTTAGGCTTTTGGCAATTCCCTTCTGCCCCATAGCCCTTTCCCCAGCCAATCTATCATTGTGTGTAGGATGAAATGCTGCCTTAGGAAAGCAGAAAAAAATGATTCTGAGTATAAAATGCATGTGCTTTCATGTTATTACATCCTGCAGTTTTGGGTTTCAATCCCTGAGGGAAGCTAAGCATAAATTATATATCACAAAATAACTATGAATTTGCAAGAATGCATGGTAAAGTAAGAACTGGGCTTTTACCTTTCTCTGACACCATGCTGGATATTCTCCTCTTGCCTCTCCAGATGTGTTCTGTGCTCTGTGTCCCAGAAGTCTGCGCAGTATTGACTGATCAGTGACCTCCCTGCCCTCTGGCAGAATATCAGAGTTGAAGAAGAGAGTACAGTCAGGGTATGCATTCCCCACTTCCCTAGAGCTCTCTTGCTATCGATCACCATTGGTTGTCTGTGTCCCTTCTCTGAAGGCCACAACTCCTGGACTTCCTATTAGTGACTCTTTACATGCAGTTACTTTTTCCTGTTTCCAAAAACTGTTATGTTCCTGGCTTCTTCTGAGCAAAGCCTGCTCATATTTTGTCATCGTTTCTAGTTCTGGAGAATAGCAACATCCTTCATTAGTTGAACCAGCCATCATTTGAAAATAGTCTCTTCATTAAACTCTCCTTAATTGCTCTACTTGAATACGCCACCTTTTCCTGCCAGAACACTGACACAGTTCCAAATGATTTAAGTATTCGTAGATTACTGCTGGAAGGTAGAAGGGAAGAAGTAATCTAGGTGTGAGTGTACACCTCTGCCTTTGTGCTGGTTTAATGTCAGCGCCCTGAAATTGGCCTGCACTGTTTGCTAATTCACCTGCGGGACACTGAACCCTGATCAAGGCAAGAAGCACACGATTAGTAGCATTGCTTGGTAGCCGTAAGTCTATGGAGTTTGGAGATGGTTTGTATTGGATAGTCAGCATTTTTTATTGATAAGAGTGAGATTGATGATTTGCACCTGGCCTCCATGAGATCTCTGGAGCCATTTGCATTGGGGCTGACTAGGTAGAGTATGTCTATATGACTGTCAGAAGCCTCAGCTGAGTTCCTATTTGGGGCTCTGGTTCTGAGGTATTTTGTGCACATGTAATGGTCCTGATCCGAGAAGGAAGGAGTGTGTCTGGGCCAGCCCTACAGAAAGAGGACAACTGTAGCTCACACCTGGCTTCTTTGGACATCTTCCTATGAGGCAGGTGTATATATCTGTGGTGTGTATATCCTTACTTGAATGCTATTGTTGTACTGTACCCTTTTCTGCCGTAGACTATACATGTGTAAGCCTTTTTATTTGGGGTATATGAGTGTTCTTTAGCAATCAAACCCTTCTAACCAACACTGTTAATGTAGCCTCACTTTCTATATGTACCCTAGGGAGTTGGCAAGCCTCATTGCATTTACTGGCATCTGGCACGGGTCACACACGGTGAATCAGAGACAGTAGCAAGAGCTTTTAGTCACAGCGGCCTGAGAAAGCTTCATAGGATTTACGTGCCCAAGTACATAAACTTCAGAGTACATTTCTGTTTCAGGTTTGCCTAAGAAAGGTGTGGACAGGGTGTTGACAGCCAAGTCTAGAAAAGTCTTGTGATGAGGAGAAGGAGTCCCAGCAACACTGCAAGGCCTATGAGACTTGATAGGGAAAGAGATGACTCAGCCAGAGCCATGGGCTGAGATGACGGTCACCAAGCAAACTCTAAGCCCACCCTCCCTGTGGGTTACTGCCTAAGCTCCAGATCATGGGACCTAATGGGGGTGAAGGAGACCTGTTTGGAATGGGGAAACATATAATGGATTGAGGTTTTTGTTATTGGTTGTGTAATGTTTTTCTATCATATAATGGAATAAAGCTAATTTTATAAATTAAGTTCATTAATGGAAAAGTTAGGTTACATTTGTAATACCTGAGGCTCTAGCCTGAGATTGATATCCATTTAAAATATTGACTTTTTTCCCTCCAGGCCACACAGAATATTCATAAATTAACAACCTCCAGAGAATCTTAGCCAGTAAACCACATTTCACAAATATTTATTGGATATGTGGTAGGAAATGAATAATATTATGAACAAAATAAAGAGTCTTGTTGAAAATAGCCTGACAACCAAATAATCACAAATAAATGTAAAATTTATTAGTTAATAAATTAGAACTAATAAATTATGAATAAAAAAATGTGGTCCTAGGTATCTATTTAAAACATGGTCAGGCCTTCTATTAAGGGGTGGGCCAAAGAAGGGGTCTCTATTGAAAAGTAATTTGCATAAAATGTGAAAGATCAAAAGAGATAAATAGGGAAATTTGAGTGTAGTAAGACAGGAGGGAGATCTGAGGAGGAAAAAAGCAGGATAAATATTCAGTACGTTAAAACAAGGGTATTGCCAAATATCTCTGAAAAGAAATCCCCCTCCTATCTCACCTGCCCCTGACAGTCTCTGCCCTGAGGAGGGTGCATGTGCCTGTGTGTGTGTGTATGTAAATGTGTCTCAAAAGCAACTGCAATAACAATCGGATTTATTAAGAGTGAAAGAGGTTTTTTTTTTTAGACTTTGACTTTAGCCAAAGATCATAAACTCTAATTCCTCTATGGTCAAATAAAATAACTTACGTCATATTAGAGAATGATGGACTGGAGAGTTCATGCTCGTCCAGAGTGGGTGTTACCAATACTAATAATAGTATTTTTCAGTATTCATTCCAGGCTAAGGATGATACCAAGTATTATGTGCTAGTAACAGGGATAAAAATTATAACGGCACCAGAAGGCAGATAATAGTATTGACCCTTCTTTACTTTCCAGAATCTTGACTCTGATAAAGTTATTCATTCGTTTTTTAGAAGTATCGATCTTCCATAATAAAATATATGATATCTACACATAGGTTTATATTTTTTGTGCTATGAAAGCTCTGAGATATTTACTTTTACTAAATAAGGTGAGGAGTGACTCTGTGTCACATCCATGTTGTTTCTTCCCAGTGTGCAAATGTTGCTGTTCCCTTTTGTAAGAGAAACCGGACTCATTCATGTATGCTTTCCTCGTGATCTCAGCCCATGTACCGCAAGGGAAACTGATTGATGGGTTCTACTCTAATCCTGGTAAACCCATTTTCCCTTGCCAGTAACTGACTTACAAAAGGACAGGCCTAAGCAAATTTGGTCAATTAACCTGAGAACAATTTGATAGAGGGTTCCTGGAAAAAAGCTTCCTTACTATTAAAATACGACCTGAGGAAGACAGGCTTCCTTGCTCACATCTATGCTTAAGGAAGTGTAGCCCAAGTGGCTGCCACAAGTATAAGGGGTTCAGTCTCAGGATGAGGCAGACATGCTGGGGGCAGAGCAAAGTCAAGGAAATAACTTGGTCATTTCAGCAAGTCGTATTGTCCTTAAATCAATTATCTATCTGCATTCTTGTTAAGACTCTTGTTTCTGTGAATTGGTGAGCATTAAGTGTATATGTTTTAAGCAAATTTTAATTTATTTCATTTGTTTAATTAGCATACTAATAATATAGCAAACTTAAGTGATAAAGAATCAGTGTGTAGAGGAGAGTTTTTAAGCACACAGAAAAGGAAGGAGGATTTTAGGAAGATGGAAAGGATGGAATAGAAAGAGAAGCATGGCAAGTGGTCTGGAACCAAAAACCTTTCAGTATTAGTGAAGCAGAAGTTAAAGTTAGGGTGGAGATAGTTTAAAATTTTAGAAAAGAAGTTCTGTTTCAACTGATTGCTCCATTAGGGAATCCTAAGGAAAATTATTATATTTGCAATTATAAATATACATATGCTTAAATAACTATGTAGATTTTCTAACATGGAGTTTGATGAGATGAGTAAGGAACACAGTGAAATCGAAAGAGTCATAGCAGTTGTGAAAATAAAAAGGGAAATATGCATAAATACCTATAAACAAACACAGCACTAAATATTTTATGAGGCTGCGTATATATCAGGGATAGAATTCAAATATACTAGAGTATGTGTTTGGTGAGAGAGAAAAATGGTACTAGAGGTCAGGGATAATGTGGGGAAAAAATGATTAGGTTTCCATGAATGTATACTGATGGTGTATAATAAGTTAAGGAACGTGGTTAACTCAAGTCCCTGTATCCAAGTCTAAAACCAAACCAAACCTATGTTTACGTATATATGTGAATAACAAGACAAAGGAAAATTAAACATAATATTAAGAAAAATGTATAGCCTCTCAGTCCTTGTCAGTGAAAATTGACATAGATTTAAGGTATAGGTTAGTATACCAAACAAAAATATATATAATTAATAAGCCTGACTTAAGGGTTTTTCTGTTGTTTTTCCCCCCAAATACATTAGTAGTTGTAGACAAAATACTTCTGCTAGGAAAAAAAACAAAACAAAACTGAATTCAAAATCCTTTGACTATCAGAGTTAGACATTAAGTGAGAAGAGTCCAGGTACTCTAGAAAACTGGTCACTACCGGATGAAATCAAAGACACTGTGCTAATTCTCCATCCCTCTTGCACCAGAAATGCAAAAGGAGTTTGAATACAATATTTTTCTGGTAAGATCAGGGTAGGGATAATAGCCTAAGCATATCTTGATCTTGAAATATTTCCAGTATTTATCTCCACACAGATTATTCTTTTATTTCATATATCATAGATAAAAAAGGACGTATAAGCCAATTTTAAAGACTTAGAAAAGTATGGCATAATCAAATTCCACGATAACTCTATAGTAGATAATTTCATAGTTGATGTGTTCATCTTCTGACATTTTTTAGTGATGTTTTCAAATCTATAGGTTTCCTTGATATTTTCCATTCCATTAGTCTTAGTTCTTTTCTTCCCAACTTTATTGAAGTATAATTCACAAGTAAAAATTATATATTTTTGATTTATACACATTGTGAAATGATTGCCACACTTAAGCTAACTAACATACCCATCACCTCACATAGTTACCAATCTTGTTGTATGTTCGTAGTGAGAACACTTGAGATCTACACGCTTAGCAAACTTCAGGTATAGAGTTATTAACTATAATCACTGTTCTGTACATTACATCTTCAGAACTTATTCATCTTATAACTGAAAAATTTGTACCTTCTGACCAACAACTCCTGTTTTCTCCCACCCTACAGTCCCAGTAACCACCATTCTACTCCAACTATGAGTTGAACTGGTTTTTTTTATGAGGTCATGTAGTACTTGTCTTTCTGGGTCTAACTTATTGAACTGAGCATAATGTCTTCTAGGTTCATCCAAGTTGTTAAGGCTAAATGATACTCTGTTGTGTGTGTCTATACATGCACACATGTAGACAGACACGTATACATATCCCATTTCTCTATCCATTCATCTGTCCACAGACACAGGTTGTTTCTGGGTTCTGGCTACCGTAACTAGTGCAGGCAATGTGCTTGCGATGTGCAGTATTGCTCCGGGATAGCGACGACGTTTGCTTTGAATATATACCCAGAAACGGGATTGTTGAATCACGCAATAGTTGTATTTTTCTTTTGAGGACCCTCGTGGCTACATCAGTTTACATTGCCTGCAGCAATGTAAAAGTGTCCCTTTTTCCACCTCTTTACCAATACTTATGCTGTGACTTTTTGGTAATCATTGTCTGCCAGGTGGTGGTGATAGCTCAGTGTGGTTTTCCTTTGCATCTCCCTGACAAATGGCAATATGTTGAGCATCTTTTCATATACCTGTTGGCCCTTTGTATGTTTTTGGAAAAAAATATTTATTTAGGTTCTTGTCCATTTTTTAAGAAATGGATTTTCTTGTCAGTTGTGTGAGTTCTTTATATATTTTGGATATTAACCTCATAGCCATGTTTGCAAATATTTTCTCACATCCCATACATTGCCTTTTCATTTTGTCGAATGAGCATGTAACAGATTGAAGTGAACTGTATTGTAAATGACGAAATGAAGTAAAGTACAATTTTAAAGAATTGCAGAAGTGATTTTTTTAAATGATGAAGCAAAATGAAATTTTAAAGAATTGCAGAGAATGCATCAAAAAGGTATCACTAGGAAATTAAAATTGCCTTTTTAAAAAACTCTGATTTTCAGAAATCATTTTTAAAATAATCATTTCTAAGAATTCCTTTTGTGCTGTCAGAATGGAGTTAGTATTCACACTCTTACGTTTAATTCCTCAGGAACACAAATCCTTTCAAATGCAAGGCAATCCTAAAAATAGTCACTGGCCAGTAAGGATTAATCAGACTCCCCTCACATTGTCAGTTATTTATATACCATTTTCCCAACTGAGCACCCCTGCTGCCATAATGGCCTGAATGCATGCAGTGCGCAGCTGCTGAGGCAAAGCTTACAAGCTGATTTTATTGCTTTAGACACATTGAACAACAGAAGAGCCCATCAGCACAGGAACATTAGGATGCCAGCAGTGTGTTCCAAGCATTTGCAATAGGAAATCACTCTACAGAATGAATATATATCAAACCTTGCGTCTTTTCTCCCCGAAGTCTATAACACCCAATAAACTATAGCAGCAGTAATGTTTATTTTCTTAACTGAATTGCAAGTGATATCTTTGATATTTAAGTTAAATGATCACCACCCCCATTAATGGTTATAGAGTTAACCTCTTTGCTTTCTTGGCACTACTGGAATTTGGGGGCATATTGAATTATCTTCCATTGATTGAAAATAATAACTCATATCCAATATTTCATATCCATGCTATAGAATAGTACTTTTATTTTTTGGGTTGGGTCCCAGACCTTGCATAGAATGTTCCTATTCTTACACCATAGTAAGTGAGTTTGTGTTCCCTTTGAGTCATTGAGTTAGACAGTTATTTATATCTTATTCATCTGTCATTGAAAATAAAAGGGCTTTTACATGTGTGTACATATATATAACTTAATATATCCATTCCAGAAGCCAAAGGAAAGAAGGAATCATTGTCTCTAATTTGCAAATTTGAAACTAAAGCTTTTTGCTGTAGAAATTTCACATATGTCAATTTATAGTCAGTATGGTTGATGATTTCATATTGTGATATTCTTACCTTATGCAAAATAAACATATGCTCAAAGCCATACTATACTAGTAGGTTGACAGAATTAGAAATTGTCACAAAAAGTATCTCTGTAAGCATTTATTTTGAGATCACAATTTATTTTCTTACAATATAAAATCTCAGATTAGTAGAAACCTCTAAAAGACTTATTCATTGTCATAGTTTCATTATAAAGAATAAAATATAATAAAATTTTAGTTATTTTAAATCAAATAAAACACCTATTTTGTTTAATTTTGTTGATGATTTCATCAAGAATCAAAAGTTTTTAAATAGTTCATGAAACAATTGTAAAATGAATAAATCTAAAAGTAAATTTTTAAAATGCATCATCTTCCATTTCTGTATTCTGCTGTGATAGTAACACACCTATATATTTAATTCATGAAATTTATCATTGTTCATAGATACCTTTTTTTTTAAGTAGGCTTCAGCCTGGAGCCCAATGCAGGCCTTGAATTCATAATCCTGAGGTCAGGACCTTAGCTGAAATCAAGAGTTGGATGCTTAACCGACTGACCTACCCAGGCGCCCCAACACCCCTTTTTAATTATAGCTACTCTACTACTTATCCAGTTAACAGTTGGTATTTTCTATAATTATAGATCACTCAGGTGTTTTTTCTGGTTCACCCAAGACCTTTAAAAGGGAAATGCCCAAGTGTCCTGGTCAACATGACATAAGATCATAGTGAGAATATATTTATCATGCATGTATGGTCACACCATCTTCTGAAATGAATGTTAAAATCCATCCAAATAAATTTATATATATATATATATATATAATTGGATTTCAACATTTTTTATTTTAAGTGATATTAAGTCAATGGAAAGAAAAAGGATGTCCACAGAATGATAGGACATATTTCCAAATCACAGATGTGATCAAGCACTTTGATTCATAATATACAAAATTCTGAAAAAAATAAATACTAAGGAACCAAAAAGCTCTAGAAAAGTAAGAAAAGCATAAATAATGTAATATTGGGATGTCAAATGATCTTTGGATTTCAAAGAAGCATGTGCAAAAATACTCAACAAATAGTCGTTAGGAAAATGCAAAATAAAAGCACGACAGTGCTATATACCAGCACACTTATTAGAATATATAAAATTAAAATGGATTGGTGATATCAACTATTGGTTGAAATATGGGAAAACTAAAATACTCATACAATGATGGTAGGAAACGTGAAATTATAAACTTCAGAAAACAGTTTGCCATTTCTTAAAAAGTCAGTTATTGTCCACACAAAACCAGCTCATGAATGTTTATAGCAGATTTAAAGCTGCCTGAACTTGGAAGTAACCAAGATGTCCTTCAATAGCTACATAGGTAAATAAACAGTGGTACATTCATAAAATGGAATATTATTTAGCTCAGAAAGAAATTAGTTATTAAGTCATGAAAAGGAGGGAACATGGAGGAAACTTAAATGCATATATACTTAATGAAATAAGCCAGTCTGAAAAAAGCTGCATACTATGATTCTTTCTATGACATTCTAAAAAGGAAAAACTATGGAAATGGTGAAAAGATCAGTGGTTGCCAGTGGTTGGGAAAAGGGAGGGATGAATAGATAGAGCACAGAGGATTTTTAGGGCTATGAAAATACTCCATATGATGCTATAATGGTGGAAACATGTTGTTATGCATTTGTCCAGACCCAAAGAATGTGCAACACAAAGAGAATCATAAACTATGGACTTTTGGTGATAATGAAGTGTCAGTGTAGGTTCACTGGGAATATGGGAAATCTCTACCTTCTGCTCAGTCTTGCTATGAATATACAATCACTTTAAAAATAATCAAAAAAAGACCACTTTAGCATATTTTCCTTTATAAAATTCAATAAAGGATAACTGAAAACTTTAAATAGTCAATGGTGGAGATAAAATAAACAGATCGGCAATCGTCTTTTTTCATGAAAAGCAAAACTTTTACAAGTATTTACCTGAAACCACAAAAGAGAGAAATCAGTGGTTCACAGAATCTTGCAATTCACACATTTTCACAGGAGGTAACTACTCAGCAAGAAATACAGTAATCAAAATTCTATACAAAGTGTATTCTGTGTCTTTAATATCTTGGCAATACTCC
The DNA here is from genome assembly GCF_017311325.1 of Ursus maritimus. Lineage (NCBI taxonomy): Eukaryota > Metazoa > Chordata > Mammalia > Carnivora > Ursidae > Ursus > Ursus maritimus. Next base: position 570,750 of record NW_024424453.1, on the reverse strand, counting down.
GATCTTCTCATACTTCATAAAGCATTGAAAACACTCAAATTTGTACCCATGCATTCATGTAAGTGTGAATTCTTGAAATATTGGGTTATCAAGAGAAAAAAGAAAAACTGAATATTGAATCTGATATTCAGTGTTGGTTCCTTTTTTTCAGTGCAAATTTAAAAACTTGTGATACTCCTTCATTAACCAGAAAACAGAAAAAAAAACTTTTCCCAAAGATATTTAGGATATTTTTTTGGTAGTAAAGTATATAGATATTCTAAGGAGCAGAACACAAATCATCTGTTACTTGTAATAAGCCCCAGAGGTTTACGTCTGCTGCTTTTAGAAATACTATAGTGGAAAATGTACTTATGAAGAACATTTCTCAATGTAATCATTATTAAAAAAAAAAAAAAAAACTTGAGTCGCTAGAGACTAAAGTAGGAATGTGCTAATAAAGTGCCAGGCTGCAGGGAGATCAGGAGTCAGGTTGGATAGAGTAAGCCACATCAAAAGCAAGAAGTAAATGTCTGGCATGCCTTAGACGAGAAGTCTCTCATGTCTTCGTTGGCCTTTTGCTGAGATGGACTTGGCACATCCCCATCCTCGCCTCACTTTTGACGTGGATAATAAAGTGTGAATCAGTTTCGTAACTTGGGTAGCGCACTGGATCAAACTTGTCCTGATTTTGTGCAGCATTGGGCAAGTCTCTTCCTGGATTTTGAGATTTTGTCTTTTCCCTTTGTAAAATGAGGGCTTTAAGACATATGATCACCAAGAATCATTCTTGCTCCATATTCTCTGATCCCGTGGTCTTGTTTCTTTTCATAACTTTTTCTTTGTTCGTCTGATTCATAATGGATGACCGTTCCTATGAAAGTACTCTAGGTGTAAAGCTGACCCTTCATTTTCAATCTAAGGTTAAAAAACAACTAGATTTTTTGGGCAGTTTTATTTATTTATTTTATTATGTTCAGTTGGCAGCATGTAGTACATCGTTGGTTTTTGATGTAGTGTTCAACAGTTCATTAGTTGTGTGTAACACCAAGTTCTAATCACAACATGTGCCCTCCTTAGTACCCATCACCCACTTACCCCCCCCTCCCCTCGGTAACCCTCAGTTTGTTTCCTGGAGTCCAGAGTCTCATGGTTTTTCTCCCTCTATGATTTCTTCCCATTCAGTTTTCCCTCCCTTCCCCCATGGTCCTCCATGCTATTCCTTATGTTCCACATATAAGTGAAACCATCTGATAATTGTCTTTCTTTACTTGACCTATTTCACTTAGCATAATCCCTCCAGTCCCATCCGTGTCGATGCAAATGGTGGATATTCATCCTTTCTGATGGCTGAGTAATATTCCATTGTATATATGGACCACATCTTCTTTATCCATTCGTCTGTTGAAGGGCATCTCGGCTCCTTCCACAGTTTGGCTATTATGGGCACTGCTGCGATGAACATTGGGGTGCATGTGCAACTAGATATTTTTAAAAAGTCAATCACTCATCTACTGTAAGACATGACCATTCCATTTCTAGGTATTTATCATAGAGAAATAAAAGCTTATATTTATTAAAAGACTTTTCACGAATATTTATAGGAACATCTTTTTCTGTTATAGCCTCAAACTGGAAACAACCCATAAGCTGGTGAATAGATAAACTGTGGCAAATGTGACAAATGAATATTATTTATCAATACAAAAAATGGACTGTTAAGATAACAACATGGATCTCAAAATAATCATGCTGAGTGAAAGACTCCAAATTAAAAGAATGCATATACAGGGTTCCATGGATATAAAATCTTACAAGGCAAACTACCATCCAGTAACAGGAGGCAGACCACTGTTTACATGAAGCCGAATTTGGGAAAGGGCAGGAAAGAAGGGTTACAACAGGGAGTGAGGGAACTTTTGGGGGCGATGGATATGTTTATTATCCTGACTGAGGTGATAGTACATGGGTATACACATATTTTAAACCTTTTGCTTGAGAAACTTACAGTATGCCTGTATTACCTCGATAAAGCTGTTACAAAGTGTAATTGAAAAGTAATTGTAATTCCAAAAGAAGGAAATCTCAGGCAATTCATGAAAAATATGTTTCTGACTATTGATTTGAACTATTTGAAATAAGGCATGGCATAAGGATGGGTTATTCAAATTTGAGAGAACAGAGAAACTCCTGCATAATAAATTATAATCAGAAGATATAGAAATCATAGAAATGTGCTACTGATAAAAATACAGCCATCAACCCAGCATGATTCATTGCCCCGAATATTCCTCAGTACGTATAGTGTGCATATGACAAGGGGATTTACTAGTCACTGGAAGAAGGAAGGTTGTCCAGTAAGTGATGTTCAGATGAGAGGCTAGCATTTGGAAAAACAATCGGTTTAGGTGCTCAGATCACATAATCCCACATTTCATTTAATTAAAATACAATAATTTTCCAAAAATTGTATAAAACTAGAAGAAAATAACTTTTACCAAATATATAGAATGGAGACATTAGAAATTATTGGAGAAAAAAAAAGAATTAATGCTCTTGACTACTTGAAATGAATTATTCATAAAAAAAGAAATACCTAAAATGAAAAGACCAATAATAAAATAGTAAAAACATTTGTAATAAGTGATTTGAAAGGATATTTCACTAAGTTTCTCTGTCTTTTTTGGCGGCCCTTACCCATTGATCCAGGCCTGCGAGTACAGGCATTAGAGCAATCCATCTGCTGGATTACACATATCGATTCATAGATGAGCATATTTCTCAAGCAAGCCAATGAAACTGTTGTCAGGAAGTACACTAAAACTATTTTCTAAGAAATGGTCTGAGTTTGATGGGATAACTGTTATGGATCATGGAATCCAGACCTGTCTAGGACCATCTTTAGTACCACAGAGATTCTGGTTGAAAACAGATGAAACAAAAAGAAGACAACAGTTGAAAGATAGTATGAGGGCTTCTTAATGTAATGTTTGCACACAGAAGTCTAGCTGTATCTTGAACCTTTAAGTCCCTGGCCTTCCAGGGTATGAATTGGTAAATTCAATTTTAATTTCAGTTACAGAAAATTATTTGAATATAATAGTCCTGAATAATACCAATATCGTATTTTAAAAAATGAAGAACTTATTCAAACCAATGAGTGAAAATCCCCTAATGAACAAAGGATGAACAGATAATACACACATATTCACATATACACACCTTTGTGTATCAGTCAGTTGAAAAAGTACTGAAATTTATTTGTAATTGAAGCTAGAAAATTGGATCTTTTTTATTGAGGTGAAACTGACATAATGCTGTATTACTCCCAGGTACAACATTTGACATTTGTATATACCGCAGAATGATCACCACAGTAAGCCTAATAGCCATCACCTTACATATTTACAGATTTTTTTTCTTGTGATGAGAAACTTTAAGATTTACTCTTAGCAAAAAAAAAAAAAAAGATTTATTCTTAGCAATTTTGAAAAATGCAATGCAGTATTAATTAACTGTAGTCACCATGCGTACATTTTATTCCCAGGACTTATTTTATAACTGGATGTTTGTGCCTTTTGACATCATTTTGTACATGGATTAAAATGACATTTATTTAGTCATGATTCTGCAATTTGGAAAGTCCTTGAAAAGGAAAGCTAGTTTCTGCTGTCCCTAAAGCAGCTAGAGGCTTCTTGCCAGAGTCATCTGATGGTTTTCTCACTCACACATCTGGGACCTAGCTAGGAAGCCTCAAACAGCTGGGTTTCCTTGGGCATTTCTATCTCTACTTAGTATCTTTTCATGTCTCTCCAAAATGGAATCGTTAAGGTAGCAGAATTTCTAATATGTTGGCTGTCAGCTCATAAGATCCTCAGGGGCTTCCCGGGTATAATCTGAAACTGGCTCCCAAATGCAGAGAGCAAGGAGAGACCAAGGAGAGAGGCAGGCTACTCCAGGTTGGCAGGTGGCTGTTTTAATACATTAAGGGTACTTGCATATGAGTTTTGTCTTGGGTGACAGCAAGATGAATGGATCCCTGCACCAACATGCTGAAATTTATATAGAAAGGCAGGTGTTCTCAACATCACCATCTCAAGGCTATGTCCCTGGAGCAGGCTCTGGGGGCAGAAAAGGCAAGCAGAATCCACATTCCAAGAACAGGGGAGCAGACAAGGAGCCTCTGATTGCCTGGTCCAGCTCATGTGTCAACTGGTGGTAATATCGCCTTCCCTATCATTGGCTCATCTATCCTGAAGAGAAGGCTGCGTTGTCTTTTATGACCTAGGTCTCAGAAGTAACGCAGCATCATTTCTGCTGCACTCTGTTCGTCTTGGCTCATAGACACTAGCAGGTCCAAGGAAGGGGAAACAGAGTCCATCTCTTGATAGAGTGGCAAGCTTCTGAAAGATCACGTGAGAATAAAAATGCTCATATGGCTATTTTTAGAGAATACAATGCACTACAAGTGGATCGAAGCTAGAAGTTTTCACTAGAAAAGCCTCCCAGAGATTCCCAATCACAGCTATTTTAAGTTTCCTCCCAAAGCACTTCAATACATTCTTTTGAGACATGGTCTTATCACTGCCTGAGTGGGATTATAGTTATTTCGCATGTGTTCGTTCTCCATATGGACTCTGTTTCTTGAAGATAGAGACCATATCTCATTCATTTATGTGTGTGTATATATGAAATAGTGATGTATACGTCACGCAGTAGGTACTTAGTAAATGTATCCTGAAATGGTTTGACTAAAATTGAATTACAGCACGGTAGTCTTATTTCATCCCCTGCAAGAGTCAGTAGCCTGGTAGAGTTAGTGTGCCATGTGGGTCCTCCAGAAAGCAGAAACATAGAAAGAACTGAACACAAACAGAATTTATTGAAGGTAATGCCTAGAAAAGTTGAAGGGGAGAAGGATCAGAGGTTGTCAAGGAAAGCTGTCAGTGCAGATCTGACATCTGTGGAAGAAGAAGGGGAAGAAAGAGTAGACAGTAGGAAGAAAGGCATCGGGGCTGGGTGCAACCCAGAGCCCGTGCCTGAGTGCCACAGTGAATTCAGAAGGAATAGAAGACGGAGGCTGTCATCTATAGTGCTCCGAGCAGGGTTCTAGATCTGAAAATCGTGTTGATGTCTAGGAACTGTAAAAGGGACAGGTTTCTATTGGGGAAACCACCCTCAGATTCCTGCTTCTCCGTTCATGCTTTCTTCTGATGCTAGTTATCAGACACCATCTGCACTTGCTGTCTCTTTTGCCCCAGCAATGCCATGTTCTGTTAACTAACTCATCAATTCCCTCTCTGTAAAGCCCCTTTTACCATTCTCGGACCTTGCTGATGTTTACAGCCATTGTCACGCTCTGGTTTCAGATGGTTAAGCAACAACACCTGACCTCTCTTACTCTGGGGATCTGTTATGTCCTTTCTACTAACAAGCAAGATCTGTGACTACCTCTTCTACCCTCAGCTCTGGCCCGTGGAGGAGAACCGTCTCTCAGCGAAGCTAGCATCTGTCTCAGCACTGCAGTTTTTAAGTCTTCGGCTAAAGGTGAGTCCTCAGGGTCACCCCCTGGGATGATGTTCTTCTGTGGGTCCTCTAGTCTCACATTATATAATCATTTTATGTACTTGCTCCTGAACATTTTCATCCCTTTAGCTACCGTCTGCGGAGGTGACTCAGGAGCTTCAGCCTTACTCAGTCTGAGCTATCACTTCTCCAGGTTTTAAAGAGCCTCCTAGCAGCCAGTTTTCATAATCCCTAGGGTTCTTGCCAGGGAGTTAAGTTTTGTATTCTATAAAAGTGCCCCTAAATCAATGAATTCTTGTTTATTTATTTCATATTCCAAGCCCCTTGAAATACAGCAGTAGAGGCCAGGTGGTGCTGCTTAACCGCTGTAAAAGTCAGCAAGGTCAGAGGAGCAGCCACGGGGGCTTTACTGACAGGAAGCTGATGAGTTAGTTAATAAAACATGGTGTTGCCAGGGACAAAATCCAATATCAGGAGTACTCCCTTGGATCCTGTTGTTACATGGTAGCTAATTTTTGCAGTTCCTTTGGGTTGTAATCTTTTTCGTCCTATATCAAACTTAGCATATTGCCAGCCTGGTTATGCTGAGATTTAACTATAATTATCAGCCTGGGACAGCTCCTGAGGGGGATGCCTATTAGTCTGCAGTGTCTCCCCAAGCAAAGGAAGTACTAGTTCTTAATACATTAGATGGGCCATCTCGGTAGGCTTCGAGGGTTCAGAGAAGTCTGAGGAGCCCCCAGTGATCTGGGGAACTCAGCCTGATGTCTTCATTCCTTGTTTCCCTGTCTTAGGTAAGAGACTGTCTTTGGCTGAGAATTTAATTATCTCTGGATCTCTACAGAGACAATTAAAGATCTGAGTAAGACACCGCCATGGCTACCTCCATGGATTATAATATAATAAAAGTTTTTTGAGGGTTTTTTGTTGTGGTTGTTCAGGTGCCTTCATCTCAAGGAACTAATATTAATCTTAAAAGTTTACTGGTAAGCATTGGTGAATTTAAATTGGCTAATTATTTGCTCCAGTAGATTTTTCCCCCTTTTCCCCAAAGAAGACCTTAATTTCCAAAGACACATTTTTTTATAAATTTACTGACCTTTGATTAGAGGGCAAATGGAATTTATACTATAAGTTTAATTCTCCAGAAGAATTTCTAAGACCAGAAGTAAAATAATACCTTCATTTTTGTAGGATTTTTCTTTGAAATAGTGGTTTGGTTTTATCCTCCACTGACATAAGTTTAATTTATTGGAAATAATTTATATGAGCTGGTTAATCACTACTTGGTAGAAATTAGGAGTATCTGGAGAGTTGAAACATGGAATGCCTACTGATATTTATGTCAAACTTGCTAAGAGATTAAAGTTTCTGTAATGTTCTCCTTTCTTTGGCAAAAAGATGTTACCTTTAGTTAAAGAGGTTCCCACTGGTTTATTCTTTAATTATCTATAATATTAATTGAGAAATCATGTAAATTATTAACATAATTGCATGACATTTTAGAAATAGAAAATAAACAAATTTCAAATAGTAGAGTTAACAGAAAATTATACTGTTTTTTTTTAATTTATTTTATTTTAGAGAAAGAGAGCAGGAGATGGGGAGAGAATATCAACCAGACTCCAAGCTGAGCTCAGATCTTGATCTCACCACCCTGAGATCACAACCTGAGCCAAAACCGAGAGTCAGGCGCTTAACTGACTTTGCCACCCAGGTGCCCCAGAGAAAATCATATTATTAAATGAGTTATTTGATGTTTACTGTCTTACAAATTGGGCTGCATTGATCCATCAATTTGATAGCTTCCTCTGGGAGCCTTGGATTTCATTCTCTTATTCTGTTACACAGGAGACGGTTTTTAATTAGATGTTAGTAGAGAAAATCCATACTTTTTATTTTAAAAACAAATATATAGTCTTTTATTTCTAAAAGTATTCATTTTTTTAAATACCAATATTTTTCTATTTAATGACATATAAAACTAACCTCCCCATCTTATCTCCATATAGATAACAGTATTTCTTTATGGGAGTGAAATGATTTTTATAATATCAATCAATTTCTGGCTAAAATAAAAGGACACAATTTAGATGGATAGGAAATGAGACCTTTACATAAATTCATCTTTGGATTTTGTTTTCCTGTATCATAGTACTCTTTTTTTATTCTGTTTTGAAATATTCTACAATTTAAGCTTAGGACAATAATCGATTATAATAAAAAATACAGACTATGCTTTATTTTTTAAAATTCTAAGTGAATTTCCATGTTGATAACACAGGTAAAAACAGAATTTTGTTTACCATTAGATCGTTCAGCTAACATAAATCTATGATCAAGGAAAAGATCATGAGGAATAATAATTTTTGTCACTATGCAAATGTCAACTGCATGTGGAATTACTTTATTTTTTTAGAACCTTCTAAGTTATTAGCAGATTCTCCCATTAACAACCTGATTTGTCTTTCTACAGTTGGTCCCTGAGTAACACAGGTTTGAATTGCTCACATTCATTCATATGTGGACTTTTTTTAATAAACACAATACTGTAAATGTATTTTCTCTTTTTTATGATTTGCTTAATAACATTTTCTTTTCTCTAGCATACTTTATTGTAAGAGTACAGTACAAGATACATATATAAAGTGTGTGTTAGTCGACTGTTTATGTTATCTGTAAGGCTTCTGGTCAACAGCAGGCTATTAGTAGTTCAGTTTTGGGGGAGTCCAAAGTCATATGTGAATTTTCAACTGAGTGGGAGGTCAGCACCCCTAATCCATATGTTGTTCAGGGATCACATATATTCTCATTTCATGCAAAAGTTTCAAAGCTGATGGCTTGCCATAAAAGTCATAGAAAATGGTAAAACAAAAAATAGAAAATCATAGTCAAAGAAGAAGATAACAAATGCACCAAGCATGCATCTGATGCCTTTTTTATGCATAAACTTTAAGTCAGAGTTTCACAGAGAACAAGGCACAAAGGAAAACATAAGCAGTGATCTAGTTCTCATGTTGGAAAAGACGGTGAATACCAGTTCTTTAGGAGAAAAGCTCTCTTTCACTAAAATTCTGAAAGCTCTCTCTCTGCATCTTTATGAAAAGGAAGAGTTATATAAGAATATTATATATCAATTAATATTTCCCAGAAATTTTAAGTCGTTTTCACTTAGCATTTTTTGTCTCCTAGAAATATTAGGTGAGATATTGATAAATAAAAACAGAAGGATTTACCTTCTGATAACCCTTATTGATCTATTGTTGGAAATTTTAATTCCGTAAATATCAGTTACCTAATTTTTGTTGACTGAAGAACCTAGAATACTAAAATGAGTTATTTATTTCATGAGTTATTTTATATGGGGAAAGACTATAATGACTGCTAGACTATAATGACATAATGCAGATTTCACTTACTACTGTACTTATGCACAAACTCTAAGTAATTTTATATCCTAAATCCTTTAGAGAACTAATTCACTGAAACAGCAGAAACAGATCCACAATAACTTCAGGTACTGAAATTACAAGACAAAGTATAAAATAAATCTATTTGGTGATTGGGTACCTTAGATAACAAGATTAAAATTGTGATCCTGGGACAAGAATATTTGAAATAAAGCATAATGATATAAAAATACAATGATGCAGTTCAAATTTAAAGGTCAATGATGAATTAGCTAGCAGATTAAACACAGCTAAAGAAATAATAAATAAAATGTAAGATAAAATAAGTTATATAGAATGCAGTCTAGGCAGACAAATGGAAAATATGAAAGAAGGCTAAATCATATGAAGAATAGCATGAGATAGTTGAACATATATCTAATAAAATTTAAACAGGGATACAGGATAGGAAAGAAGACATGCTCAAAAAGATAATGGCTGAAAATTTTCCATTTTCTGTTAAAAGACAATAATCCCAAGATCCACAGACATCCCAAAGATCTAAGTCATACCACGTTGGTATCTAGGGACAAAAGAAAGTGTGTATATCCTCATGGTGGAAAGAGTGATTAATCCTTTGTACAGTCCTTTTCTGTTGCCCGCTCATTCCTCTATGAAGTGACTACTTTTTCCTGGAATCATGTCAGTGCTTTCTATCATCGTGTCTTCTAATGAAAGCTGTTTACAGCTCATTTATGGTCTCTCATCTGGATATAGTCAGGGCCCATATCTTCCAATCTGTCCCCCCACTTCTCCCTGGTTCTGAAAATACCAAATTCTTAGCTTCATCCTCTATATGGTCCTTGGCTAAATAATGCACTCCCCAGATTCTAATTCAAGTTATTTTCACTAAATTATACCATCCTTTGAAGGTCTGCTCTCTTTCCCATATCTCAGCGATGTTTACTTTCTTCCCAAGAACCTCTGAATCTCTTACATGCAACATGGGCCTTGAGGAAAGGTGAGGTGCCATCATACTGGAACCTGTCTTTGCCTACGTGTGCCCTGCTGCATTTCTACAATGCCAAAACTCTATGATGTTGGTGAGTTCCTAGAGTCCCAGCAAGAAATACAGCCCAAGTCAGCTTTGTTTTGGCTGTGTGCTCATCCTATTTGGTTTCTATTCTCTCACACGCCTCCTTTCCACATAGCTCAAAGTCCAGAGTGGCAGAGAATCTGCATACATGAGATCATGGGCTAAAAAGCTTGCAGGATTTAGTCCTGTTGTTGAAGGCTGCATAGAAGAGAAAAAGAAGCTGACTTCCGAAATAGGAAAATGTTAAGGAAGTATGTGTCCCATACTTTGAGAATAAACATTAGCGAGCTCATACTTCTTTCTTTCTTATTTAAGTATATACCTTCAAAGCTGGCTTTTAATTGAAAGCAAATACAAATAAATTTCAAATTACAAGACTTTTCATAAAGGATATGTACAATAATTATTTCCTTATGAATTAGTCATTAATATGGCATGAATTAAGACAAATATTTTGGAAAATATTTTACTTCAATATTTTTTGCTATGTAATCATTATACTTTATTGGGTTCTTAATAAGTAACTAAGCAATGTTCATGTATTTATGATGTTTTCACTAATTCATGAAATGGCATCTTATTTATTTGATATAAAATTTAATGATCCATTATTGATATCAAAAAGACAGGGCAATAATATTTTATGCTATCTCAAGACTACAATATTTTAATAATAGATACATGATAATTTACATATTTTTAAATAAATATGAGGTCTATCCATTATGATAGAGAATCAAGTTGTATTAAATTTATTAGATTATTTTATCAGAATACTAAAATATAATTAATAGGGAAACTTGTTGAAATAACAATTCAAAGATATTATAAATTAGCTCTTGGAAAACCTAGAAAACTTATAATTATTTCAAATGCTAATTATTAACCTTCATAAGCAACAGCTATTTTGTGTATATCAAAATATCTTCATTTTTCAAATAAATTAAGGTCATTATCAGGCAGAGGGCATTCTAAACCCAATTTATCAAATCTCATGAAAATCACGTATTGTGGTTATTCAAACCATAAGCCCAGAATCCTGGCTTGGCTTTGAGGTAAATATTCATCATTTTCCCAGTTAGCATTTTATTTTAATGAAAAATTACTGTAATGTCTGAAATATCACTTACCAAATTCCAAACCATGCAAGAGGGATATAATACAAATCATAAATATTTAAAATTTGTCACTGAAAATAAGTAATAAAATCTGATCAGATTTCCAGCAAATTATGACAATTCTAGAGAGTCCTGTAATTTCAGATATGAGTCTCTTCCAACAACAACAATAAATCGCATTAATATTTTACCACTATTCAGCAAATAGATACTTTACAAAGAAGTTTTGCCTACTACAAATTATGGTTACTTTTAACTGGGAGTGGGGCAGTATGAGCACAGATTCAGAAAGGGGAAGGGGGATGAGAAAAGAGAATACAGGGTGGAAGGAAGACAATACAATTTTGGGAGTGATATTTTAAAATTAACATCTCCATAAATCAAATGTTCTTGAATTTTTTTCTTCATAGTAATGAAACAATAGACTAAGCTTCTATTACAGATTTTCACAATAGTTGCAGTTCTGTCTGAGGAGTTTCCCGTTGTGTGTAGGAACAAATTTTTGTAATCTGGAATAATTATGTTGGGGGCTGTACCGTGAGATTAACATCTGTGTACAATAGCCTCAGTTCCTCTCTTTCTCTCAATCCTGTTCACTCAGAAAATATTCGATTTTATTTTAAAATAATAAAAAGTTGATTTCTCAACATGTAAAACTAAAGACCCATATGAATTATCCGATGTATTTGAAAATTTTAAAAATAAAAAGCAATGTGATTATGGCCACAAATTCTCATGGGAGTGTGTATAGGACCTTATTATTTAATGCTCAAGTATATTTTTTTTATTCAGAAAGATACAAATACTCATAATTACATCTATATGCTATAGAAAAATATCTAAATTTGATATATGTATGTAGCTATATTGAAAAATATGCAAATAAAGCAATAGCTTGAAAATGAAAGGGGTCTTTTTTGGGGGGGAGAGGAATTTTATATTAGGCTACTAGAATATAAACATCAAAATAAAGAAAATATCGATCATAATAGCATCTGCATTGCATGAAGACCCATGTGAGCAAAATGGTGACACTGAGGATGAAGCGTGTATGTGTTCTAATACCATTCATTTTCTCCTCCCTTTCTCCTCTCCTCTCCCTTCCCTTTATGTTCAACATACGTAGTTTAATTTTTCATTTTAAATTTAAAACTTCATGAATCACGTATATAGCCTCAAAATGAAGCATATTTAATATATAATTTGCTTCTGTTTGTATGCATTTGGTGCTCAAATTTCCAATAGGTAGATGATAGATTAATTGTGCCGGTACTTTGTGATTAGTGCTTTATATTATCAAAGTCTGGAACCTGAAACTCTGAATTAACATTGTTATCACTCACCTCACATTTAATCATTCAAAGGCATCCCCCACCCTGGGAATATATCTGTTCTGACTGCATAACAAACACCTGGATCTAATGTTAAGTTACAATACTTAGGTTCTATTTCCCAGAAATTCTGACTGAGTAAATCTGAGAATTTCTCTAAATGTGTTGTTATTCTGTTCCTCAAATCCAAGGGATTCTAATATAAATTTCAGTTTTTGGGAACTTGAGCAAACGTCAGCCAACTAGAATTGGCACTTGCTGCCCTTCTAAAATGTGAAACATTGTATCTTCATCTTGCTGACCAGGATACAGTATCTTTTCAATTTTTTGCAGTACCGAGCCACAAGAACTGACTCTTGATAACTGAATCAGAAAAAATTATTTATTTTTCACATGACAGAGATTGACTGCAAATATGTGTGTGATATTTGTACATGCACACACATATATTGTTCATATCTCCATATAATCATTTTATTTCTATAACATCAATAATAATGTTCCCTATTTGGAATCCTTCACAGAATCTACTAGAAGGATACAGAGTGAGGCTCAGGCTGTTTATGAAACAAGGTAACACTTGATATCAGGTGATTTGTACCAAGAATGTATGTTGATGACGCTGCCAAACCTGGGCTGAAACCACATTAATACTAAACAATATCGATGACTGTTTGGTTGTCTGTGAGAAGCATTGTTCACTAATACTTCTGGAACTCAGAGGAAATAATAATAGTAGCATCACATTGTCAAGACATTTAACTATGCATTAAAATTTGATTTAAAATACCCATATTGATCAGCATAAACTTTTACTTGACAAGGCTTGTCTACAAATATCACAAACCACGTTAGCAAAATTAAGAAAATTAAGCTATAAACTTTTCTGAAATCCAACATTCTGTTTTAACCATTCTCTAAGAGAGTCCCATCTTATTGACAGTTGAAGCTATAGGAAATAAAATGCCTTTCATTGAAAATCATTCATTGAAGGATTTGTAGGATATTTGTTGTCTAAAAGTATAAGGTATTTTATTAAAAGACTCTGTAATATAATTTAAAATTATATTCAGAAAAAATTAATTACTATTACTGATATATTCACTGACTTAATAAACTTCATGTTTTAAAAATACAGCTTCTTAATTAAAACCTAGCCAAACAATTTCATATTGCTCTAGTTATTTACAATAAGAACTTCTGGCAGTAGTGGCCTTCACTGACTCAATAGCCAAAAGACAAATAAAACCTATTGCCCTAAAAATTCCAATTTGAAGTCTATCAGGCCCTCAGGCACTGGGGGAAAATGCAAGTAAATAAGTTAATAATATTATAATGGAATTAATATAGTATTATGTCCTTTCATATTCCTTAAAGAATCTAAAAACATTTACTAAACTAACCTTATATTTTCTCTATTTTACATAATTCCTGTCATTTTCCTTAATTCTTTTTAAGCCTTAAATCATGTTATGTCTCTTTATTGGCTTGCCTTATTTTTTTCTTATCTTACATTGTGGAGTTCTAACATTAATCGATAGAAGATCTCAAAAAATCTTATTACTAGATTTAATGGAGAATATTGGCTATTGAGAACATTAATTTTGTTTTCTATATTAAAATAAATTCTTTTTGGAATCAAATTATTACATCCAGAAAAATAATCGTATCACCTTAGTTCATAGCTAATTTTAAGTGGATATGTGAAATGTATAATTATATCAGATAAAGTTGATGAAGATAGATTTTATTTTTGAAATAGAGCAATTTTCTTCTTAATTATCTTTAAAGTATTCCTTTTGTTTCTTACCAAAGTATTTCAAGCCTAGAAATCTTGAAAATGTGCTTATAGTTGAATTAAGACATCTAATTCCAAGACTTGCAAAATTGCTATTTGGGGTCTAATATTTCTATTACCTTTCACCCACCCCAGTAAGTGTCACTGATGATAAAAAGTACTACATTTATCTCAAACACAGATTATAGAGGTTATTACTTTGCTTCCCCACCTGCTATATACATATGTGCAACCCAGAATATGTATCTGTCAAAAAATATCTTGCTTTTAGATCCAACACTGCATATTCACTCTGATTAATATGCATTGACTAAGAACCCTCATTTTGTGACAAATATATGCATTTCTTTTTTAATTGTAAAATTTCATTTTGATTTTATGTTTAAACCTTAACACAGTTTCAGTTTTTTGAGCCACCAAGAATGTTCTCTAACACCATATTCTACAAGTAGATATTAACGTTGATTTTAGCTAAAATACATCAATAGAATTCCTGCTATCCCTTAGAGAAGTTGAACATTTTTTTTTTTTTTAGCATTCAATTTATTTAAATTCTTCTGGTATCTATATTGGATTGTGGTGATGGCTTTTCTCCCCCAACTTTACTGGCATATAATTGACATATAGCACTGTATTAGTTTTAGGTGTATGACATGATTTTATGAACGTGTGTATTGCCAGATGGTTACCACAGTAAGTTCAGTTAACATCATTACCTCATGTGGTTACAATTTCCCCCCTTTGGCCCTGAGAACTTTTAAGATCTACACTCTCGGTAAATTTCACGTATACCAAACAATAAACAATAGTTAGCAGTACTGTGTGCATTTCTAAAATATCACATATGTGAGATTCTAATAATTATATCACACACAACTATATAAAAAAGGCTGTTTTTAGGGGAACCTTGGTGGCTCAGTCGGTTAAGCACCCAACTTTTGATTTCAGCTCAGGTCATGACTCAGGGGCTCAGGTTATGATCTCAGGGTCTTGAGATCAAGCCCCCCATCAGTCTCGGTGCTGGTGGTGGAGCCTGCTTGAGATTCTCTCTGTGCCCCTCTCCTACTAGCTTGCTCTCTCTTAAAAAAATAAAAAATAAAAGCCTTTGTAATATGTATGTATTCAATTCTTACTACTTCTTAGACACAAATTAAGTAGCATACTCAGAAAAAATGTTCCCTTTTGTACCAGTCTCCCTTGAGATTAGTTATGGCCAAATGACTAAGCCTTCGCCAGCCAGTGAATTATGAAGAGAAGTGATGTATGCTTCCTCCACGCCAGTTCTAACAAAACTGCCACATTACCTCATAGTAGTTCCCTTAGTAGTTCTCTTAGTAGTTCCCATTCCTTGCTGAATTGAGTGTCACTCTCAAGTAAATCTTGGTAGCCAAGTATAAAACAAGCAGTCCCTATCTCCTGAGTCACTGAATCCCCAAAGGTCTATGAGGATAGTGACAACTCTCTTAGCACAGACAGTTGGAATAGAGAAAAGGAAATAAACTTACATTGTGTTCAACTGTTATTTTGAGGGTTATCTGCTACAGAAATTTGTATTAACATAACTAGTATAAATTCTTAGTGTTACCTTATTTATATCTGTTCCTTTGGTGTTTTATGGTTTCAATGGACATTATTTTATTAACCAATTAATCTAAAAATAATGGTAAGTCTTTTATGTAATGACCTAATCTAAAAATAGAGATAGAAGAAACAGTGTTGACTGTAAATATAATCATTGTTGAAGTGGTGGGTGTAGCCATGATTTTTATTTTCCTCACACTTTGAAAAAAATGGATTCTAATATAGAAACACAAGAAAAACCAGTATTTACTGAGCACCTATTATTTGTACCCACAATGTGCCATTTGGTTTACCTGTCATTTACCATTGATTACTTACTTGAATTCTTATAGAAATCCACTTATATATGAAGAAACTAAGGTTTAGAAAAAAACGGTAAATGGATGTGTTGGAACTGAAATTACATCAAAGTCCTAATTATGCTATTATCTTTCTTTCTTTCTTTCTTCCTTTTTTTTAAAGATTTTATTTATTTATTTAACAGAGAGACAGCCAGCGAGAGAGGGAACACAGCAGGGGGAGTGGGAGAGGAAGAAGCGGGCTCCCAGCAGAGGAGCCCGATGCAGGGCTCGATCCCAGGACTCCGGGATCACGCCCTGAGCCAAAGGCAGACGCTTAACGACTGAGCCACCCAGGAGCCCCAATTTTTCTAAATTTTAAAAATGCAAAAGTTAAGGATACATAATACTATTTTACTGTTACAAAATTTAAAATGTGGTGTTTTTACATTTTTTTATTTTTATTTTTTAGAGAGAAAAAGAGAGTGGGGGAGGGGATGAGGGAAAGGGACAGAGAGAATCTTAAGCTTGCTCCACGCCCAGCGCTGAGCCTCACAACCCTGAGATCATGACCTGAGCCAAAATCAAGAGTCAGACACTTAACCAACGGAGCCACCCAGGCACCCCTGTGTTCTTATTTTTAAAATTTTATTTTCCTATTCTTATTTTTCTATTCTAAAAAATATAGAAGAGTCATAGACATTTTCCTTTTCTTATGATATTTGTTAAGTACTTTTCCTTTAAATATCTGGCTGCTTTCTGCAAAGCTTGACTGTTCTTAATTGCTGACTGACATCATTCAGCAGATAAACTGTTTCAGCATCATTTAGCTTAGTAAGCACTTGTTTTTTTGTTTTTGTTTTTGTTTTGAAGGGTTGCATAAAACATGGAATTTGTAAAGCTCATTTTGCAAAATGATGCATTCATAGAAATTTCAATTTGCATTTCTCATATTTACTTTGCATCTAGCACAAGGACCGGAGAACATACATTTGATATATTCTGTAGGTCAGGAGATACAATTTTAGTGATCACTTAAAAAATTTTAATTAATAAGCACAAAAAATCTATGCACAGAATAGTATCCCAGGGGAGATTTACTAAAGAATATTGGTAGTCAGTTTCAAAACTAATTCCAGTTTAGCACTTAATTTTTATTCAGTCTTCTATATTTATAGTTATTGTCTACATATAAGAGGAGGGACACTAATAAATATTTATTTGCCAGCAATTCTGAAATGCAGATAGGAGCCCTAAGGACCTTAGTATTAGAGGCTATCCTTATCTTCCTACTCCACCTTCTCCCCATTTTCATTTAGAAGTATTAGGTCATTCAGTAAATAAGGCAAATGCTTGAAAGTCTGACACCGATCCATACTAACGACTTCAATTGCATACTGGAATCCACTTGGATTGATGGTTCCTTAATGTTGACGTTACTCCCCAGAGCTCACAGGCCTGGCTCCTGATTTCTCAAGTAGGTCATGCTTCCTCTGCATCCGTTTCAGATTCTCTGTCATAATTAGAAAACAAAGAGAGAAAAGCAGGCTCAGCAAATTGAACAAACTAATTAAAAAGCAAGCATAGAGATGATTTTTCCCCATCCATGTGAAATGACCAAATGCCTTTAAAAAGTGCAACTGTTTAAATGAGAATGTGAAAGTATAAGACAACAGGTTGTTCAAAATTAAACATATGATCTAAGACTTTAATTGTCTATTTTGGAGAAAGCCAATCTCCTTCTCACGAAGACTCTGGTTCTTATACATTCAGACATAACGAAATGTTATTGCAATCTCCATAGAGATGGTAGCTACTTACACACTGAGAAAAAATCACTTAGGGCAGTTTCATAGTCTAAGAAAATGCTATGCTTCCAAATAAACCAGTTTTCATTAATGTGGCTCAGTCCATGTGTGAAGAGACCAGCAGCTAAATTAAAAACTGTCATTCTATCAAATAATTCAAGAAATACTTAATAAACTTTTGAGTTGATTTTACTTTTCAAGGATCCCAAATATGTACGTTGCATCTTCTTTAGTTGTGTTCAGCATTTATCACTTCCTAATTGTTTCCTTTTACATTTTAATGAGATAGTTTTTCCTTCCCATTCTCTAGTTAACTTACTGAGGTTTTTTTGTAGGGTCTGTTATGTTCTTATTTTTCCCCCTAATTTAGCCTTCATTTCCAAAATGGTTTTTAATTTGTTTATATTTCCTGATTTTTGTCAGTTTTCATTTTTTTCAATTTCTTATTATCTAGATAGTTCATTTCCAAGCAAACGTATTTCTGACTTTTTCATTCTTTTGAGGCCGGTATAGTTTTTTACATTTATTTTACTTTAGCTAAAAATATTAGGTAATTGTTTCATAAGATTTGTAGTCCCTATTTTTCTGTTTTTATTTTATCTTGAAGAAAATTTGGTTCCGTTTTATTTTTTCTCAGGATAACTCTGCATAAACCCTTCTTGTTCTCCGTATTTGAATGCTGTTAGTTCTCTGTGAAGGAGGTGGTAAAGCCAAGGTATTTTCCGAAGGTTTTCGATTTCAGTGTGTCCTCACCTGTTATTACCATCCATGGTCCACTCAAGACGTGGTCTTTCTGTGTAGCCACGTCATAGCTTTATTGTCATTCGGAGTGGTTTTGTGTTTCCTGTGTGGTTTCTCATTTCCAGGTCTTTCTAAAGCTCTATAGGTACTGCCTTTCAAGAACATGCTCTCAGATTTTATGATGTATTTTACCGTCACGGCACTTTCCACTGCTTTCTTTCTGCCCCTCACCTTGTAAATTAATTTCTTTTCTTTCATCCCAGGTTTTCTGGCTTGCTAAATTTGAATGTTGCATGCAGGGTAGTTTTCTGCTTTTTTCAAAATGAGTATTAAATGGATATTTCTGAGATCTTTAACAGTTCTGACCACCACACACCTATTTAATTACTTGCCGACTCCACAAGTATTTTGTTTTTGCACTTACCCACAATTCAAAGCCGTTACTTCTTTTCCCAGTACTTGAAATCATTTACAAACTCAGTTCTCCGTGCTCTCACTCATGGGAAATCTTTTCCTTTGGGGCATGAGTGTTGGTTGGATCGTCCATTACTCTGAAGCTCTCAACACTTGGTAGCATCTTCCTCCCAGCCCCTGCACAAAGCTACTGACGCTTTTTGGGATGATGCTTTGGATAAACTTACCACTAGATACAGGTAGTACCTCGTGTTGAGTAATTATATAATAGGGGAGTTCTCATCTGATAACTGCTCTTGTCTGTAAATCAGAAAGCAAAGTAATCTGAGAATAATGGGAAGATTTAGAAGTTTCAGAATGAAAGAAAAGATTTGATTTGTAGAGAGAGAATGGCTAGAGAGACGGTAAGTCTGCTTAGTATTTCTAATGCCCCCCATTGTTTGTTTTTCATGAATTTATGCTGGAAACAGTTTGTCTTGGTATGTCCTTTTAGAATGGTTAGTTTGCTGAGGGACCAGTGTGGAGAATTTCAGAATTAGATTCATTCAATATTGGGATTTCTCCATCAAGATTTGGTAAAATTTAGTCCAGCAAAGTATCTTTGTGAGTTAGCAATCTAAGCTGTATTATGAGAAAATTAAAAATAGCAGGATAATTTAAAATAATATTAAAGGAATGGAAAAATGTAGAGAAATGGAGTGCATATTTTTAAAAGGTTGAAAAGAGGTCACAGTGAAATGAGCAAACTGAGAGTAGCCGCAGGTTGGTTCAGAGGAAGATAATTGGATGAATGATTTTGGAATTGGATTGACTTAATGTGTTGACAGTTGTGGACGTTAGTGTGGAAGTGGCTGATGTAAGTGGAGTAGAGAAGTGGTTATGAACAGGCTAAGGACTTCACCGGGCAGAGTGACTGAGGGAACGTTCGGCTGCTTGTAGAAGTGCACAGTAGCATGGCAGGGTTTGGAGTTTAAAGAGAGAATAAGTCATGTGCCAATATATGATGAATTGTTGGTAGCAGGAATCAATGAAGGGCAAGCACAGGATGTGAGGAGAACGTGGCGTGTCTTAGTCTGTTCCGGCCGCCATAACAAACACCACAGACTGGGTAGCCTATAAACAACAGAAGTTTATTTTTCTCTTGCTGAAAGCTAAAAGGTCAAGAAAAGGGTGCCAGAATGGTCAGATTCTGGTGAAGGCCCTCTTTTGGGTTACAGACGTCTCAGTGTATACTCACATGTTGGAAGTGGCTAGGAAGTTCTGTTTTGTAAGAGCATTAATTCATCACCTAATCATCTCCCAAAGTCAACCACCTACTAATACCATCACCCATCACCTTTGGAGGTTAGAATTTCAACAAATGAATTTGGGGGACACAAACATTCAGACCATGGCAGCAGGGTTTCTTTAAAATCAAGGGATTAGCAATAATCTCTGAACTATCTGCAGAGATAACTGGAAACATAGACGAAAGACCCAAAAATCTGCAAAATTTAATTACACGAGAACTTGATTGAACAGCTACAACTCAAGTGGTGTTCTCAATAGTGAGTCATTCAAAGAAAGTTTGGAATTGAAGAGAACTTTTAGCTATGAGGTTAAAGATCCCGGGTTTGGGCGGGGGGTGGGGGAGAGGTTCTTAGCATGCATAGTTATTGAGAGCGCAGTGGAAGAGTTTGGGTTTCAGCAATAAGAAAGTTCAGAGCACCTGATGATAGAAAACAGATGGCCCAGGCCACATGGACTTTATTTACTTTTTATTTTTTATTTTTTTTGTATTTTAATTCCAGTTAACATGCAGTGATATATTAGTTTTAGGTGTACAATATAGGAATCCAACACTTCCGGGCATCACCCCATGCTCATTACAGCAAGTGCACTCCTTAATCCTCATATTAACTGGTAAAGGCAGAATAAATGATGTGGAGGACTCAGTCTCTTTTAAGAAAGTAGACCCTGGGCCAAGTATTCAGAATTCCTGCCCCAGTCTAGAGTGATGAGTAATGATGTATTTTGAAATATAAATATTATTTTACTGATGTAGAAACTATGTTAGCTTAGACAAGTTACTCAAACTGTTGTTTTAGTTTCTTTATCTAAAAAAGGAACTGTAATATCTAAATCAAAGAAAATCACATTAAAGCTTAATAATAAGTATTTATAATATTATTACCTGGTATACAGAATGTGCTTAATATTTTATATCACCAGTCCTTTTCAAATTTCATGCCTGTTCTTTACGACCCTACTCAAATTATATGGAAATAATGGGTCCTTATGTGAAAAGTCATGTGTTTTATTTTTTTATCCAACTATTTATTTCAAAATTGTATCCTTCAGGGACTATAGATCTTGTTAATTATGTATTTAAAAGGGGAAATCTATGTTATAGCCTGAAAGAGAGATCAGGGTGGACTTTGTGGATTATGAATATAAGATATTCATCAAAATACATACCCAGAAACTTGATAATTTAATTGCTCAAGGCATTCAGCATTTGCATTGTCAAAACATGTGTGAGAGTTACGTTTTAGGTCATGATACAATCAAGTAATTTCAAAAAATTTTATTGACTCTACTAATAAATATTAAACAGTATAATCATGAGACTGCATATGAAAAAAATAACAAATTTGTTTTCTCACTTAAATTTATTAACCCCTTTGGCAGCCTAGTTAGAGATTTTCTAAGCAGAAATGCTAATATAAAATGTATTAGCTTTCACACTGAAAGCCACTCAGGGCCCTCTTGTAATGCCAGCATCAGTTTTTAACAACACATTGACAGAATTTCCCGCTATTGTGAGATCTGTAGCAACTGACCCACAAATATCTTTCCAACTTTGGCGGAACTGGAGAAGTTGCAACGCAGCGATTCCCAGATAACACTGATGCATGGGTCGCTAAACATTTCTTTTTGCGATAACACCATTTATTCCATTAAACCCATAACATGGCTTTAGAACAAAGGTAATACGTGTGGGTAGATGCTGTCGGAATACTGTCGGTGTGAGAAACTGACCTTCATTGTACAATAATTCGTCTATTAGGCTGGAGGGCCAGAGCAAACAATGCGTTCTCTATGCCACAGTACAAATTCCCTCCTTAATTACCAATTGTCTCCCATCTTCAATGGGGCAGTTTTCCCTCCAGAAAAATAGTTTTTTATATCTCAGTCCTCAGCAGATTTTTAAAAGACAATTAATATCTAATTGTTTGAAATATAACTGTTGACTTCTGATTTATTTTACGTCTGATAGGTTTTCCTGAGAATTCTCCATTGCCTATTTTTGAATGGACAGCTTTGTATTTTCTTCCATTAGGTTACAGGAAACCTTCTGTATTTGCATTTGAGCCTTACACACATACACACACTCTCTCTTGAAATCTAAGTTCATATTTATTCAGAATATCTAGTAAGGGTTGTGCCTTTTAGATAACACTTCTTACCGACCGGCGCTTTCTAATCTGAAATACTCTACGTTGCGGACATTTCGTAGCAGCGGAGCGGGTCCAGCCCGACAGCAGGAGCGCACGACGTTGCAACAATTCCAGATGAAGAGTCGGCAGAGCGAGCATCTCCATCTTGCTTTGTCAATAACTATGTGATCTTGAAAATTTCTTTCTTCGCTTTTGTTTGGGACCTCAGTTTCCAAGTCGGCAAGATGAAAGAGTTAGAATAGATGATCTCAAAAGTAACTCAATCCCCGAAATATATTCCTCTTCGTTGGGAAGTTGGTTTGGCATATTGCATTGTCTTATCACTTCTCATTATAATTTCCCCTCATTGTGTAAGACTTAGGGTTACAAAATAAAAAGCACTTTAAAATATCAATGTATAGGGGCACCTGGGTGGCACAGTTGGTTTAGCATCCGGCTTGATTTCAGCTTCTCAGGGTCATGAGATTGAGCACTGAGTGGGGCTCAGCGCTGGGCATGGAGCCTGCTTAAGATTCGCTCTCGCCGTCCCCCCACTGCCCCTCCCCACAAGTACACTTTCTCTCTCTCTCAAATAAAATAAAATAAAATAAAAATGTGTAAACATAAGCAACTAATATTACTCACGTCTCCAAAGGGAAAAACAGTATACAGAAGTCAAAGTTAGTTACAATTCTGTTTTCTATGTGTACGAATTGTTAAATATCAAAAATTTTATTCCCAAGTAGTTTTGAAAAAGCACATATGGATTTTTAGTCTAATAAAATTATGTTTGAAGTCTGCTCTCCAGTTGTAGAACGTTAAATGTTCAGCATCTGCTTGAAGCTAGAATACCTTATTGGGCAAAATAGGGAAGATCTATCCTCTTTACCAGCTGCTAATACAGTGTTGATTTATTTTTAAAAGTATTTGTTTTACTATAGGGAGGAAGAATGTTTTACCAGTTTTTTCCCTCTAACACTTTCATCTGTAAATGAACAAACAGAATGGCTTTTGAAGTGTCAGACTAGAACTTTCAATGTGTTCTTAACTTCATCTACTCTTCCTTTCTCTGTTCTGTTTCTTCGTTGTGCATTCCAGCGGTGCATCTTGCCAGAGGCATAATGTAAACATGAAATCAAACATGTTAAAAATATTCCACTTTGGATGTTGCTTTCTTTCTTTCAATGTTTGAATGACCAGAGTACTGACTTGAATCTAAGTAACGTAGATTAACCCAGCCAATGGAAATCTTGGCAGTTATCCATTAATCGTTCCGCCTGCAAGATTCAATTGCCTGAAGTATTATGATCCTTAAAAAACCATGGAGTCACTTGTACAGTGGTTTCTCTGGTTACTTTTTATTTTATCCAACCCTAATTGGGAAATTAATAATTGGGCAAATGTACAAAAGTAATAAAAACCTCTAGAGAAAAAAAAATGATCAAAACTTTAAAATTACTTATCTGAGTTTAGACGGAGGGACAATATAATGTCTAAAAGACAATGTATAAAACACACTTCAAAATTGTTTAGCATCCAGTTTTGTCCTTTCTTGATTATTCAAACTGTAAGGAAATTATATGGGACATAAAAGTAAAACAGTCATATGCAATTTAAGAAATAAGAGCCCTTGAGAGATGTATTTATATTAATTTTAGTTAAATTTTACATGGGAAAATACCTATTTTAAGGTATTTAAAATATGACATACTTATCTTCATTGTGAATAATTTAAAAACTTATAAATCCGAATGGTAACACCTCAGATTTGTATCATTCTCTGAGTCTTGCACAACCCAATCTCCACATCAGGTTTGAGAACAGTAGGAAGTCTTGCCTCTTTCTACGGAGGATAAAGAGCTCCAGAGACCTAGCACAATTCAATATATCTTCCACTGTAATAGTTGTCTCAAGCTTCAAATAAAGCATTTATTATTGTTTACCTAGTTAGAAAACCACTGAGTCTGATTTCACAAAATTTCTTAAGATATCCTTGGTTTTTTGTATAGCATATAATATTAAGGAGTATGGTAGAGTCCTAAAACTTGTTGGGAGAGCATAAACAACAGCAAAACAGGGTCAAATAGCTCAGCCTATTGACCAAATGTAAACTGCCTATCATCTCCAATTGTAACTGGAGCGATGTTTTCATATTACTACCATTTTGGGTGGGGAGATACGCGTACAGTGAGGAGCTAGGATTATTGTAGCTTCATTATTTGTATAGCTAGGATTATTGTAGCTTTCTTTGTGCTGCCTCTGGCATTGTTCACTTTTATGTTCAGATTTAGTTGAGAATTTATTGATTTATTGATTGTTTCTAGATCTAGATCAATATATAGGTATCTCAACTCATATTCTTCTGTAGAGAATTCTTTTTGTTATTGTCCAGAATTAAAGTTTGGCACATTCTACCTAAAATATCTAGGATTTCTTCCTCAGTGATTCCATTATTGCAGCCATTGCATAAATCATATCAAAACATAAAATATAGGAAGATTTTGAGCTTTAACACTGTTTGAATATGGACAGGTTAAATATACCATCTCTGCAAAATCCTTGGTGAAGTGTTCTAAAAAAATTCTTTTGCAGTAGTAATGAGATGAGTTTATAGAAACTTTGATTTAGAGAGGAGAGACGTCGTTTGGGCTTCATGTTTTATTTCACATTTAAACATTTCTCAGTACATATTAAAATTCAGTAATTCTGATTCTTGGGATATTTCTTATGGAAATTACTTTAGAATTCCTCGACAATTAAGCTAAAGGGTACTCATCACGCTGTTGATTATAAGAGTGAGAAATGATAAACAAATTGACATGTGCAACAGCAGGAATATTTACATAGTTTATAAATATCCATTAATGACATACTGTAAAACTATTAAATGCCAAAAAAATCTTTGAAGATATGCTCTGTTAAGTAATCTTATTATTTAACAAATAATATGATTTTATTGATGCAAAGTATATATGCTTAAAATAGCTGAAAGTGTATGAATGTTGTGGAAGATTAAAGATGGCCACAAACCCTTTGGTATTTCTTTCATTGAAAGGTGGCATCTATTTCCCCTCCTCTTGAATCTGGGCAGACTGTGGGACTACTTTGATCATGGAATATGGGATAATTGATTATATGACAGTTAGCCATCCCAAACTTTAAGGGATTAACAGTTTTTACTTTGTTTCTTTAAAATGCTTGCTCTAGGGAAGCCAGATGCCATGTGAATTGTTCAACTACCCTAATCACCATGCTGTGAGGAAGTTTAAGCTATCTAAGGGAATAGTCTGGATGGAGAGAGAAAGAGACAGAGAAACACATGTGCTTGCACACGTATGCGTGCACACGTGCACACACACATACAACACACACACACACGTGGGTGCTTGACGACGCCTAATTTCCTCAGATATCCCACCAGGAACAAGACTTGTGAGTGAAGTAGCCTTCAGGTGACTCTAGACCCATCTACCATATATTCGTAACTGTAGGAGGGGCCCCAGAGTAGAATCAGCCTGCTGCGCTGTGAGAAATAGTAATAAATTATTGCTTTAAATCTCAAAATTTTGCTGTGGCTTGTTATATAACAGTAGATAACTGGAGCAGTGGTAGCCTTTTGGTTTTTATTTTCTTCTCTTTAAAACCAGTTTCCTAAATCCCTGCAAATAAAAGGTGTTACTGAGAAAAATATCAATTATTTCAAATATCTCTTTAGTTACAGTAGTTAGACTTAACAGTTGATGGTTACAATGTAATATTGCCTCATTTGGGTTTTGGGTGTAACTCTGTCGTGCTTACTCTATGTCCGTTTTATATAGCCAGCTGGTCTCATCATATCAGACAACTCACTTCTTTTTTTTTTTTTTTTTTAAAGATTTTATTTATTTATTCGACAGAGATAGAGACAGCCAGCGAGAGAGGGCAGGGGGAGTGGGAGAGGAAGAAGCAGGCTCGCAGCGGAGGAGCCCGATGTGGGGCTCGATCCCAGAACTCCAGGATCACGCCCTGAGTCGAAGGCAGACGCTTAACCGCTGTGCCACCCAGGCGCCCCCCGCAGACAACTCACTTCTGATATGACTTTACCCCTATGGCCATGAGCTATGGTCAGTGATTGCCTAAGGTTCTAGAGTTGACATATCTTTGATTAAAAAATTAAATTCATGTCTAATTTTACTGCTTAATATTAATGGATGGATTAAATCAGAGACCCTGATTTAAAAGGCAGTGAAATAGGAGCTATCATTTTTAAAAGAACTAATCCTGTACCAGTTGCCCTGGTAAGCGCATTAAACATATTTAATTATCACAGTCGTGTTTTAACATAAGAACTATTATCCTGTTCATCTTATAGGTCAGAAAATGGAAACCCAGAGAAAGAACATAACCATGTAAGATTGTACTACTTGTAGGGGTCTTAGCAAACTAACACGAGAGTGCAGGTCCTGAGGTCAGCCTGATGTCAAAGGCTGTTTTAGCTTCCATGTCTTACTTTACTCATCCCTAAAATGGAAAAAATATTAACAATCTACTTCACAGGATTGACGCAAAGAATGAAAGATTGGTAGGAATCTAACTTTAAGCGGCATATTTATCTTCTTATGCTGTTGTTGAGGAGGTTGAATTAGTTAATAGAATTAATGCACTTAGAACAGTCTGGGAGTGGATAAACATTCACTAACCATTAAAAATACTGAGAAAAATGTTTCAAACAGGCTATCAGAAAAATCCAGAAGAAGAAAATAGTGCTTCAGTGTCCACAGTAATTGTTTCTTAAGTGAATATAAGATAATGGAATGGGGGAAATGGACTAGTAACAGGAATAACTAACTCCCACTATCAACCAGTTACTAGCCATTAAACTTGGCCAAGTCACTTTGCTTCTTCACTTATAAACAGGAAATAATATCTACCTTCTCTACTTTATAGGTTGACTAAATTAAATTTATTTATCATTTATCTAAATAAATACCCCTCTGTTAAATTGTTTGCCGATATATTCCTCAAGTGCTTATAATGATCAGGGTAGAAATTTCAGGGTATGTGAACCTTCTTGTATTCATTTCCACAGATAACTATCTCTTTAGAGGGATATTATTAGCAGGAATGAATGGAATGTTCCCAGGATGAGTCAAGACTCTTAGATTGGCCAAATTGTACAATAATTATATTTTTCTGACAAAATTAATAATACTACACCAAACTTAGTCTGTACAATTAAGATTTTATTTATTTATTTGAGAGAGAGAGAGAAAGAGCAGGGGGAGAAGCAGAGAACGAGGGAGAAGCAGACTCCCCACTGAGTAGGGAGCTTTATGCAGGGCTCAATCCCAGGACCCTGAGATCATGACCTGAGCCAAAGGTAGATGCTTAACCGACTGAACCACCCAGGTGCCCTGTCACCTAGATTTTTAATTTACATGACAATTCTGAAAACAAGACCCCAGTAGTCATTGATAAGAGTGCACCAAGAGTAAACAGTACCCCAAATATAAAATCTAACTTTTTTTTTTTTTAAGATTTTTTATTTATTTACGTGACAGAGAGACAGCCAGCGAGAGAGGGAACACAGCAGGGGGAGTGGGACAAGAAGAAGCAGGCTCCCAGCGGAGGAGCCTGATGTGGGTCTCGATCCCAGAACGCCAGGACCACGCCCTGAGCCGAAGGCAGACGCCTAACGACTGCGCCACCCAGGCGCCCCTAAAATCTAACTTTTTAAAAAATATTTTATTTATTTATTTATTTGTCAGAGAGAGCATAAGCAAGAAGAACTGCAGGCAGAGGGAGAAGCAGGCTCCCAGCTGACCAGGGAACCCGATGTGGGACTTGAACCCAGGACCCTGGGATATGACCTGAGCCAAAGGCAGACACTTAACTGACTGGGTCACCTAGGTATCCCTAAAATCTAACTTTATATGCACATCCTTTACAAACTCACCTCCTTCGTTTTATTGAAAGTGAGGATTGCTAGAAACAATTTAGTAGGAAGCAGAATCTAAATATGCACAGGGTGTGAGAAAACAGACACAGGATGAAGTCGATTCCAGATGGTGGAAAGGATTGATTGCCAGGCAACTTGAATTTTGTTCCTACCAATATATTATTAGAAAAGTAATCTTATGTTGTTACTTAAAGCTCCTAACCCGTTTCTACATTTAAATAAAAATGATATTTACATCATTTTTTCAAAAGCATTTATTGAGTGCTCATCTTTGCAAGTTTTAAAAATGAATTTATGAAAAAGGTTGCTGTGGCCGATGTCGTAGAGGTTGCTGCCTATGTTCTCCTCTATGATTTTGATGGATTCCTGTCTCACATCGAGGTCTTTCATCCATTTGGAGTTTATCTTTGTGTATGGTGTGAGAGAGTGGTCAAGTTTCATTCTTTTGCATGTAGCTGTCCAATTTTCCCAGCACCATTTATTGAAGAGACTGTCTTTTTTCCACCGGATGTTTTTTCCTGCTTTATCAAAGATTAGTTGCCCAAAGAGCCGAGGGTCCATTTCTGGGCTCTCTATTCTGTTCCATTGGTCTATGTGTCTGTTTTTGTGCCAGTACCATGCTGTCTTTGTGATCACAGCTTTGTAGTACAGCTCGAAATCCGGCATTGAGATGCCACCAGCTTTGCTTTTCCTTTTCAACAGTTCCTTGGAGATTTGGGGCCTTTTCTGGTTCCACACAAATTTAAGGACTATTTGTTCCAGTTCTTTGAAAAATGTCCTCGGTATTTTGATCGGGATAGCATGGAAAGTGTAGATTGCTCTGGGTAGCATGGACATTTTAACTGTTAATTCTTCCGATCCATGAGCGTGAAATATTTTTCCATCTTTTTGTGTCTTCCTCAATGTCTTCAAGAGTGATTTGTAGTTTCTAGAATATAGGTCCTTTACGTCTCTGGTTAAGTTAATTCCAAGGTAACGTATGGTTTTTGGTGCTATTGTAAATGGGATGGATTCCCTAATTTCTCTTTCTTCAGTCTCATTATTCTTGTATAGAAATGCAACTGATTTCTGAGCATTTATTTTGTATCCTGCCACACTACTGAATTGCTCTATAACTTCTAATAGTTTGGGGAGTGGATTCTTTTGGGTTTTCCATATAGAGTATCATGTCATCTGCAAAGAGAGACATTTTGACTTCTTCTTTGCCGATTTGGATACCTTTCATCCCTTTTTGTTGTCTGATTGCTGTTGCAAGGACTTCTAGTACAATGTTGAATAATAGTGGCGAGAGTGGGCATCCTTGTCGTGTTCCTGATCTTAAGGGAAAGTCTTCCAGCTTTTCCCCATTGAGAATGACATTTGCTGTGGGCTTTTCATAGATGGTTTTTATGAGCTTGAGAAATGTACCCTCTATTCCTACACTCTGAAAGGTTTTACTCAGGAAAGGATGCTGTATTTTGTCAAATGCTTTTTCTGCATCTATTGAGAGAATCATATGATTTCTGAATTTTTCTTTCTGGATAAAATCTAAGACCCTGATCGATTTGCAAATGTTGAACCACCCTTGCATCCCAGGAATGAATCCCACTTGGTCATGATGGATAATCCTTTTAATGTACTGTTGGATTCTATTAGCCAGGATCTGCAAGAGAAACAAAAGATAAAATGAACTTGCGGGACTTCATCAAGATAAAAAGCTTCTGCACAGCCAAGGAAACAGTCAAAAAAAACTAAGAGGCAGCCCATGGAATGGGAGAATATATTTGCAAGTGATGCTACAGACAAAAGACTCGTATCTGGGGCACGTGGGTGGCACAGCGGTTAAGCGTCTGCCTTCGGCTCAGGGCGTGATCCCGGCGTTATGGGATCGAGCCCCACATCAGGCTCCTCTGCTATGAGCCTGCTTCTTCCTCTCCCACTTCTCCTGCTTGTGTTCCCTCTCTCGCTGGCTGTCTCTATCTCTGTCAAATAAATAAATAAAATCTTTAAAAAAAAAAAAAAAAGACTGGTATCCAAGATCTATAAAGAGCTTCTCAAACTCAATACGCAGGAAACAAATAAACAAATCATAAAATGGGCAGAAGAAACGAACAGACACTTTTCCAATGATGACATACAAATGGCTAACAGAGGAAAAAACGTTCAAAATCATTAGCCATCAGGGAAATTCAAATCCAAACCACACTAAGATACCACCTTACACCAGTTAGAATGGCAAAAATTGACAAGGCAAGAAACAACAATTGCTGGAGAGGATGTGGAGAAAGGGGATCCCTCCTACATTGTTGGTGGGAATGCAAGTTGGTACAGCCACTCTGGAAAACAGTGTGGAGGTCCCTTAAAAAGTTAAAAATTGAGCTACCCTATGACCCAGCCATTGCACTACTGGGTGTTTACCCCAAAGATACAGACGTAGTGAAGAGAAAGGCCATATGCACCCCAATGTTCATAGCAGCAATGTCCACAATAGCTAAATCGTGGAAGGAGCCGAGATGCCCTTCAACAGATGACTGTATTAAGAAGTTTTGGTCCATATATACACTGGAATATTACTCAACTATCAGAAAGAACAATTTCTCAACATTTGAAGCAACATGGACGGCACTAGAAGAGATAATGCTAAGTGAAATAAGTCAAGCAGAGAAAGACAATTATCATATGATTTCCCTCATCTATGGAACATAAGAACTAGGAAGATCAGTAGGGGAAGAAAGGGCTAAAGAAAGGGGGGCGGTAATCAGAAGGGGGAATGAAACATTAGAGACTATGGACTATGAGAAACAAACTGAGGGCTTCAGAGGGGAGGGGGTGGGGGAATGGGATAGACCGGTGATGGGTAGTAAGGAGGGCACGTATTGCATGGTGCACTGGGTGTTATACGCATCTAATGAATCATGGAACTTTACATCAGAAACCAGGGATGTACTGTATGGTGACTAACATAATATAATAAAAAAACATTAAAAATGAATTTATGGAGATTACACAGAATATTGAAGGCAAAAATGTATACACTGCCTATTGGAGAAGACAAAATATTGTACATTGTAAATAAGCACAATCCGCAGACAGATGGTAGAGGGAAAAGTTTCATTCCCACGGGAGAAAGTTTTATGTGGATCGTCTTTTAGTCAGGCTGGAAGAAGAGGCAGTGCTCTCTTTTTAGATAGGGGTGATGACTTTGCATTCCAGATGTAGTGAAGGGTCTAAGCTGAGGCCCAGTAGAGAGAAAAATCAGTGTGTTGAGGATACATTGGGAAGTCCGCAAAAGCAGAGAATGAGACTTCTCTGTGGATTCTCTGTGGATGTTTCATGGGGTATATAAAATAGTAAGTAGGGCATAGGAATGGTTAACGACTATGGCATAGATTTTCACACTAATTAACTTACTGAGCCCCTGAACTATATGTGAAACCCTCACCAAGCACAGCTAATTGGAGACAACCAGTTTATTAATCTGGGTACAAAGTCCTGCGTGGAGGCCTGTCATCAATAGGGAAAGAAAAACAATCACACTGAGTTTGTTCAGAACTCAGAATAACTGAGCAGTCCAACAGCTATCAATAAATATGTTATTTTTTTAAAAAGCAAATAAACTTTTTGCTCTTATTTTTTGCTTTTATTTTTAAAAGAAGAAACTTCATATGTCCATGTTGGAGTGAACATAAAAATGATCATTTGAAATACAAAGTGTAAGATCTACCAATAATATCAATTTTAAAATTGCGTATGTTTTCTCTGTTGCTTTATGAGGAAAGAGATCCAGAAAATAATACTCATCTCTAATTTAGAGTATTTTTGATCAACTAACATCCATTAGAGTATATCACTTTTCAGAAATAATATAATACTGGCCAATATATTTTGTAATCCATCATAAATGCGTTACGATTGCATATGACCAAACACTGCAAAGTACGAAGCAGTTGCATGTGTTTAGAGCTAAGTGGATATATAACGTAAGTAGTATAAAAGATACGAAATGAGATCTCTATATACATATATATGGTGGTAAGCTCTCCATGTATTATTACAAACGCAAGACAGAAGAAAATAGTATACATTAACTTCTAGATGAATTGGTACATTGGGGAAGATGAGGATTTATAAAGTTATGTTAACCTTACCTTATGATATTTGATTACGTTCTGCCCACGGGAGAAAAACCTTTTAATAACAATATTTTGTGATTTTTTTATTACAGTTTTATTTTGTCTTATTATTTCTTATGTTGCTTTCTGCTGGCAAACAGAAATGCCAATGAAACCACTGGGGCTGATGCCTTTTCATAACTACAAGGCATGGTTCACTACAGATAGCTTATTAAGACAGCAGAAAACAAGCACCTTCCAAGAAGCTAAGTATAGGTAGTTACAGTTTAAAAATGCTTGTAGTGTGTCAGTGCAGTGGAACTGCAAAAAACAAGCGATAGTTAGAAACAGTTGCTTGGACCTCAGGCAGAGAAACATTTTAAAACACACATGGTATAAGAAATATTCTCATATTCTCATCCAAAGTGTGAGAAATGTACCTTTGTTCCCTTATAACTTCAGTGTTTGGTGTGAAAGCTTGTTCAAACAGAGAGAGTGCCTTTGTGGACAAAGGGGGAAAAGGCAAAAGGACCTACAACAAATTAATGAAGCAGGAGATTTGTGAAGATGAGAGTCGGTAATGGGAGACTTGAATCTGAGCAATCACGACTGGCAGGACTTGTTCTAAATTTCTGTCCTATGAATGGCAGTGTAAACTGAACACTCCATATAAGGGGTCATCCATGAGAATTCTGTAGTTTCGATCTGTCATGAGCTATTAGAAGGTGAAGGTTTCTGCGTGAAGAGCTTGAACAGAGAAAATTGTATGATTTATCATTATTTCCCAGTATCACTTATCACTTCTTCCTCATAGTGATTACTAAATAAATAATTGATGATGATGATGGTGATGATGATTAATGATAAAACTAATCACAATCATTGTATTTGTTTGATCATATATTGAGTACCAGGAACTTTGAAAACATTATTTTATATGATTCTAAAAATACGCCTCCTAAGAGGATATTATTATCTCCTTTTTGTAGAAGAGAATAGTGACGCACAGAAAAGTTGAGCAGCATACCCAAAATCAAATAATTATCATGTTAAAATTGCAATACCTCAAAAGTTACCTGTCTCTAAACGTAGGTACTATAAGCTGATTCTTTTTAAGTGGACGGGTGAATGAATGAATGAATGCTATGAGTTCTGAGGATTTCTCTAGCTTCTTGTGTGTATCGAGGAAGGGGAGTGTACCCATTTCCTCACATACTCACAGTGTTACAATTGAACACTTAGTAAGTGTCCATAAGAAGGAGAGGAATGCATTTATGCATTTAGTAGAAAAGTATTAGTCTTTTTCCAGATATTTTCACACTGCCATATTTTGATATGTTCATCTCCATCTGATCATTTATGACTTTTATATTCAGCGCCAGAACATACAGTAGTCCATTCCACACAGACTCCGTCAGAGTATTATGTAAGGAACTATTTAAGTAACCCGTCTAAGTGACTATAAAGACAAAGATTAAGATATCATCACATGAACTCTTATTCATCTTGTCTCTGTGGGTCTGCATCTGGCCAATTGGAATAGGCATGCACCTTTTCTCCCCTCATCTTGGAAGTAATGTATATTTTACTTTGATACTTTCTTGGAAAAAATTGAAAACAGTGATTGTTTTAATTTTATTTTAAAGCAATTTGGGTTTAATTTCAGTTTTAACTAGAGAGACTATCACAATGAATCCTTTGAGTCCATACAATTCCACACATTTATCCTTAATCATCATATCATTTCAGAAATATCATTACCAAGACCATTTTAGAAATAATCCTTTCTATCACTCCTATCCACAGCAATGGCTAAAAGAAGATTAGTGGTACTCAAGCTCAACATTATCGTGTTATGCCACAGTTGACTGTTTTAGGGGAAAAAAAATCTCACCCAAATGGACTGAGTGACATCCATTTTAAGGGTTATAGAATTTGGTTCAGGGACTATACCTTCTTTGTGGCCAGTTTCTTCAATGTAGGAGGGCAAGGTTTGGGCATATTAATTGATTATTTTGCCTTGAAAACTAAGGGGTTGACAACATTTCAGTAAGGATGGATAGGATTTATTGAAAACAGCAGGGAAGACTGAAAAGGAGGGAGAAAAGGAGAAAGAGAAAACTGCACAGCATTCAACTCCGGTTCCATTTCACTGCTAAGGCTTGTCTATTCCAGGCCCTTTGTTTCTCTTTTCTCTTCATAACTAGGCTTTTAACTAAGCTAATCTAAATGTATTTCCAACCAAGGAAACAGTACGTGAAAAAATACTTGGAATGGGAAATAGAGAATTATCTAGATGCTGAAGTAATGTATCAAATAATACGAAATGTAAACACAATGAATTCGAATTTTACAGAATAATGTAACTGTTTCAACATGTATTCTGGAAGACTATTTAATTTTTTTATATTTTGGTATGTACATAATATATTCCATAAGGGTCATAATTAGCTATGCAAATTAAATGCAGTATTAAACTAAATACATGTGTTAAACTTAAGAATACACAGAGTCTCCATCCTCTAAATAACATCAGAAACTGATGTAGTTAAATAATTTAAAAAAGTGTACTTCTGCTGCTGAAGATCTCAGAATAAGACTGGAAGAAAGTTTCAGCTTCATTAAACTGAGATTATTTTTTATAATATACTCTTATCATTTGCTTTCAAATTTACAGATGAACTTTCAGAAACTTCTAAAAGACATTTGCCATCAGAGTCCAATTTATATAAAACATTAGATCACAATACAAACTACGTTTATTGCAATATAATTAAAATTTTGGTGATGGGAAAAGAAACAAAATTTATAAATAGCATTTAACATAATCAGTGTGTAGTGAGAAGTAGTTATTTTTTTTTATCATTTATAGCTTTAGAGGAATTTAAAGAGAAAGCATATCTTAAGTGATAATTTGCTGAACTAAAGAACAGTGAGAATGACCCTGGTTTCCAAGGCATTTCTCTGTTCAAAATTTAATTACTTTTACTCTTCTTCATACATAAAATGAAGTTATGATGAATTCAGTCTTTGAAAGAAGGATTTTTAGTTCTCAACAATGTTGGTTCATAACTCTCCCTGGAGCTTCCTTGTTGTAATCTGAAATTGGCCTCTGTACTCAGAAGGTAGAAAGAAACCAAAGAAAGAGTCAGGCCACTCCAAGTTGGTAGGTGGCAGTTTGTTTGTTTTTCTTTTGACAGCCCACAACTTTGCTTCCTTCCGTCGTTCCCTAAAGAGAGTTGCCCATTTGGTAACTCAGTTCTGTTACTTAGATTTAAAACTTCGGTGTCATCTTTGATACATATCTCCCCCCACCCCCGTCATGTGAACCTTTCTTTAAAATAGAGCCAAAAACTGCCTCTTAAAATCACACTTGCTTCCATACTAGCCCCATATAATCTGTTCTCTATGTATTAGTCCTTAAAATTCAACCTCCTGGGTTCAGTTCAAAATGTGAAGAACTTGATAATTATCACTTCTATCCTTATGGCAAGGACAGAAAAAGACAGACAAACTGAAAATCAATGACTTATATTGCACCCATCAGAAAACTGAGGTCTTGGGCAAACAACCACTACCAAATCTTGAAAGACTGGTGAATGCAGAGAGTTACAGTCATGATCTGCTTAACTGGAGAAAAATCCAATTAAATGGTAAAATTAATGAATTTCTGGAAGCTGGATGTAGACAAGCTTGAGAATGAGAAATTCCTGGAAGTCAGAGACTTAGGGAGATCTCCCCACATTTGTGTGTTTTATTTTCATGAACCCCTCCAAGGTTCTGATGGTGCAGAGTTAAAAGACCCTCTTGTGGCTCTGGTAGGAGCAGAAGAAATACTGTGAAATATTCTTAGAGCATTATTAATAGCAAAGGTTTACTCTATAGAGGAAATATCTTACCAAAGCCTTATCCCACCTGGGGAAGCACATTTCTACCACTGCAGCCCCCAATAGCATTCTTTTCTCATGGAAGAGGGAACATAAAACTAA
Organism: Ursus maritimus; assembly: GCF_017311325.1. Taxonomy (NCBI): domain Eukaryota; kingdom Metazoa; phylum Chordata; class Mammalia; order Carnivora; family Ursidae; genus Ursus; species Ursus maritimus. Next base: position 534,254 of record NW_024424453.1, on the reverse strand, counting down.
GATATGTAGTTGTATGTTAATCTGGGGGAGCAGAATTATCAAAAGATAGGCCCATAAAAGACAGACTTAGTCATAAGGTCATAAAGTTCCTCTTACTCCCCCACTTCTTACTACCACTTCAACGGGCATCAGTATAATAATAGTAGGAGATGCAAGACACAGAGGCTCTGAGTTATAGTACTTAGGGAAGTCGGAAGTAAAAAGGGGAAACAGAAATAAGGACCTTAGAGGAACTTGAAGCCTCTGGCACTTAGAGCCATAGCAAACATTGAAAACTAACTCATAGCCAGCCTAACATAAATCTTCACACTAGAGATCTATTTACTTCCATTTCTATTACCTGATACAACCTGTTCAGCTTCCAGAATAAATTGCAAGACATGTCAAAAGGCAAGAAAAAAACACAGAAGAGACGGGGCAATCATCAGAATGAGACTCAGACGTGACTCAGACTTTGGAATTCTCAGAGAACTTCAGATATCTGTTATTAATATATTAAGAGCTATAACTGAAAAAAAACACAATGTGCAAAAATAAATTATAAAATAAGAAGAAAGATTGATTTTGTAAGAATCAGAAGGAAATACTAGAAATAAAAAAAAATACTGTAACATAAACAAAGAGTTCCTTCAGTGCAGTCCTCAATAGACTCAAATCAACCGAAGAATCAGAGAGCTTAAGGACAGATCAAGAGAAATGTCCCAAACTGAAATGAAAAGGGAAGAAATAGTTTTTTTTACAAAAAAAGACAGATCATATAAGAACTGTGGGACAATTTTTAACACTGAACATACACATAATTGGAATATCACATACCATATAGAGAGAATGGAACAAAAGAAGTCAAGAAAAATATACTTCACCAAAAGAGAAATAAGGATGCAAATTAACATAGACTGGTAATAGGAAACTATGAAAGTAAAAAAGAAGCTAGAGTGAAATATTTGATGTTAAAAAAAAAAAATCTGAGAATTCTATGTCCAGAGAAATTATCCTTTGAATGTGAAGAATAAATGAAGAGCTTCTCAGACAAACAAAAATTTATCACCAGGGAATTTATCACCAGCAGACTTTCTCTGCAAAAAAAAAAAAAAATGTTAAAAGAAGTTCTTTGGGGAGAAGCAAAATGATACTCATCAGAAACTCAGATCTACAAAAAGGAAGAAAGAACATACGAGAAGGAATAATTGAAGGGAAAATAAAATATTTTAACTTTTTATTCATAATCGCCTAATATATATTGAAAGTAACAATAACAGTAACGTATCTATGATGATAGTATATGGCAAAATAAGATGAATGATAGCAATGCTACAAGAAATAGAAGGAAATGGGAGTATTCTGTCCTATGATACAGGAACTAAACGTGAAGTGGTATAATGTTATTTGAAGGTGGACTTAGATTAGTTAAAAACATTATATTATAATCTTAGGAGAAAAACTAAGAAAAAAATGGAACCATACAAAATGCACAATTAGAACCTTCTAAAGAAAGCAGAGAAATAAAAAAAGAAAACATGAAATAGAATAATAGTTACACATGTGGTGGATATTTATCTATATTAACAATCACTCTTAAGGCTAGTGGTCTAAGTACAATTAAAAGACACATTTTCAGAGTGCATTGGAGAGGAAAACAGACCCAATTCAATGTTCTGTCCAAAAAACGAACTTTAACTTTTAAAATTTTAATTCCAGTGTCCGTAACATACACTGTTATATTAGTTTCAGGTGCACGACAGAGCGATTCAGCAGTCCGTATATTACTCAGCGCTCATCAGGAGAAGTTTACTCTTAATCCCTTTCACCTATTTCACCCATCGCTCCACCCACCTCCTCTCTGGTAACCATCTGTTTCTTCTCTATAGTTAAGAATCTGGGTTTTTTTGGAGAAAAAAAAAACTTTTAATATCAGTTCTTAGATAGTTTAAAATTGCCAAATATTCAGAGAGATACTTCTTATTCCCTGATATAAAATAGACCTTATGACGTCATTGCCCACAATTTTACTCTTGTTTGTTTATCATCATACTTATTTTCACCTGCTGTACATGTATGTGTGTGTGCATATGTGTCTGTGTGTGTTTAATAACTCTCTCCAAACAGCACATGTAATTCATGAAATAATTTTTTTCTATGTGTGTGCTGCTTTGACTCTAGTGTCTAGAGCAGTTCTGGCATAAGATGATGGTAGGAATATTCATTGAATCAGTGAATGAACTGTATTAATTATATTAAATAACACCCTTACAGGGTGCCTGGGTGACTCAGTTGGTTAAGCATCTGCCTCTTGATTTCAGCTCAGGTCATGGTCTCAGGGTCGTGAGATTATGCCCTGCATCAGCTCTGCAAGTCATCTGTTTGAGAATCTTTCCCTCTTCCTCTTCCCTCCTCCCACTCCCACTCTCTCTGTCTCTGTCTCTGTCTCTCTCTAAAAATAAATAAATAAATCTTAAATACATACATATATGTGTGTGTGTATATATATATATACACACACACAAAACACGCTTTCCCCTAAAAAATGGAAATAAAAAGATGATATCTATAATTTGAAAAATATTGACCAACGTGCGTATTTAAGGTAACATAAGGAAAGATGTAAATGAAATATTAGTACTCTAAAGGAACAAATATGTGTAACTAAATGTGTAAAATAAAATAAATATATGTGATGCAGTTATTTCAACTATAAAAGTATATGCTATAAACAATCCCATTTATAGATATGCAGGATGGAAATTAAAAAGAAAAACTAATTTTATTATTTCCACCTCTCATCTCATACTAATCTACTACTAAGCTTTTTTGAACTTTGTTATGACATGTGGCTTATTGATCCATAAAGCACTCACCATCCAAAAAAAAAATAAATAAATATATATATATATAATAAAAATAAATATATATATATATATATATATATTTCCTTCTTCAATACACACAGCATCCACAAGGGGATTTTTCTGACATTTAAAGATATCAGAAACTGACATACATAGTATACAATTTCAGATTCTACTGTGATTTATACTGGCTTTAATCCAACTTTATTTTGGTCTATGTTTAAAGTGTTAGAGATGAAATTCAATGCTTTTCCTCGGATATGAAGTTTATTAACTATCTCAGACTCAGGGCACATACTTGGTAGACCTACGTGCTGCTGGCCGCAGTCTTTTTGAACCGATATGATGTGTAACTAAAACCTGCTCCATGGACTGCTAGTTCATAGGAGGAATTCTTAGGTGCTATTTGGAGGGATACTTACATTTCAAACAAAACTGTTAAATTGTTGCCTTGCCATTTAGTATCCTGAGAAAATTATTCATGTGATATCTTTGAGATAGATTCCTTTATAATTTTATAAAATTTAGTGAATATGTATCAGCATACAAGCTGAGCTATAAAGCCATCGAGTGCTGATAGTTTTGATTTTTTTAGGAAGGAGTAATTACATTGTGAAGATAACAAGTTACTTTGAGTGGATGCTCCTGATTTATCTTTACAGAACTCAATAATAAATTAAAAATTAATGCTATATCACCAGTTATCTAGTTGTCCCCTTCCATGGTCACACATTTCTTTAGTGGCCCATTAAAAAACACACAAAAACAACCTCTGAGTCTACAACTTGCTTGACCTCTGGGAATTCAGGAGTTTATAAGACTGCTTTTCCCCATGTGGTTTTGGAAATTCCCAAGACATATTTACATATTCCACAAAAATGTCCCTATTTCCCCTTGTCACCTTACCCAGTCATCTAAACTTAGACAATCACTAAGTTTTACCACAGATCACATTTTGCCAACTCGTAACTGTCTTCATAGACTATAATATTTCTTTAGAAAGGCCATTGTGTCAAAGTAGCAATAAGATCAAAAATATTTTAGCATAATTAGAAAGAAATTAGAGTAGAAAGACTTAAAATAAATTAGATAATTTTAATTAAGCCATTAACTTGTATGTCCCTTTTCCAGAAAACAATCTTGATTTTGCCTTCAAATCAGTGAAGGCCTTTTTAAGAATTTATTTCCCACCAACAACAATAGTTTCCAAAAATACAAATTAAACATAACATGACTTCAGTGGACAATGTGAGCCTCGGGAAAAACTCTACCAATTTCTGGCAAATTTCAGACATACACAGAGTTATCCACAATAATCTAATGAACTCTCTCTCTATCCGTTACTCAGTTTCAACAATGATCAGATTATAGTCAATGTTATTTCATCTGAATCCAGACTTAACTCCCAACTTCAACCACTAGCAAGGTTATTTGAATCTAATATCAGACACAATATGACTTCTTCAATATTTTAGTGTGTGTCTTTAAACAACAAAGAACCAACTGGAGAAATAACACCCTTTGATTTTGTCGATATTAGTAATTACTGAGTATAGACATAAGTTTTCAACTCCTTTGGGTAAATACCAAAGATCAATTGCTGGATCATATGCTCAGTTTTGCAAGAAACTAACAAATTGGCTTCCAAAGTAGCTATACATCATGTATTCCTAATAGCAAGGGACGAGAGTTCCTGTTTGTCCACATCTTTGCCAGTATTTGGTGTTCCAAGTGTTTGGGATTTGGGCCATTCTAAAAGGTGTGTGGTGGTATCTCTGTTTTAATTTGCCATTTCTAAATGACACATGATGTGGAGCATTCTTTCATATGCTTATTTGCTATCTATGTGTCTTATTTTAAGGTATTTGTTCAGACATTGTCCACTTTTTAATTGGGTTTCTCTTACTGAGTTTTAAAGTTTTTTGTATATTTGGGATAATAGTCTTTTCTCAGATATGTCGTTTGCAAATGTTTTCTCCCAGTTTATGTCTTGTCTTCTCCTTCTCTTGACTATGCCTTTCACAGAGAAGTTTTGTTTGTTTGCTTTTGTTTTTCATAAAGTCCAGCTTATCAGTTTTTTCTTTCATGAATAGTGCCTTCGAAGTTGTATAAAGAATGTCATTATCAAACCAAATTCATCTGGATTTTCTCCTATCTTTTCTTCTTGGAGTTTTTAGTTTTACATTTTACATTTAGTCTGTGATTCATTTTGAGTTATTTTTTGTGAAATATGTAAGATTTATGTTGAGATATTTTTTGCATGTGGATATACAGTTGTTCAGCAACATTTGTTGAAAAGACTGTCCTTTCTCCATTGTAGTCCCTTTGCTCCTTTGTCAAAAATTAGTTAACTATATTTGTGTGGGTATATTTCTGGGCTCGCTCTCTTCTGTTCTGTTGATCTGTTTATTCTCTCACCAATAATTCACCGACTTGATAACTGGAAATTTATGGTATGTCTTGAAGTTGCATGGTATCTTTATATTTTACTTTATTTTTTCCTTCAATAATTGTTATTGACTATTCTGAGTCTATTGCCTTTATGTGTAAACATTAGAATTCAGTTTTCTACATAGACAAAATAACTTGCTATGATTTTTTGCCTTATTTCATTGGCTGGGACTTAGAGTACAATGTTGAAAAGGAATGGTGACGGGACATTCTTGCCTTCTTCCTGATCTTAGTGGGAAATTTTCTATTTTCTTCCCATTAAGTATAACATTAGCTATACGGGTTTTTCGTAGATGTTCTTTATCCATTTGATGAAGTTCCTTTCTGTTCTTCTTTTTTTTTTTTTTCTGATAGTTTTTGTCATTAATGAGTGTTGAATTTTACTAAATGCTTTTTCTGCATCTACCAATGTAATCATTTGATATTTCTTCTTTAATCCGTTGATGTGATAGTTTACACTAATTGATTTTCAAATGTTAAACCAGCTTTGCACACCTGTAATAAATCCCACTTGGCCATAGTGTATAATTCTTTTTATAGGCTGTTGAACTCAATTTGTCAATATTATGTTGAGAATTTTTGAATCTATATTCATGGGAGAAATAGGTCTGTAGCAGACTCTGTTTTGAAACAACAGTTGGGCCAACTCCAAGCAGTGGTTTGTGATTGGTCTAAATTAACTGTAACATTGCATACCATACTTTACTGTCCGCGTTTGCAGATTGATGTGGTCAAGTGATTAAGTCCTGGGGACCTGCTGAGATGATTTCTTCCGAAGATTTTTCTTTGGTGATAAAGGAGACGGATGTGACTCCCTCAGGCTTTTGTCATTCCTACTTTCACATTCTTCATCACTGAATGTAGGTATGGTGCTTTGACGTAAAGTAGCCATCTTGTGATCATGAAAAACATGTCCGGAGACGTATACTTATCGGTGATATTTAAGTCACTGACAAAAATGCCAAAAGAAAGGATTAACTCTAGATTTTTTGTTATGTTAGCAAAATAAAATTTTACTTTTTAAGTCACCATTAGATATCTGTTTACTTGCAATGGAAAACATTTCCAAGGATATGGTTTCCTAAAAATATTGGTCTACTTTATTTTGAAGGGACTAATGGTTTCAAATTACATCTCTGTGTATATGTTGCTTAGTATGTTTTATAATAGGAAACCAGGAAATAATAACTTTCTGTCAGTTATTAATATTTTAACAATATTTTCTATTTGACAAGGATTTATTGAATATATACTCTACATAATAACAGTACAGCAAATCCAGTGACGAAAGGGTTAACAGGACTAACGAGTGCAGCTGCAGACTAACAAGTACAGCTGCAACTTTTTGCCCAGACCTTTTCATTTGCCTTTAAATTTCCCTGACTCTCCTCCTTTGAGAAGGTGGATTTGGGGTTTGCCCTCCCAGCTCCTCGTTTGGCTGCCTCTCGAATAACCCTTCTTTGGTGCATACTTGTGTCAGTAACGCTTCATTGCACATCTGGCAGACAAATGGGTTTGGTTACAAATTTGACCAGCCAAACCAGGAGCCCTTTGCCAGTGATTTGTCAGGCTCCAGCCAGTAACAGGAGTCCGGTAACAGGTCCAAGCAGCTGCCTAGGCTCTTTGTCCTAGAGGCTGTCCTGCCCCCCCCCCCAACACACACACAGCACCACTGGGGACCTCCAACCTTCAATGCTTAACTTAAATCTTGTGGCAAGAAAACAGTTTTTGGTTTTGATTTGGACATCTCTTGGTGAGTATTTCATGTGCAAAGCACATCAACTTATTTCTTCCTCCCATTTGGTTTGGCTTAGATTTCCTCCATTCCATTGCCTCCAAATAGGGGATTTTGGTTCTCTTAGGCTTCTTCTCTTGCTCGGTTAAGGAAAGTCTGGCTAGGAAGCTGTTTGGTTCAGTCGGTGAAGCTCTGACTTTTAGGGAGGAACTGGAAACCAGGAAGACATTTGGTTTAGTTGCTAAAGCCCTAACTTTTGGGGAGGAGCTAATGCTCACAAGAGACACTCTGGGCTTCACGTTGTTTTGTTGTTGTTCTGGTATCGGAATAAAACCAGCCGTGTTCTAATGGAGAACTGAGAAATGACAGTTTGATCCCCACGTGCAGCCCCTCGGACTGTATTCTCCAATGTTGGGCATTTTTTGCAGCACTGCTCGGCCACAATATTAGACTCCAGTTAAAGCTGACCGATTAATGACTCCATAAATTATACTGCCATCTTGCAACTAGATTTGTGTTGTAAAAGGGAGATACCTGAAAATTGGGCCTTTAAGATTGTATTTGTATCTTGTTTGTGTATTTGTATGTGTGTCCATGTATATTGTAAATGTGAGAGCTTTTTTTATGCCTCTGGATGGTACTGATAACATTAATTTGTAAAAGGACTCTATTTAGTTGGTTTAAAGATAAGCACTTGTAAGAATTAGGCAGTCTAAATCTCAGAAAGATAGAAACTAATCCAAATGTTTTACCGTTCACATGATATGGGAAAATATTTGGTATTAAAGCTAATTTAAGGTTGCTTTAATTAAAATATATAGGTCGTAAATTATCAGCATTACATATAAAACTTTTAGTCTGTGTATGCTTACTGAAAGTCAAATAAGTTCATGTTATCTCCATTGCAAAATTTGTAAGAAAAAAAAAACTTATGAAGTTCTATGATGCTTTATTGGTAATCTGAGAACAGAAACAGAGGTAAACTATTTTAACAAGTATAAATAAGACTACTGGGAATAATGAGGGAAACAACTCGATATGCAAGGAAAGTGAGACTGGTTAGAGGGGGAAAACTTAGGACCAAAACTGAATGAATGTAAAAACGAAAGTTGTAGAGGTTTGTGAGAAGGAAACCTTTGGAAAGGAATTTTGTGCATGATTATGGAGAATGGTATGTAAAATTTGTTAGGGAGTGATCACCACCTGGGGAAGAGAAGGGAGAATAAAAAAACAAAGTTTGGCAGAAGTCGAACAGTGATACAGTATCAACAGAAGCCTTAACTGAGTCTCTGAGAAGTTCCAAAAGGTGGATCACCCTTCAGAACCACCTTAAATAGGACAGAAGGGCTGGACTTTTATTAGTCATTGGATGTGACCACCTGGGAAGAGGGCATGACCTTGGAGACACAGCTGTCTTCAGTCCAGGCCATCCCCAGTGGAATCTGAGAGTTGAGAGCGTTGGTGGCATCCCACAGCTGAGGGTCCTTCCTGCCTGAACATCTCAGCCTCCACCATAACACAGATCCACGCAGTGTGCTCGATGTCCTTTTCCCGGTAAGTATATATCTACAGGGGAGTGATAGGAAGGAAAATGGGGGCATTCCATAAAGGCTTTAAAAATTCATCTTGTCGGAATGAATGAGTTTTAATATCAGAAGTACATGAGTATAAGATTGTAGTTGGGTCTTTCTGCCTGTTAAAATGACAGTCTTCTTAAGACTAGTGGCCTAAAGTGTAAACAAGGGTTTTTATTTACCTTTAATAAGTCTAAAAATCAATCTAATCTACCTAGAAAACAATGTCTATGTTTTGTCCTTATTAGGTCTTTACTTCAGAAAGTTGAATCTCTTCAATATGAAAAAAACTGTTTTATTATCAGCTATATAACCCTCTGCATTTGCCTTTAGAATCTTACTGCCACCTTCACTAAATAGATAATTAAGTTTTGTAATTATCTGTAATCCTATTTAGGCATGTGCTCTAAAACTTGATATTTCAGAGAAAATTCTCAAAATTCAACTTATAAATAAGGGCTTTTTGATTAATTAGGCTTATTTATTTGGTATGTCAAATTACATGGGAAGCATTGTTAAGTGATGATAAGCCTTCCTAGGTTATATTGTATGGATGAACACTATCATTGTTCCAGAAGTTTCTGAGGTTTTGACATGTCCTGGTGTAATTATTGAGATGTTGTTTGTCACAGAAATAACCAAATTCCCTTGTTAATTGCACTGTAAGGAACCACGGCCATCTTTGAGTCTTGTCATTTCAGTGATTGGTGTACTCTGTTGCTCTTGCGTTAAGTGTTTCTGCCTTAAGGAAATTCGTAGATTCTGACAACTACAGGCCTGCAGTAATTTCTAGAACTAATTGGAAAACTGCATTCAAGCAGACATGGAATTGAATGAATTGAGGGAGAAGAGTTGTCAAGGTCTCAGATGCTGTAGATTCCTTTCGTACATTGAAGCAAATTCTGTCAGCAATAGCAAAGGACAGAAAAAGTCTTCCGAGGATGCATTAAGTACGAAGCACCTTATGCCATCCAAGAGATTCAAGCTGAAGAAAACCTTTTTAGACTCATTGTCAACTCACCCTGTCATTTTTGATCATGAATTTGTTAGGGCATGTTTGGCATTAGCACTCTTTGAAGAAAGCCAAAAATGTGTAGGTGACACCCCAAATAAGGATCATAGCCACTTACACTCTGAACATGTGATTGCAATAAAGCTGGAAAGCAAAGAACTGTTAGCAGTGCCATGTAGCTGGTCAAGATTCAAGTACTTCAGAAACCACTATCGGAAAGATTAAAAGTGGTTCCTGGAAAGACAGTAGATCTAATTTTCCACCAGCTATTGAGAAATTACACTGTAATGCTCAGCAATATGTCTATCCAAGGCTATCCACAGAAGCTGATCAATTCCTCTAGATTTTTACCTTGAGCTCCGGAGACAGAGCCAATGGTTAAATAGCTTACCAATCACTGCTAGGGAGCTGGAATCTCTGATTTGTCCAACAGAGGCAGGAACAAGGTTAGAATTGAGAGAACCAAAGAAGATGCTAAGGATTTCAATTTTATCAACTTTGGCAAATTGCCAAGGAGCTAAACATTCAGGTTGCTGGTGTAAAAGGATTATCAAGCCAGTGTCTCCAAGGATTATTAAAGAACATGAAAAAAAATACTATGACTCTCGTTGAAAACACTGCTGGTTTTCTGTTTATTCTTCCAGATTTAAGGAAATTGTTTCTCGTAAGCTATCTATGATTTAAAGAAACTTGGTAAAAGATACTTTTCCCCCCTCCAGAATTCAGAAACTGTCAGGGAAACTTTATATTTTCATGGCAATGCATTTATTTGCATTAGTTTTATAAGAATCTGTTCTCCTTATGACAGGATACTATTGGAAATGTTGGTCATATTACAAAAGAAAAACTTCGACTGGAATGTCATATTGAGGGACATATGCATAGACTCAGATATGACCAGACAGCTTTAAGGAATTAAGGTTGATTCATGGAACCATTGAAGCCCCTTGTAAAAATCAGCCTGGCACCTTGCTTACATGGTTTCCAGCAGCCTTACCAGGTGAGTAAAGAGGGTCACTTCCTGGGAGGTGCAGGGTCCTCAGGACATTATGGGGACCTTGAGAAAAGAGGAATTCACCCAAATCTATAGATATTGCTGGCAAAAATCTGATGCAAGTATTTGACTTGGCTTCTTAGTCTCAAGAGGCTCTTAAAAGTTCAATGTGAAATTCCTTATGAAAAGTTGCAACTTCGTCAGATTTTAAAACCAATTTAAAAAAAAAAAAACATTATTCTTGCTGTGCTTAGGTAAATAGGCCAAGTTTGTTAAAATTGGACTTCTTTTACAAACAAATCAGCTTTAATTTGACTATCTTTGGTGGAAATGAGGGTGATTTTAGAGAATTATGTTTCAATAACACCTTTGTGTATGTTAGATACTAGTTCTGATTAACTGTCCTTGAGTGTTTGTTGTTTGCCCGTAAATCTGGACTGAATCCTAAATTCTAATATCCTCTAAGGTCTGGCTCTGACTCTTCAAACTAAAGTTTCCAATTTTCTCCCTTTCTCTTAGAATCATTGAGAACTAAACGTGCTCTTTTTCCTGAAGCCCCGGCACTTGAAGCTAGACGACTTGAGGTAATCTTCAGAGAAAACATGGCCTCAATGGCCCATGTTTAGACCATTTTCTGCCTGTTGGTGTATGGACTATTCAGAAAGATCACCAGGTACCTACAGATAATTGAACAAGTGTATTCCAGGTGTCCTTATTTGATGGATCTGCATGTGTAAAATCCTGACTTTGGGATGTTCATGGTTGGGGACAGTTTTGTGGATCAAGTCCAGTGAAGCACTGGACACAGTGTTGACTCATCAGATCTCGTCCACTGCTGAGGACACCAGAACAACTGGGCAGATGAAGCTGCCAAGCCGGCAGCCTAGATGAGACTGTCAAACTCTATAATGGCTTTGGTACCAGACCTACACACTTAACTAAATATCTACTCCAGTATCCCCAGAAGACCTAAGATGAGCTAAGGAATAGGGACTTGGACACCATGCTGTCGCTAAAGATGGCTGGAAATATAATGAATCCTTATCCCAGAACTTCTTATGGAAGAAATAATTAACTATCTTCACCAAAGTACCCATTATGGGTGAGATGCTATTCTTTAGGGGATCCAGAAATATATTACAGGTCCCAGTCTTCAGAGAACTGTTTTAAAAATGTGATCATTGTGCTAAAAAAAGAAAAAATCCTGAAACTGGATTCTAAAAAGTGTACAACTTAGGGGTGCCTGGGTAGCGCAGTCGTTAAGCATCTGCCTTCGGCACAGAGCATGATCCCGGCATTCCGGGATCGAGTCCCACTTCAGGCTCCTCCGCTGGGAGCCTGCTTCTTCCTCTCCCACTCCCCCTGCTTGTGTTCCCTCTCTCGCTGGCTGTCTCTCTGTCACATAAATAAATAAAATCTTTAAAAAAAAAAGTGTACAACTCAGAGGCACCACACCTAGAGAAGACGGGAAGACTTTACCATGTTGCCAAAAACAGGTAGTTTTCAATATTTGCTAATATATTTTTAACCTTTTAATCTGAGTATAGTTGACATATAATGTTACTGAGTTTCAGGTGTACAATATAGTGATTCAACATCTCTATACCTGTGCTATACTCACCACTAGTTTTAACTACCCCCTGTCACTGTACAATGCTATTACAATATCATTGACTCTATTTCCTCTGCTGTTCCTTTTATAACCGTAACTTATTCCACATCTGGTAGCCTGTATTTTCTACCCTCCTTCATCCATTGTGCCTATCCTCCCACCATCCCTTCCCCCTGGCAACAATCAGTTCTCTGTATTTATATGTCTGATTCTACTTTTTTTGGTCTGTTTATTCATTTGTTCACCATTAAAAAAAAAAAAAAGATGAGATGTTGCCATTTGCAACCACATGGAATAGACCTAGACAGTATTATAAGTGAAATAAGTCAGACTGAGAAAGACAAATACCATATTATTTTACTCGGATATTTGCTGGTATTTGTAGACACCTTTACAAGTTGAATTGAAGCTTTCCCGTGTCATTCAGAGAAAGCCTCAGAAGTTGTCATAACTTTTAAGCAAAATCATTCCTAGGCTTGGATTGCCTCTAACCGCTCAGAGGGGCAACGGAGCAGCATTTATGGCAAAATCACACAAGCAGGCTCCAATGCCTTGGCCATTCAATGGAAATTACCCTTCCTGGGACCCCCAACAACCCTTAACCAAAGGTTTATTTGGCCTAAAAAGGGCAATTGCAACATTTTACCCAGACCTTTTTTGTTTGCCTCTGAATTTCCCCAATTTTCCTCCTTTCTGGGAGGTAGATTTGAAGCTGGCCCTCTCCTCCCCTGTTTAGCTGTCTCTAAAATAAACCCTTTCCTTACTGCAAACTCCATGACTCAGTAATTGGCTTTGCTGGACATTGGGCAAATGAACTTGGGTTCAGTTATACGAGTAAGGAAACAGGTTGTTTTTAAATTAATGTTAGTATCAATACTATTAGTATATTTTTGAGTAACACTTTAAGATTTACTCTCTTGAAAAGTCTTTTTAATGTAATAATGTTTCTATGCTAAAGAGCTGCCTGTCTTTGGAAAATCATAACATTCAGCTGTAGGAATTTAGTTCCTCTGAATCCATGTTTTCACATCTGCTAAACTGAAGGACTAGGCCAGATCTTTAATGCCCTTTGATTTCTAAATGTTGGAGCTTCTTTAAGATACGGGGCGGGGGGGAGTTTGCTGAGAAATCCAGTATATGGATATCAAAACAAACTACACATTTACAGATAGTGAGGATTGAATATATATGTATTTTTTTTATTTCAAGTTTTTATTTAAATTCCAAGTGAGTTGACACAGTGTAATTAGTTTCAGGTGTGGAATTTAGTGATTCATCACTTACATGAACACTTAGTACTCATCGCAGCAAGTGCCCTCCTTAATATGCATCACCTGTTTAACCCATCCCCCTGCCCACCTCCCCTGCAGTAATCCTCAGCTTGTTTTTTATGGTTATGAGTCTGCTCTAGGGTTTGCTTTTCTTTTTCTTCCCCATATTAATGTTTTGTTTCTTAAATTTCATAGATGAGTGAAGTCTTACAGTATCTTTCTCTCATGACTTATTTTGCATAGCATAATACACTAGCTCCATCCACGTCACAGCAAATGGCAAGATTTCATTCCTTTTGATGGCTGAGTAATATTCCATTGTATATATATGACACCTCTTCTTTATGCATTCATGTGTCGATGGACATTTGGGCTCTTTCCGTAATTTGGATATTGTAGATACTGCTAGTATAAACCTTGGGTACACGTATCCCTTTGAATCAGTATTTTTGTATCCTTTAGGTAAATATCTAGTAATGCAATTGCTTGGTCATAGGGTATTCTATTTTTAACTTTTTGAGGAACCCGCATATATATTGTTTTCAGAATGGCTGCAGCAGTTTTCAACCCCACCAACAGTGTAAGCGTGCTCCCCTTTTCTGCATCCTTGTCAACACCTGTTGTTTCCTGTGTTAATTGTAGCCATTCTGACAGGCGTGAGGTGGTATCTCATTGTAGTTTTGATTTGCAGTTCCCTGATGATGAGTGATGTGGAGCATCTTTTCATGTGTCTATTGGCCATCTGGATGTCTTCTTTGGAAAAATGTGCATTCATGTCTTCTGCCCATTTCTTAACTGGATTATGTTTTTTGGGTGTTGAGTTTGATAAGTTCTTTATAGATTTTAGATACTGACCCTTCATCAGATATGTCATTTGCAAATATTTTCTCCCATTTGGTAGGTTCCCTTTTAGTTTTGTTAACTGGTTCCTTTGACTTTATCAAAATAAAATCCCGATGGTTCATTTTTGCTTTTGCTTCCCTTGCCTCAGCAGATGTGTCCACTAAGAAGTTTACTACAGCTGATGTCAAAGAGCTTGGTGCCTGTGTTCTCCTCTAGAGTTTTGATGGATTCCTGTCTCACATTTAGGTCTTTCATCCGTTTTGAATTTATGTTTGTGTATGGTGTAAGAAAGTGGTCCGATTTATTTTTTTGCATGTTGCTATCCAGTGTTCCCAGCTCTTTGTTGAAAAGACTGTCTTTTTCCCCATTGGATATTCTTTCTTGCTTTGATTTGGGAATGTTGAACTACCCTTGCATCCCAGGGATGAATCCCATGTGGTAGTGATGGATAATCCTCTTAATGTACTGTTAGATCCTATTAGCTAGAATCTTGTTGAGAATTTTGGCATCCATATTCATCAGGGATATGGGTCTGTAATTCTCCATTTTGATGGGGTCTTTCCCTGGTTTGGGGATCAAGGTAATGCTGGCCTCATAGAATGAGTTTGATAGTTTTCCTTCTGTTTCTATTTTTTGAAACAGCTTCAGGAGAATAGGTATTATTTCTTCATTGAATGTTTGGTAGAATTCCCCAGGGAATCCAACAGGCCCTGGACTCTTGTTTTTTGGGAGGTTTTTGATCACTGCTTCAAATTCTTCACTGTTTATCAGTCTATTTAGATTGTCAATTTCTTTCTCTTTCAGTCTTGGTAGTTTATGGGTTTCCAGGAAGGCATCCATTTCTTCGAGGTTGCTTAATTTATTGGCATATAGTTGTTGATAATAGTTTCTCATTTCTTCGAGGTTGTTTAATTTATTGGCATATAGTTGTTGATAATAGTTTCTCATGATTGTTTCTACTTCCTTGGTGTTAGTCGTGATCTCTCCCCTTTCATTCATAATCTTATTAATTTGGGTCCTTTCTCTATTTTTTTGAATAAGTCTGGCCAGTGGCTGATCTATCTTATTAATTCTTTCAAAGAACCAGCTTCTAGTATTGTTGATCTGCTCTACTGTATTTCTGGTTTCTAATTCATTAATCTCTGCTCTAATCTTAATCAGTTGTCTTTTCATGCATGGCTTAGGCCTGTTCTTTTGTTCCATCTCCAGCTGTTTAAGGTGTGAGTATAAGGACTGCATTTTAGATTTTTCTGTTCTTTTGAGTGAGGCTTGGATGGCTATGTATTTCCCCCCCTCAGGACCACCTGTGCAATGTCCCATAGGTTTTGGACCAATGTGTTTTCATTCTCATTGGTTTCCATAAATTGCTTAAGTTCTTCTTTAATTTCCTGGTTTACCCAAACATTCTTAAGCAGGATGATCCTTAGTTTCCAAGTGTTTGAGTTTCTTCCAATTTTTTTCTTGTGATTGCATTCATTCCAGTTTCAAAGCATTGTGGTCTGAGAGTATGCAGGGAATAATCTCAATCTTTTGGTATCAGTTGAGACCTGCTTTGTGACCCAGTATATGGTCTACTCTGGAGAAAGTTCCATGTGCATTTGAAAAGAATGAGTATTCTGTTATTCTAGGGTGGAATGTTCTGTATGTATCTATGAGGTCCATCTGGTCCAGTGTGTCATTCAAAGCTCTTCTTTCTCTGTTGATTTTCTGCTTAGATGATCTGTCTATTGCTGAGAGTGGAGTGTTGAGATCCCCTACTATTAACATATTATTATCTATATGTCTCTTTATTCTGGTTAATGGTTGGCTTATGTAGTTGGCTCCTCCCCTGTTGGGGCATTGATATTTATAATTGTTAGATCCTCTTGTTGGATATACCCTTTAAGAATAATACAGTGTCCTTCTGTATCGCTAACTACAGTCTTTAGCTTAAACTTTAATTTGTCTGATATGAGAATTGCTACCCCAGCTTTCTTTTGAGGTCCATTGGCATGAAAAAATGGTTCTCCATCCCTTCACTTTCAGTCTGGATGTATCTTTAGGTTCAAAATGAGTCTCTTGTAGGCAGCATATGGATGGGTCATGTCTTTTTATCCAATCTGCAACCCTGTGGCATTTATGGGAGCATTTAGGCCGTTCACGTTGAGAGTGATTATTAAAAGGTATGATTTTAATGTCGTCATGTTGCCTGTGAAGTTCTTGTTTCTATAGATTGTCTCTGTAAATTTCTGTTCTGTATCACTCTTGGGGTCTTTCTCCTTTTTTAGAGCCCCCTTAATATTTCTTGCAGGGCTGGCTTGGTGGTCACATTTTCTTTCAGTTTCTGCTGGTCTTGGAAGCTCCTTGTCTCTCCATCCATTCTGAATGACAGCCTTGCTGAAGAAAGTGTCCTTGGCTGCATGTTCTTCTCACTTAGGGCTCTGAACATGTCTTGTCAGCCCTTTCTGGCTTGCCAGGTCTCTGTGGACAGGTCTGACGTTATTCTGATGTTCTTCCCTCTGTATGTAAGTAATCTGTTCCCTGTCGCCGCTTTCAAGCTTTTTTCCTTGGATCTAAGATTTGCAAATTGTAGTTTTCTATGTCGTGGTGTCTGTCTGTTCTCATTGATCTTGGGGAAAGTCCTCTCTGCCTTTTGGACACAAATGCTTGTTTCCTTCCTCAGTTTAGGGAAGTTCTCAGCTATGATTTGCTCAAATATATCTTCTAGACCTCTTTCTCCAACCTCTCCAGGATCCCAATAATTCTAATATTGGAACATTTCATTGAGTCACTAATCCCTCAGTTTGATTCCTTGGCTTTCATTTTTCCCATGTTGCCTCAGTTTCCTTCTTTTCTATCATCTTATCCTCTAACTCACTAATTTGTTCTTCTGCCTCATTTACCCTGGCAGTCAGAGCACCCAATTTAGACTGCATTTCATTCATAGCATTTTTAAGTTAGGCCTGATTAGATCTAATTTCTGCCCTCAGAGGTTCTATATTGTCACTAATATTTTTCTAAAGCCTAGATTTTGCCTTGATAATTGTTACTCTGAAGTCTATTTCCAACATTTGGTTATATCCATATTCATTGGTTCTGAGGCAGAGGCCACGGTCTCTGATTCTTTCCTTTGTTGGGGTTCCTTCTCTTAGCCATTCTGTTGAGGGGTGTTTGAGGCAGTGTACAGAGTCTAAATTACTGGCCACAATCCAAGCAAGATGTACTTGTTTTATAGGGACCTCAAGGTTGTGGGCCTCTTGTTCTTCCAGCCTGTCTTCTGGGGGGAGGGGTCTGCCACACTACTCAGGCCACCCTGTTTGGGCAGAGTTGCCCTGCCCCCTGTGTGTGGGGGGGGATGGGCTCAGTGAAAACCAGTTTTGGGGGGGCTTTTGTTCTTTGGTGGCTTTCCTTGGCAGCTTTTCATGTCAGAGCAGAAGTAACCTTATGAAACCTCTGTCTCAGAACAGAGAGATCACAATCTACTCTTCACTGAGCTTTCCAAGCCACACTGTCTCCATTTCTGTCTGTGCTACTAAAAACCCTCAGTGTCCTGGATTATGTGCCCCACTGCAGCACTCCCCGCTGTCACTCCCAGGGCCAGGCAGGTCTCTGCCCTTGTGCTTCTAAAACCACCAGCCACCCCTGGTTCACACGCACCCCATAGCTCCAAGTTTCAGTCTGGGGGGCTGCCCTAAAGTCCTTTCCCTGCCACTACCAGTCTATGAGTCTGTGCCTGGTACCAGCACAGGAGGCTTTTGCCTTTCCAGCACAAGAGCATGGAGGCTCCCTCCCCCTTCTGTTTATCTTCTGCTGTCTGCCCACAGAATCACGGCTCCCCACTTCATACCTTGAGACCAATCGCCGGAGATATTCTGTTTGTAGAGATCCAGATATATCTTCTTACATCTCAGGCTGATTTTGTCATTGTTCAGAATGGTCTGGTAGATATCCAACTTGATTCAGGGGACTGGTTGAAATAGGGTCCCCTACCCCTCTGTCAACTTAGTCTCTCCAGAAGATTGTTTTTCTTTTGGAGATTTAATGGAGAAATGTGTTCTTTGTCATATAAACCTATTTTGATTTGCAAACAGCTGTAGGTAAAACATTCTTTAAAAATTTACCAATAATATTTAAGAGAAAAGAACAACTTCCAAGTTATTTAAAATCCTATAATATTCCTATTTTTAATACAAATTTTTTATACTTGAATATCATGAATGCCTTGAAGGAGTAACCATACCAGCTGTGTGTGTTTGTATCTACATATCTCATATTATGGAACATGTACAAATTTTTATTATGTACAAAATTAAAGTCAGAAGTGGTAAAATATTGGTGAAAGGGCATAAACTTCCAGTTCTAAGACGAGTAAGTTCTGATAATGTAATGTGTAGCATGGTGACTAGAGTAAGCATGTTTCAAGTATATAATACAATATTGTTGAAGTAGATCTTTTCTTTAACGATTTTATTTCTGAGAGAATGCAGGGAGAGAGACAAGCAGACTCTGCATTGAGCATAGAGCTGGATGTGAGCCTTGATCCCATGACCCTGAGATGATGACCTGAGCCAAAATCAAGAGCCAGATGCTCAACCGAGTCTCCCTAAGAAGGTAATCTTAAATGTTCTCACTACCCATGCGAAATAGGAAATTATGTGAGGTGATAAAAGTGTTACCTAACTCTCCTAGTGATCATATATGCTTTATCAAGTCATCACATTGTATATCTCAAACTTATACAATGTTGTATATATCATTTACATCTCAAGAAAGCTAGTAAAAAAAAAAATGCTGTATGAAACCAGTCACAAAAGACCACATATTGTATCACTCCATTTAAATGAAAGGTCCAGAATAGGGAAATCCATTGAGAATAAAAATAAGTTTGTGGTGGTCTAGAACTGGGAGGATGGGGGTTTTGGGGAATGACTGTTCATGTGTACAGGGTTTCCTTTTGGGGTGTTATAAGTGTTCTATAGTAGTGGTAATAGTAGCATAAGCCTGAATAAACTAAAATAAGAATACACTTTAAATGGTTGATTATATTGCATGTGTACCTTATCACAATAGTTATTTCTCTAAAAAGGAAATTTAATGTTTAAGGATAACTTCTATTTATAATAATTTAAGTTGCATTAAAAGTTCAAGTCACCATTGTGTTTAATTCTTTATAAAAAATTATCTGTAACAAAAAATTTAGGAAAAAGAGAATGAGGTTTTTTGTAATTAAATAGTTATCAATAGATTTCTAAAAAGAGATTAATAAATACCAAATGTGTATCTAGTAAGAACATTTAGTTAAATATGGTATGAGAACACGTTTATTTGCACTCTTAAAATCCCACTAAGAGGAAGGTATTTTAATGCATATAGTTCCAAGGGAAGTGTTTGAAATAAAAATCATCACAGATTCTGATAGACCAAAGTGGATTGGTAAAAGGTATCAATCAGATATATGAAATTGAACAATTAGGTTATAAGTCCAATGGAGAGTAGCAGTGTGTCAAAAGGTACAAATATAGGGGATTATAAGGGTGGTTGCACCCCAGTTCCTCTTATCCAAGTCCTTTAGCCCAGAATATTCCCCTAAGCAGAAATTTATGGTATTTATTTGAAAAGCTGAACTATCCCAGACCCAAGATCTAGCAGTCACTCAGTAAAAATGTCAGGTCCCTTGTTCAATCACCCTAGAGTAAAGCCCAACAGTAAACAAACCTTCTGATTAAAATAAGCTTTCCAAGGTTTTTCTTAATGACTCACACGTACATTTATTTTATTTGAGGAAAATTCTAATGGAAACATCAGAAAGCAGAGTAGACAGATAAAGCTCTCTGGAGGAACACTGATAATTCAGAGAATACATGAAAATTTAAATCAACAAAAACACTGTAAAGAATATCTTTACATAGAAAATATTGCACATATTATATCCATGCAAAGAACAGTATTTTCTGAATAAGATATAGTCAAAGAACAAAATGCTCTAGGACAAAGGACCAGACAGCAAGTAATGAAAGATAATTAGAGGAAACTTAAAATAGATATAATCTCTGTGAAAGATAAGGTGAACATGAACAGATGGAGGGAATTATCAAAGAAGTCATGAAAAAAATTTCCCAGAACTGAAGGATAGAAATTTTCAGTTTGAAAGCGTAAGCCAAATATCGAGAAGAATAAATGTAAAACATTAAGATCCTAAAAACTTAGGAATACTAAGAAATACAAATCATAGTATCACTTGTCTTCCAAATAATACTAGTTGCTAGAATATACAGAATGAGGAGGAAGCATTTTTCCAGCAGACATATATAAAGCTAGTCAATAGATCAGATAGGAGATTATAATAAAGGTCTTTTCTTGTAAATGATTAAAAGTTTAATATTCCCTTTTAGTTTTGTTGATTGTTTCCTTTTATTTTGATGAAGTCCCAATAGTTTATTTTTGTTTTCGTTCCCTTGCCTCAGGAGACCTATCTAGCAAGATGTTGCTATGGCTGAGGTCAAGAGGTTACTGCCTGTGTTCTCCCCTAGGATTTTAATGGTTTCAAGTCTTACATTTAGGTCTTTAATCCATTTTGAATTTATTTTTGCATGTTTCTGTCCAGTTTTTCCAATACCATTTGTAGACAAGACTGTCTTTTTCCCATCACATGTCCTTTCCTGTTTTGTCAAGGATTAATTGACCATATAGTTGTGGGTTCAAAGCTTCTGCACCACGAAGGTAACAATGAACAAAACTAAAAGGCAACCATATGGGAGAATATATTTGCAAATGACATATCTGATAAAGGGTTAGTATCCAAAATATATAAAGAACTTATATAAAACTTAACATCCAGAAAACAATTCAATTAAAAATGGGCAGAAGACATGAACAGACATTTCTCTGAAAAGACCTACAGATTGCCAACAGACACATAAAAAGATGCTCATCACTCATCATAAGCAAAATATAAATCAAAATTATTTGAGATGACCTCACACTGGGCAGAATGGCTAAAATCAACAACACAAGAAACAACAGGTGTTGGTGAGGATATGGAGAAAGGGGAACCTCCTTGCAATGCAGGTAGGAATGCAAACTAGTCCAGCCACTCTGGAAAACAGTATGGAGTTTCTTCAGTTAAAAACAGAACTACCATATGATCCAGCAATTTTCACTACTAGGTATTTACCCCAAAAACACAAAAATACTAATTAAAAGGGATGAGTGCACCCCTATGTTTATAGCAGCACTATCTACAACAGCCAAATTATGGAAACAGCCCAAATGTCAAGTGACCGATGAATATGTGGATAAAGAAGATGTAGTGTATGTATGTACAATGGAATATTACTCAGCCATTTGCAACAATATGGATGGAGCTAGAGAGTCTAATAGTAAGTGAAATAAGAAAGAAAACAAAACAGGGTAGATTAAAAAGGAGAGATAAACCAAGAAACAGACTGTTAACTATAGAGAACAAACTGATGGTTACCAGAGGGGAGGTGAGTGGCAGGATGGGTGAGAAAGGTGATGAGGATTAAGGAGTGAACTTGTGATGAGCACCGGGGGTTGTATGGAAGCGTTGAATCACTATATTGTACGACTGAAACTAATTTTACACTGTACGTTAACTTGATTTTTTTTAAAAAAGGTTTAATATTCCCAGCACCTTTTCTTCATAAGCTCCTGGAAGAGTGTATCTAGAGTAAGAGTGTCATAAATGTGAAAGAGTGTGACCAGACCCAAATGAAACAGGGAGACTGAGGAATAAAACTATAAAAAGCCTCCAGAAAATAGAAAGTCTGATTTTTGGTCAAATTAGACTAACAAAAGTATATTTATTTAAAATATGACAGAGTTAATAGATTTAAAAAAAAAAAGAATTGGTGTTTGGAAAATCTGTAGGTGAAAAATAAAGTCATATTAGCTCAAAACCAAAACCTTGTGAGATTGCACACAAGAAAAAAGAATCATGGTAAACTACCTGGATAACACACCATGAAAGTAATTACTGATTCAATCAAAAAATGTGATATAACTAAGGAGAAAACAGAAGTGTATTGTGTTGGAGTAAGAAAGCTAAATGCTCATCTCTAATTGATGAATCAGAAAAGAGCTGTATAAAATTATCTAGAAATATCAAGGTAAATACCAGAATAATTGAATAACAAAAAGTGTACCTTGTCACAGTAGGACTGAGAACATAGAGGGATGAGATGAGATTATTTTCCTTGTAAATCTCATACCGTTAATTTTATATCTATATATATAACATATATATATGTAACAATTATACAGTGTATCTATATATCTATATATTTACTATTTCTTACTATTTTTTACTATTTATTAAAAATAAAATTAGTATGAATTTACCTGGTTATTTTCCAGCATAGTTGCTAACATCAGAAAGCAGTTCAATTTGATGTTAGCAACATTTTTTAGGATTCAATGACTCTAGCTGATGACTTCTAGGACCAACTGTGACTTGCTTTCTTAGCACACCTGTCAGTCTTTAACATTATCAATTTTGGTAGTCTCTTCCTTTCTATTTCATTTCTGTCACAGACTTGAGTGAATCATAAGAAACTGTTAAACAGACAAGGATACAGCATTTCTCAAGTACAGTCATTGAACAATGTTAAAGAATAACTGTAGTAAAATACTGTTAATGTCAAAACAACCTTAAAAAATATGGATGATTTCTTATGTGACACTCCCTGCAATTTAAGTAACTAAAAGAAAAAGGTATGAAAATTGCTATCATTAAAAAGTGACATCAGAATTTTTAAATAAGCATATGTCGTTAAAATACTATTCGATTTTATCTCATAATTAATCATACTAGGAAAACATCAATAGTACATACAGCTTCATATCAGGAATATTCCACTCATACGAAAGAGCACAAATATAAATCAGTCTATATTAATGAAATACAGATATAAATCATCCTACATTAAGGATTGTGATTACAATGAAGTGTGTGTGTGTGTGTGCGCGTGCGCGTGTGTGTGTGTTTACTGATTTGGTGTTTAAATCCTCTTGGCAAATAACAGAGAATGCTTGAAGTTGTAATATAACTGGAATTGATACGCACAATTCAAAATCAAAAACAATTTGATAATTACTGCTAAAAAAAATGAAAAGGACTCAAATGATTTTACTGCTAATCATTACCAAAATCTTACAGTAAAGCAAGGGATAAGTACTTATTTGTATTTGCTGAATAGAGAAGAAAATTGATCCTTTATATCTAAAGAAAACAATGGAAGAAAAATACCTCAGAGGAAACACAAAGAGAATATATTCTATTTTGCTTGTGTTTATAAATTCGCCAGGTTGAGTAAACTTATCTAGTGATAAAACACAGGTGATGCGATGCATTCAAGTAATGCACTTAGTGCCTCAGTGCTGGCCTCCTGAGATTGCTTTGTAATTGGTATTTTCAAATAAGTAGTTCACTATTTTCCCCACAGACCAAAGTCCTAACTTCTTGGGTATTTAAAAAAAAAAAAAAGATAACATTTACTTGTGTCGAAACATAAGAGGAACATATCTAAAGATCCTTTGGCCTTCTATAAAGAGATGATCACTAAATTTTAATGTTTTACAGGCTTTCCATAGAATGTGACCTCAAATACTGAACCCATTGTTACATAAATATTTTGATTTCAGAATATTGTATACATAAGCATTGAACTTAAACATATATATATATTATATAATGCTTGTCATCATGTATATTCACTTTATTTTACAAAATAAAGTGATATATAAGAGAAACCTAATATTTCCAAAAGTTTAGAAATAATTTTAAAAAGAGAACAGGCAATTTTGGTGCTGAAGAGGATCAAAATTTGGAATTAAAACTAGCATCCAAAATGAAGCATTTTGTCAACTACCCAACCAAAGAAATACCTTGTGATATCCTAAAATGTAAATATGCGCTGAAAGAAATATGGGCTACAAGGCTTCCATACTTTAGCCACCACAGGCACAAGGACATTAGAGCCATGTGATCTGGTCAAAGATAAAAGTTTGTCAAGCATTTCTTTACCTTAAAGATAATGAGTATCTCAGACATTTGAATTTCCATGTAAAAGACTTCATTGGGAAACTGTTTATAGATAGAGAAGATGATAAAACATGTTGAAGTTTTGATCTGTGGACTAGTAAACTGCTCTTCAGAGAAAATTGAAACTACTCACTGTGTTGAAAGGACCCAAAGATTGGCAAAATCTCTGACTTTGACTTTGTCTTTGAATGACTGAAACAAGACTTTTCCCAGTCTCTAGAAGATTTGGAAATTGTCAAGAATTTCTGAGAACAGGAATGCACATCTGCAAAGATGCAAGAAGATTTGAGCTTGCCTAAAAAAACAAATTGGGTATATGTGAACTTAAAGAAATGTGGGTCTGGAATAGGATTTTCCAATATTCACATATACCTTTATGTATATAAAGAGATTGGAGAGTAAAAATTCATGAGTGTGTTATTAAGCAACTAAATGTAATAGAAAATCTGTACAGTGGGAAATTTCAAAAATCTTGTTTGGTTGTAGATTTTATACATATTTTACTGTTGCTTCCTTTGTGTAGCTGGGTTTATAAGATTTTATAAATCTGAACTAGAGTCTAACACAACCATAATTTTGTGTGTACAGGGAAGACAATATGAATGACAGATATTATGCCGTGATATAAAATTTGTAATCTGCAGAACCTATAATTTTTACTTTTCAATTATTTTTTCAAATATCTGTACTTTAGGAAACATCTAAATATGATTTATGCCTTTTTCCATATTAAATACATTTTATGGTTAAGAAAATATGTGCCGGTTTATACATAAAAGGACACCTGAAGAAACCACCTTAAACACTCTCTACCTAAGCTTGCTAACACCGTGCTCTGCCCCCCTGCTCTTCTGTGGCCCCACCCCTTCCAAACAGCTCTCAGAAGTTCTCCAAAGATGCTCCAAGTGTTCTCCAAGCAGACCAGAGCAAACTTTACTAAGACCAATGACATGCCCCACCTCCAATATGCCCTTGGTAAGAGTTCATCCAAAGCCACCCCACAAGCATAACAGTGTACAAGCAGCCCAAACAGAGGCAGTCACTTCAAAATGACTCCTTCCCTGGGGAGAGGGGAAGATAATATATACCACTCTTACTGTGGACTCAGCACTGGACAGGAAGCAGATCTCTAGTCTGACTACAGGGCCTGCCTACAAAGAAAAGATTCTCAGGGACAGCACAGGGATTCTATCCTACAGTTGTATGTAGTGGTAGCTTCGGCAAATGCCTAGTCTGACTCAAGCCCAAGGCTCCCCCAGGGGACTAAAACCTTCCCCCAAACAGGCAAAGAGCACAACTGTGCATGACTGGACTGAAGGCAAACAAAGCACAACCACAAAGTGCAGCACACATAACACACATAGGAGATACCCGGATGTGCCAGGTTCTGGTGAATAAAAGACATTTTACTACAGACCACTACAGGACATCATACTCGAAAGGCCACTAACAAGAACAGGAGACTTAGCTGACTTTCCTAACACATAGACACAGACAAAATGAAGAGGCAGAGGAATATGTACCAAATTAAAGAACCAGGACAAAATCATAGCAAGAGAGCTAAACAAATATAAATAATATAAGTGATAGAGAATTTAAAGTAATTGTCATAAAAATACTAACTGGACTTGAGAAAAGTGTGGAGGATCTTAGGACCCACAATAAAGAAAATATATAAAAAATAACCAGAGATGAATAATTCAATAATCAAAAATACACTAGAGGGAACAGTTGATTAGAGGAAGCAGAAGAATAGATCAGTGACTTGGAGGACAGAATAATGAAAAGCAACCAACCTGAAGAAGAGAAAGAAAAAATGAGACTAAAGAACTTAACAATACCATCAACCATAATAACATTTGCATGATAGGAAGTACATAAGGAGAAGAGACAGAAAAATGGGCAGAAAATGTATTTGAAGGAATAATAGCTGAAAACTTCCTGTATGTGGGAAAGCAGGCAAAAATCCAGATCCAGAAGGCACAGATAGCCCCCAACAAAATAAACCCATGGAGGTCTGCACCAACAAGTAGCAATTAAAATGGCAAAAAGACTGATAGAGAATTTTAAAAGCATCAAGAGAAAACAATTACATAGAGGCGAAACCCCATAAGGCCATCAGCTGATTTTTCAGCAGGAACTTTGCAGGCCAGAAGGGAGTAGCATGATGTATTCAAAGTGATGAAAGAAAAAAGAAAAAAAAAAAACCTGCAATCAAGAATATTCTATCCGGCAAGTTATCATTCAGAATAGAAAGAGACATAAAGCGTTTCCTAGGCAAACAAAGGTTAAAGAAATCATCACCAATAAAGCAGCCTTAGAAGAAATGTTAAATGGGATTCTTTGAGTGGAAAGGAAAGACCATAAGCAGGAGTAAGAAAAGAAAGAAGCACAAAAGCAGTAAAATTAAGTATATCTATAAAAGTTAAGGGATTCACAAAATAAAAGGGTACGAAGTACAAAACAAAACTGTATACCTAAAATATGCTGAGGGAGGAATAAAAATTTAGTGCTTTTAGAATGGGTTCAAACTTAAGTGATCATTAACTTAATATAGACTGCTAAATGCTTAAGATGTTATATATAACATAATAGTAACCACAAACCAAAAACCACTAATAAATATGCAAAAAATGAAGAGAAAGTAATCTGTCACTAAAGAAAGCCAGCAAACCATAAGAAAAAAAAAAGAGAGAGAGAAGGAAGACAAAGAACTACAAAAACAACCACAAAACAAGTAATAAAATGGCATTAAGTACATACCTATCAATAATTACTTTGAATGTAAATGGACTACATGTTCCAATAAAAAGACATAGGGTGATGAAATGGATAGAATTGCAAGATCCATCTATATACTGCCTACAGGAGACTCATTTCAGACCTAAAGACACAAGCAGATTGAAAATAAAGTGAAACAAAATCATTTATCATGAAAATGGAAATGAAAAGAAAGGCAGGGTAGCAATAACTACATTGGATAAAATAGACTTTAAAACAAAGACTGTACATACATTAAAACAAAGGACACTACATAATTATAAAAGGAACAATCCAACAAGAATATATGACGTTTGTAAGTATTTATGCACCCAACATGGAAACACCCAAATACATAAAGCAGTTCTTAACAAACAAACGAAGTAATCAATAGTAATACAATAAAAGTAGGGGACTTTAACACCTCACGTACATCAATGGATAGATCATCCAAACAGAAAATAAAAAAGGAAACAATGCCTTTGAATGACACATTGGAACAGATGGATCCAACACGTATAATCAGAACATTCAATGCTAAAACAGCAGAATACACATTCTTTTCAAGTGCACATGGAATATCCTCCAGAACAGATGGCACATTAGGCAACAAAACAAGTCTCAACAAATTAAAAAAGATTAAAGTCATACTGTGCATCATTTCTGACCACAATGCTATAAAACTAGAATCCAACCACAAGGAAATATCTAGGAAGAACACAAATATATAGAGGTTAAATAACATATACTAAACAATGAATGAGTCAACCAAGAAATCAAAGAGGAATTAAAAACATACACAGAGACAAATGAAAATGGAAATAAGTGGTCCAAAATCTGTGGGATGCAGCAAAAGCTGTTCTAAGAGGGAAGTTTATAGCAATACAATTCTATCTCAAGAAGCAAGAAAGATCTCAAACAACCTACTTTACTTTCAAAGGAACTAGAAAAAGAAAAACAAGCAAAACCCAAAACCAGTAGAAGGAAGAAATAATAAGGATTAGAGCAGAAATTTAAAAAAAAAAAAAAAAGATCAGTGAAAGCAGGAACTAGTTCTTTGAAAAGATCAAGGCTTAATAAGCCTTGGCTAGACTCCTCAAGGGAAAAAAAAAGATGCAAACAAAGAAAATCAGAAAAGAGAATTAAAAACAGCACAACACAAATATGAAGAATTATAACTGAATATTGTGAAAAATTATATGCCAACAAATTGGAAACCAGAAGAAATGGATAAATTCCTATAAATATTATTACTTCCCAAAATTCAATCAGGAAAAAATAGAAAACATGAACAATGAGTTATCAGCAGTAAAATTAAATCAGTAATTAAAAAATTCCTAACAAATTTAAGCCCAGGACCAGATAGCTTCACAGGTTAATTCTATGAAACATTACAGAAAGACTTAATATCCAGAGAAAGACAAATACCATATGATTTCACTTAGATGCAGAATTTAAGAAACAAAACAGTTGAACATAGGGGGAAAAAAAAGATGGAGGCAAACCATAAGAGACTCGACTATAGAGGACAAACTGAGGGTTGCTGGAGGGGATATGGGGGAGGGATGGGCTAAATGGGTGATGGGCATTAAGGAGGGCACTGTGATAAGCACTGGATATTATATTCTCTATCCCATGGCTACTTTGATCAATTAAAAGAGCAAGGAAAATTACTGCAGATGTGGAAATAATGTGAAATATTGTAGCAAATCATATTTTTAAATATAAAATATAATACATAAAAAATAAAGACTTAATACCTATTCTCAAACTACTCCAAAAAATGAAAGAGGAAGACAAGCTTCTAAATTCATTCTATGAGGTCAGCATTACCCTGATACCAATATCAGATAAATACACTACAAAAAAAAAAGAGAACTACAGCCAGTATCTCTGATGAACATGGTTATGAAAACCCTCAACAAAATATTAGCAAACTGAATCCAACAATACATTAAAAAAATCATTCATCGTAACCAAATGGGATTTATTCTGGGGATGCAAGTGTGGTTCGATAGTAACAAATCTATCAATGTGACACATCACATCCACAAAGAGAAAGGATAAAAACCACATGATCATTTCAATCACTCAGAAAAAGCATTTGACAAGGTAAAGCCTCTATTCATGGTAAAAACCCTAAGCAAAGTAGGTTTAGAGGGCACATACCACAACAAAGTGAAGGCCATATATGAAATACCCACAGCTAGCATCAGAGTCAATGGTGAAAATCTAAGAGCTTTTCCCGTAAGGTCAGGCATAAGGCAAGGATGTCTACTCTCACCACTTTTATTCAACATAGTATGGATGTCCCAGCCACAGCAGTCAGACAAGAAAAATAAATAAAAGGCATCCAGATTGGTAAGGAAGAATTTAAACTTTCACTATTTAAAAATGACATGATACTATACATAGAAAATCCTAAAGACTCCACCAAAAGTCTACTAGAACCAATATATGAATTCAGTAAGGTTGAAGGATACAAAATCAATATACAGAAATCTGTTGCATTTCTATACACTAATAATGAAATAGCAGAAAGAAAAATTAAGAAACCAAACCCATGGGGCACCTGGGTGGCTCAGTCGTTAAGCATCTGTCTTCGGCTCAGGGCGTGATCCCGGCGTTCTGGGATGGAGCCCCACATCACGCTCCTCTGCTGGGAGACTGCTTCTTCCTCTCCCACTCCCCCTGCTTGTGTTCCCTCTTCCGCTGGGTGTCTCTCTCTCTCTGTCGAATGAATAATAAAATCTTAAGAAAGAAAGAAGAAAGAGAAAAAAAAGAAAGAAAGAAAGAAAGAAAGAAAGAAAGAAAGAAAGAAAGAAAGAAAGAAAAGAAAGGAACCAAACCCATTTACAATTGCACTTAAAGTAATAAAATACCTAGCAATAAACTTAACAAAGACAATGAAAGACCTATACTCTGAAAACTATAAAACATTGATGAAAGAAATTAAGAATGACACAAACAAATGGACATATATTCCATGCTCATGGATTGGGAAAACAAATATTGTTAAGATGTTCATACTACCCAAATCAACCTACAGATATGCAATCATTATGAAAATACCAACAGCATTCTTCATGGAACTAGAACAAATAATCCTAAAATTTGCTTGAAACCACAAAAGACACCAAATAGCCAAAACCATCTTGAAAAAGAATAACACTGAAAGTCTCACAATCCCATATTTCAAGATATACTACAAGGGTGTAGTAATCAAAACAGTGTGGTACTGGCTCAAAAATAGACACATAGATCAATAGAACAGAGACCTCAGAAATAAACCCATGATTACATGGGTTATTAGTCCATAACAAAGAAGGCAAGAATATGCAATGGGAAAAAGGCAGTCTCTTCAACAAAAGGTGCTGAGAAAACTGCACAGCTACATGCAAAAGAAGGAAATTGGACCCCTTTGTTACACCCTACCCAAAAATAAACTCAAATAAAGTAAGGACCTAAATGGGATCTGAAACCATAAAAATCCTAAAAGAGAGTACAAGCAGTAATTTCTCTCTGGCCTGGTCCATAGCAACATTTTTCTAGATATGACTAATGAAGCAAAGGAAAGAAAAGGAAAATTAAACTAGTAGGAGCATGTCAAAATAAACAGGTCCTACACAGCCAAGAAAACAATCAACAAAATAAAGACAACCTACTGAATGGGAGATGGTATCTGTAAATGATATATCTGATTAGGGGTTAATATCCAAAATATATAAAGAAGTTATACAACTTGACACCAAAAAATAAAAAATAATAATTTGATTAAAAATGGGTAGAAGACATCAACAGACACTTCTCTGAAGAAGACCTACAGATGTCCAACAGACACATGAAAAGATACTCAACAGCACTCATCATCAGGGTAATACAGATCAAAACTACAATGATATACCACCTCATACCTGCCAGTATGGATAAAATTAAAAAAATGAGAAATAATAAGTGTTAGTGAGGATGTGGAGAAAAAGGAACCCTCTCGCACTTTTGGTGGAAATGCAAACTGTTGCAGCCATTGTGAAAAACAGTACGGAGAGGCCAAAGTTCTAAAAATAGAACTACCATACGATCTAGTAATTGCACTACAAGGTATTTACACAAAGAATATGAAAGCACTAACTTGAAATGATATATGCACTTCTATCTTTATTGCAATAGCTAAATTATGGAAGCAGCCCAAGTGTCCCTCCATAGATGAACTGATAAAGAATATGTGAGATATATATATGCAATGGATAGTATTCAGTCATAAAAAAAAGAATGAAATCTTGCCAGGTGCAACATGGATGGATCTGGAGGGTATAATGCTAAGTGAAATCAGTCAGAAAAAGACAAATACCATATGATTTCACTCATATGTAGAATTGAAGAAACAAACAAAAAAAAAAACACAGACTCTTAACTATAGAGAACAAACTGATGATTAGCAGTGGGGAGGTGGGTGGGAGGATGGTTGAATTAGGTGAAGGGGCTTAAGAGTACACTTATCACGATGAGCACTAAGTAATGTACAGAATTGTTGAATCACTATGTTGTATACCTGAAAGTATAGTATAACACTGTACATTAACTGTACTAGACTTAGAAAAAAAGAGGAAGAGACAGCAGAAACTTCTCTTCCTCCTCCGTGTGAGAACACGGGGAGAAGTAAGCATCTACAAGCCAGGAAATGGGGTCTCACCCAGAAACCAACCCTGATGGCACCTTGATTGAACTTAGCCTCTCAAACTGTGAGAAAACAAATTATGTTGTCTAAACCTAAATGAATGAATGAATGAATCAATCAATCAATCAGATGAAGTATAATTCCAGATATATCCATAAGGGTGAAAAGTCCATTTTTGTAACATTTAAAATTAATAATCTTAAAATTCGAAGAAGTCAGTTTTACCATATAAAGGGAAATCATCACACACACACACACACACACACACACACACACACGTTTATAATAGAGTGACTAGAAAATTAGTTCAATCTGTAGTAGCAGCCAATCTCATCCATATGACCCTTAAGTAATAGACTATTAATTGCACATTGGTTTATAGAAACCAAGAGAAACAAATCAAGTCAAACATTTCACTTAGGGAGGTCTTATTTGCAATAATCAATACAATGAGGCCTTATCTCTATAATTATTAGGTCATCATTTGAAGATAAGTCAATTAAAGTTTTATTTTCCACAATCTACAGGTCATGCCATGAAACTGATAATATTGATAAATGAAATTTTGAACATTTAATATATTTCCAATTACTCTATTTTATACTTCATGTTTATTACTAGTTTTACTCACACCAACCCTTAAATGGGGTTATATTTTTATCCCCATTTTACAGATAAGTGGGATGCAGACCTTGTCTCACCCATTGTTACAGATATACGATTTCAATAGCCAAAATTTGAATCTTGGATATTTAAAAATACCACCTGCGAAAAAGTCTCTTCAACAAGTGGTGCTGGGAAAACTGGAAGCTACATGCAAAAACAAAACAAAAAACAAAAAATAGACTATTTTTATATCATACACAAAAATAAACTCAAAATGGATCAAAGACCTAAATGTGAGACCTCAAATCATAAAAATCCTAGAAGAGAACAAAGGCAGTAATTTCTTTGACATTGGCCATGGAAACATAATTTCTAGTATGTCTCCTCTGGCAAGGGAAACAAAAACAAAATTAAACTATTGGGACTACACTAAAATAAAAAGCTTTTGCACAGTGAAGGAAACAATCAACAAAACATAAAGGGAAACTACTAAATAGAAGATATTTGCAAATGATATATCTGCTAAGGGGTTAGTATCCAAAATATATACAGAACTTATACAACTCAACACACAAACACACACACACACACACACGCACACACACACAATCCCAAACAATCCAATTAAAAATAGGCAGAGGACCTGAATAGACTTTTTTCCAAAGAAGACATCCAGATGGCCAACAGACACATGAAAAGGTGCCCAGTATCACTAATAATCAGGAAAATGCAAATCAAAGCCACAATGAGATATCACTGCACACCTGTTGGAATGGCTAAAACAAAACAAAAAACAAAACCACACACGAAATAAAGGAACTATTGTGCACTATTGGTGGGAATGCAAACTTGTGCGACCACTGTGGAAAACAGTATGGAGTTTCTTCAAAAATTAAAAATAGAATTATCATATGACCTAACAATTTCACTACCTGGTATTTACCCAAAGAAAATGTAAGCACTAATTCGAAAAGATATTGCACCCCTATGTTTATTGCAGCATTATTTACAATAGCCAATATATGGAAGCAACCCAAGTGTCCATCAATTGATGAACGAATGAAAAAAAGTGGTATATATATATATATATATATACAATGAAATATTAGTCATAAAGAAGAATGAGATCTTGCCATTTGCAACAACATGCATGGACCTAGAGGGTATAATGTTAAGTAAAATAAGTCAGTCGGAGAAAAACACATACCATATTATTTCACTCATCTTAAAAAATAACAGTACCCTTAACTTGAGCACTGAGAAACATCTAGAATTGTTGAATCATTATACTGTACACTTGAATCTAATATAACAGTATGTTAATTATACTGAATTTTTTTAAACTCTAAAAAAATAAAAAGACCATGTTGTACTAAAACATCAGCCAATATACATTGTAAATCAATCTGGAAACAAAGTTGGCAATTCACTACCATAAGAAATGAAAACATGTTTAAGAGAATTATGTATGCACATACCGAGAAACTATAATAACCAAATGTCATCAATAAGAGAATGGACAAACAAGTTATAGTATATCTATACAATGAAATACTACTCATCAGTAATAGGAACAAACTGTTGCTATATACAACACGGAAAAACCTCAAAACCATGTTATACAATAAAAAAAGATAAAAGATTGCATATGATATTTTTATAAAGTTATAGAATATGTCATCAATTCAATGGTGGCACAAATCTGATCAGTTTTTGGTTGAGGATGGACAGTAAGTTGGGGGGGTATTCATAGGGCCAGAAGAACTTATAGGGTTAACAGAAATGTTTAGTACCTCAAATAGAATGAGGGCTTGATATGTTACACTAAAATGCAGAATTTAAAGATATGCAGTTTATTGTACATAAACTAAACCTCACTAAAACTTTAAAAGTATTAAAGAACTTAGGTTAACATGAAATCTGACATCTGTGAGCTACATTACAAGCCTGAAATTTTCTATTTTCTTGAAACTTTTCACTTAATAGAGCAAGAGGTAATGGAGGACACTACATCTCATTGTGACTCTCATTGTTACTGTGATGAAATAACTAGGTCTTTGACCCACAAAGATTCATTTTAAGTGTTTAATTGCAAGTACTGTGTTTTCCCAACAAAGGGATTGTACAGATCCACTGGCAATCGTCTTGCTGCAGCAACACATATAATACGGAAACTTGGCTCCCATAAAATCTATAATGTTCCTCTGCAATGTAGCAAGAGCCTAGGCTGCTTATGCAAGGTATTATGTAACCTGACAATAGATGAATATAGACAGTGAATAAGTGTCAGCTTATTCAAGGGAAAGCAGAATGAAAGCAATGTCTGTAATCAAATGCAAATGTTATGCCTGGAATGAGAAATGAGAATTAGGTGTAACTGGAAAGAAGTAAGGGGTTACTTCAGTGGACTTAGCAGCAAAATAAGTGAGATCATCTAAGTCAATGACTGCATGTGGACCCAGCTGAAACAAAAACAAAAATTGAATTTGATTTAAAAATATATATATATGTATATATATGTATGTATATGTGTATATATATGTGTGGGTATACACACACACACACACACACACACGAGATAATCCTGGGTCACATATAGAGTGAACATTTTAGTCTAGGATACTTTAATTGAATCTTGGTACATGTGTAGGATGTATGGGAGAAGGTCACATTCCAGGCAGGTGAAAAAAAAAAAAAAGTGAATATAGACCTGAGGGCAAAATACATTATAGTATGTTCCAGAAGTGGAGGTAGCCAATTACTATACATTTGATCCTTGAACAATGCAGGCATGAGTAACAGTGACCCCTCTTGCAGTTGAAAATCTGCATATAAGTTTGACTTCCCCCAAATTTACTGACAGCCTACCATCCACCAGAGACTTACCAATAACTTAAACAGGCAATTAACATATATGTTATCTGTTACATGTGTTATATACTGTATTCGTACGATAAAGTAAGCTAGAGAAAAAGAAATGTTAAGAAAGTCATGAGGAGAAAATACAGTACTATCTGTTTGTTTATTGAAAAAATCCACATATAAACGGACTCGGGCAGTTCAAATCCCTTTTAAGGGTCAACTCTAAGAAGTCAGAAAGAAAAAAAAATGAAATCAATATTGCAAAGGCAAGGAGTACATCATAAAAAATCTTTCCATCCATTTTTAGAAGTTAACATTTTGTACATAATAGAAATTATGGAATGATTTTAAGCAAGAAAATAACTTAATTTTCATTTTAGTAAGAGTACCTTGTTTGCAATCGGGAAGGGACATTTGTGGGGCCCTCCAGGCCATGTGATTTTGTATTATAATGCTAGATATTATGAACTAGATAATATCCAAAACACGATGAGACCAAACACTGCAGAGGTGGAGATAGTCATATTAAGTTGAATATACAGAATCGAATGACAGCTCCAAAAGAAGGGATAAAAGGTGCAAAAGTAGTCTAAATTGCTTCCGTAATTTCTGGTTTTAGCCACTTGTTAGTTTACAATGTCATAAATTAATACAGGAAATAGTGAGAACAAGCATGTTTCACATGTGGCTTGCTTAATTTACATATCTATGGGAGGGCTAGGAGAAGGTGTAGAGTACCTAGTTATGTATTTGTCTGAAACTCAGGATAGTGACCTGGATTAGAGTTACAGATTTAGGAGGCTTCAGAGTATGACTGTCAACTAGGGAATGGATGAAACAATCAAGGGAGGCATTTTAGAACAGGGGGTTGGGAGAGAAGAAGGACAGGAAAGGGAAAGAAAACAGATGTGTGGATTGAGAAGAAATATCACGAGTAAACAATAAAACTGGTTTTGTAGAAGCAAAATAGGACAAAGTTTCAAGAAAAAGGTGATGAATAGTTTCAAATGCACAATGCACAAGTGAAAAAGGCTGAAATAATTCACCATAATAGACAATTTTCTTTGGTGAAAGATGCCAGATTACAGTAGGCTGGATGCTAATTAGAAAGTATAGGACCAAGATTTTTAGTTTGACTTAATCCTGTTTGATACTGAGATACAAAGAAGCAAAGAGGGGAGGGGAAAATAAATCATAGTCAGAAACTGGTACAGAGGAGAAACCAGAAATTGTACTTATTTGGTAGCTTAATTGTACGTTCATAAACATCCAATATTTGTTCTGCACTACGTATTTATCCTCACTGAATACACAAATCAAATGACCACATTTTCATTCTATGCAGCAGGAACTGCTTAGGAGGAATCTGAGTTAGTTTATCCAGTTTCAGGATCAGAAGTTCTCTGCTCAGCGAGGTAGTGAAGGATGACAAACAACAAAAAAAACAAGAACTGAATTGGAAATAAGCAGGTAGGTTAAAAACAGACCCAGAATATAGGTTTCATACTATTATTCTTGCGGAAAAGAGAATCAAAAATACTCTAACACATTATAATATCCTATCCTTTATTTTTTATCTACTTTATAATTCCAGACACAAAAATATATCATGAAAAGTGGGAAAGAGAACCATTTGGTTCTTAACATTTGGTAAGAATTTGTTATGTGATTCACATGGAGCTACTGTTTTTATATTTCAATATTTTTTTTACATTTTATGCATATTTTCTTATGTATCATCTCATGGGATCCTACTGACAACTAAGTCAATAGAATATCACCTTTTTGTTTTAGGTAAAGAAATTAAGGTTTTCAGAACCTCAGGGAGTTGACTATCATTCTAGAGTATGTTTGAAGATTATATAAGAACAATAAGGCTACAGACATTACTAATATAGGTTCCCAATTTATTCAAGTTTAAGGAAAAAAGTAAGCAAAAGATGTATTAGTTTTCAGCTTATCATGAATTTCCCAGTACACATTCCTATTAGTTTAATGGTTCTTTTAAAATGGGCATTTAAAGCAGGAACAAAAGATACCCAGGAAAGAAGACTATGGAGGAGTTATATACGGAGGTGGGCATGGATGGCGAATCATGCTCCACAGGTATAAGAGTGCTTGCTGAGTCTTTGAAATTTTCTGTGCAATTGGTTTATTAGAGACACTTGCAAATTCATTCTTTGCCATGTTCTTCTGTCTGTATTTCTGCTTGTGCCCTCCAAGTTGTGATTTAATATTAAACATATTTTGATATATATTTAATCTTAGGAAAAAATGAATTTAAGCTTAGAATCATTCTTCAGTGTAGCCCACTTTTCTTCGGATGTATTCTAGCCTTTTAATTTAGGATGATGTAGTCGAAAGAGGACTGGAATTATATTTAGATTTTCCCTTTCCAGATGCCACTTTTACCTCTTATTACATAAGCTTGGGCAAGACACTTATTTTTATCTGTAATTTTAAGCTTGATTATTTTTATCCATAATTTTGAGAATACAATAGCTATTTGACTATTTCACTGGGCTATACTAAAATTCAGATGAGATCATGGATGCGTCATTAATAGAAGATATATTGGGAGTGACAT
The DNA here is from genome assembly GCF_017311325.1 of Ursus maritimus. Lineage (NCBI taxonomy): Eukaryota > Metazoa > Chordata > Mammalia > Carnivora > Ursidae > Ursus > Ursus maritimus. Next base: position 496,384 of record NW_024424453.1, on the reverse strand, counting down.
GGTATAATGGCAAAGAGTGCAGGCTGAAGAAACAAATTCTGGGTATAAATACTGATTTTGCCGCTTTCCAGCTATGTACCCTTAGCAAGTAACTTAGTCTTTTTGCGCCTCAGTTTTCTTCTCTGTAAAGTAAGTGTAATACTGGTTCTGACCTTATGTGACTGTGAAGTAAGAGGGAATACTCTACTTAATGCTCTTAGAACTGTGCCTAGAATATAGCAAATATTATCCAAATTTTTGATGATGATGATGATGCATAGATACTCTGATACAGGGATGAAGAACTCACAATCATTTATTTCAGTAGGAAACTTGAAAAGATCTAAAAGCTCAAAATTGTAATGCTGAAACTGTTCATAAAACCTATATTTCTGAAATTAAATTCATGAAGTCTACAAATAAATTTAAGCCTCCTTAAGTGACTTGCAAGCTAAATCAAAGTGTAAGCAGGTTGAGCCCCTTTAGTTGCTTTCTTTTGACAGAATCCCCCTATCTCCAGACTGTAAGTCCCTAGGAGGCAATGGGATGTCCTGAGGAGGTCCAGGATCGGCCCAAGCGATGATATACTGAGATCTTCTCATCTGTAAACAAACTCACTGAATAACCTGTTTAGGTCTATACAGGATGAAATTCAATGCTTTAGTGATTCTTTTATGTGTAATGCTACAATTGAAAGTTCAATCTTTGTGACTTTAAAGATATAACCAAATGTAGTAAGAGTAGGTGTGAATTAATGGTTTCACATTCGAAATACTGAACATTATCTAAACAATAGCCTATATTTTTCTTTTGTTTCCATAAAAGTGCCTCTTATTAATTATCTGATTGCTTGCGAAACAAAACAGTCTATGTAATGGCTAATACCACCTGTTACACAATTAAGGCCTTAAATGACTCTCAAAATGGCATTAGATATTTTAACTGCTACACGATGTGAAACATGTGCTAGCATAAAAACAGAATGTTGTGTATATATTCCAGATATCACAAAAATGTAACAGGATTGCTAAAAGATTTAGATACTCAGGCGCTTTAAACAATCTTTCTCTTTCCTTTAGTAATTGGTTAAAATCCTAGACTGGAGAAAGATTTTGGTCAACTTTTAAGGTCTCTTTGTTGGACTTCTCATTCTCATAGCCATATTAATTGATGTAGGAAAATGTTGGGGTTCAAAGCCAACAGCCAGGAAAGAATTCTTGAGACATTTGTGGTACAAAAAGGTTGTTTTATTAAAGCACAGTGACAGGACACTTGGAAAGAAAGAGCTGCACTGGGGTTGTGACAGATGATGGATTATATATGTTCAAGTTGGGAGGGGGTTAGGGATAGTGTAAATCTCTAAGAAATTTTGGAAGCAAGGTTTCCAGGACCTTGAGAGGGCTAGCTATTGTTAGGAAAATGTCATTTATTACTGTCTAGTAAAACCCCAGTCATGAGACCTTTCAGATGTCTATCAGTGGGCCATGTGCTTGGGGGATGATTGCCAACATGCATCTTGGGGGCTGGAGATAAGGGAAGTTTCCAAAGGAATTTTTATATGTGAAAATAGACTTACAGGATCCTGGGGGATCAGGATAATATTAAGCTAAGATTGTCTTTTGCCCTTAGAAAAGTATTAACATTGAGGCAGCTGAGTTCCTAGAGGAATGTCACTCTGCCTGTTTCAAGGACTTGTCATTGGGCTGTAAGTAGTAAGGAAATTTAATTTTTCTTTTGCCTTTGTTTCCTACCTTGTTAATCCTAATATATTGACTTTTTCAATGTCTCTCTGCTTGGTGGTGAGATTCCATCACTACAATGACCTCACTTCAACAGATGATCCTTACTGCCCACAAAAATACTTCTTTATTGTCCCATGTTGGATTCAGCTGCCTCTGTCTTTGTAACGCCCCTATAAATTCCCCAACAGACCAATGTCGACCCATAGGTAGGTGCTAGGAGTTAGTTGGACAGTTAGGTAGTCAGGGTCAGGGTCCCCAGGAAGAAAATATGGAGTCAGGACAGCTAAAATAAAATAGTACTGACATCCTGTTTTGCAGCTTAAACAGGACCACACTGACATTCTGCTTTGCAGCCTTTGCAGAAATGACTTCTGCAAAACATCCTAAAATAAGATAATTAACCACAAAAGCATATGTCAATATCACTGGCAAGGGGCAGTTAAGACCTAAACCCCCAGATGTCAGCAAAAAAAGGACCATCAATATGTGGACACTAACCTAATAGGCAGACAGATAAGTGACCAAAGCCTTAATTGGCATGACTCAGCACACCCTGATTGCTTAAGAAAGTTCTGCAAAAGAGCTTATAAAAACCCCTACACCTAGAAACTCCAGGGGCAACCCACTCAAGGCCCTTCCCTCTCTGGGAGCTTTATACTCTTGCTCAATAAACTTTGCTTTGCTGCCCACCACTCTTCATCTGGCCTACCTCTTAATTCTTCAAAGTGGCGTGACCAAGAACCCAGGTACTAAGGGGACACAAATCCTGTAACATTTGGACATCTCTGTACCCTATTCAGAAGTTACAGAAGGTAAGACCTTCCACCCTCAGCAACCTTAAAGATTTAAGGGTCAGAATTGTTCAGGGAGGGATGATGTGGGTAACAAAGGCAAAAGAAATGTATATAAAATTGTATTTCCTTATAACCTGTAGCCCATTGACAAATACTTGAGGTAGGCTGAGTAGGACATTCCTCCAGGACCTCCCAACTGTCTTACTGTTAATGCATTGCTGGAGGGAAAAACAACCTTAGCTTGACAAGAGCCAGGCCTCCATGATCCTGAAGTCTTCTTTAACATATGAAGATCCTTTTAGAAACTTCCTTTGTCTTTATCTCCCCCAACTCCAAAGTATATAATCAACAGCTCCTTATAATCCCAGTGCAGCTTTTTCTGCCCATGGATTCTATCCTCAAACTATAATAAAAACACCTTTTTTTGCACAGGAAAAAAAAAGAAAGAAAAATACTGAACATTAGCATATATTTTTTTCAAAAGATAATCCTCCAAGAAATTTTAAAAAGATGTTCACTTAGCCAAATTATTTGCTGCTATTGAGAATGCTAATTTATTCATTATGAGTGGGTTGACTGGTTTGCTGGGAGAGCCCCGCATTATTCCTCTTGTTCTGGCACATTTATTTTCACTGTCCATTTCATTCTCAAAAGTGTTCAGTTCACATGCAAAATATGCAATCACCTAATTTATAATTTTAATGTAAGTTTTAAAGAAATCCAAATTAAATCAAAGAAAGCACCCTGTCTTGATATGGTACATTTTTAGATCTAAAAACTGAATTCAACAAAACGGGACCTAGTAGAGTGCCATGTATTCCATAAAATAAGTGGAATTTGGAGGATATTGGTTGTACTATGCTCTCTTAACAGTGCCTAGAATACGGTAAGCACGATTCAAATGTTTGATAATGAGGAGCAGATGGAGCAAGAAACTAGGACACAATGGTTAAGAACTCATAAGCATTCCGGGGTGCCCGGGTGGCTCAGTGGGTTAGGCTTCTGACTTTTCATCTCAGGGTCTTGATCTCGTGCTCATGAGTTGGAGCCCTACAAAATTCACAAGCATTTCTTTCAATAGGTAATAAGTAGGTATAAATTGAAGATTAACTGTTGAAATACTGAACAGTGCCATATGTTTTTAAAAAGATACACCTAGAGGGGTGCCTGGCTGGTGCAGTCAGTTGCTTCTGATTCTTGGTTTTGGCTCAGGTCCTGATCTCAGGGTTGTGAGATCCAGTCCTGTGTCAGGCTCCCGCTCAGCACGGGCTCTGCTGAAGACTCTCCCCTTTCTCCCTCCTCCCCATGCTTGCACGAGCTCTTTCCCTCTAAAATAAATAAATGAAACCTTAAAAAAATTAAAAAGATATACAACATGAATAAGGAGACTACTAACTTTTCTAATTAGATATTTCACATAATAATCATAATTCAGTAAGACTCTACATCTTGGGGTTCTTGAAGTCAGACATTTTTATTTGAATCCTGGCTCATGTTTGAGACCTTAGTTTCTATTTCTTACTTTCCTATCTTGAGAAAATTAACTGAGGTCTTGAGACCTCAATTTGATAATCTTTAAACAATAACACAACTCTTGGGATTGTTATGAAGATAAAATGGCATAAAGCAGACTGACATATTACAAGGGTTCAGAAGTTATTAGTTATTCTGACTACTAATTCTATGATGATAACAATTAAAATAAACTATTTTGCAACTATTAGTTTCATTGCAAAATTATTTATAATAAATATAGGATAACCAAGGGAAGTAACTTCTAAAAAATTATGTTCAATCAAAATTAGCATGTATTTCTTTTTAAATAATTATTCTTGAAGAAGTCAGTAACAGATTTTATAACCCCAATAAAATCTTAAAATTATCTCTACATGCAAATTCCAAGAGGAAAGCAAATTCTCAAAGACCATTACTGAATGCTTATAAGTGTATTTTTAAAAAAATGGAATACAAGCAAAAAAACATATAGGAAACAGTATTCTAAAAAAGAGAAATCATGTGTGGATTATGATATTACAAAGAAGGAAAATGAAAAAGTTAATTGCATTTCTGCTTGGATATGTGAGACGCCCAACCTGAGTTCTTAAAAATTCTACAGAACACTCCAATTTTGTCAAGAAAACCATCATAACACTACACAATATATAGTATTCCAGTGACATATTCTCATAGTTCAAAAACTTCCACAAACATTTCCTTGGATCCTCACAAAAGCCCTGTGATTTAGGCAACATAGGTCTCTCAATCTCTGGAGCAACTTTCTTTCTTTCTTTCTTTTTCTTTCTTTCTTTCTTTCTTTCTTTCTTTCTTTCTTTCTTTCTTTCTTTCTTTCTTTTTTTTAAGATTTTATTTATTTATTTGACAGAGAGAGAGACAGCCAGCGAGAGAGGGAACACAAGCAGGGGGAGTGGGAGAGGAAGAAGCAGGCTCCCAGCAGAGGAGCCCGATGTGGGGCTCGATCCCAGAATGCGGGGATCACGCCCTGAGCCGAAGGCAGACACTTAACGACTAAGCCACCCAGGCGCCCCTGGAGCACCTTTCTACCCATAATCCCACCTCTTCCCTAAATAGATAATGTGATAATTAGTATCATTCCAACATCAGAAAAATAAAGACATGGGGCTACTTTGTGTCAAGCCTAAAGAATGGCTTAATTATAATACTATGGGCCAAAGACTGACTTATTCCTTTGTCTACAGAAAGCAGTGTTGGCTCTGCCAGGTATTTATAGACTACACCTCAGTTTCAGCTTCTGTAAAATATGAATAAAAATAATTACTTCAGGATTGTTGTAAAAATTCAATCACATGCTTAAAAGTTTTCACATGATAATATCATCCGCAGATAATGAATGCTTCTATATCCTAGTGCTTTCTCTTCCAAAAACCACTAAGATTTCAGTTGTACATTACGAATGGCTTCATAATCAGGAAGTTGAAATTTATATTCTACTAAAGGCTATCAGAAGAGGTTACTGAGTTTTTATTGCAGATAAAATTCAAATGATACTACCTTCAGTATTACTAACACTGGCGGTAGTGGTAGTATAGTATTATCAGCAGAGATTATAATAATAATGATAATAATAATCATGACTAAATTTTATGTAGTGCTTTTTTGTGTGTCTGATATTAATCATTTTTATTTTCACAATAACCGTATAGGTGAAGAAGCGAAGGGACCTAATTTACCCAAAATCAAATTTCTGGTTACTAGTAGGGCCAGGATTTGAACCCAGAAATCATCACCTCCAGGGCTCATGTTCTTTAGAATTATTTTACAGATTATTTATAATCTATAGATGCTCTATAATGGGATTAATATGGTATTATTGGAACAATTGACTATTATATTATTGCCTGACTAAACAGATGACATTAACCTGCTTGTGGAAGCATCTTTCAGACAGGCACAATGCGGAGTAAACACATGTTAAATAACATATATCTTAATGTCTTTTTTGTTGTTTATTTGTTTCCCCTTTCCACTGTAGTGAAATGTAAGAATTTCACTTCTTGAAAGACGAAATGTTAAAATTGACAAATAATTTGAATAGATAATAATGTGCCCTTGAGTGCCTTAGTTGTATAAGGAACATTTGCTGTTTGTGCATATCCTACTTTACCGTTTGATAAAAAAGGTAAGTAGATACAAATCATTTAATAATTGTGAGGAGCTTCGCAATTCTGGAGAAGACATTAAAATTGAAATTATCACTATAATAATTCAAAATTTTGTGAAGTATGCTTCACATGCTTTCTAAATTCTATAACATAACTATTTCCTATGTATTTCAGGACAAGGAGAGTCAATTTTTCTTAAAGATATTAATAAGCTAGGTAACCAGAGAGAAATATTCAACTGATCATGAGGCTTGTCTTTCCCTAGTTATTTTACACCGATGGTTCTAGCTTGCAGCAGAAGGTAATAATATCTTTTGAATTATTAAACCATACAGTCACTCCTAACATTGATGAAAACTTCAAAGACATGTCTTCCTACAATAATAATTGTGAGGAAAAATAAGTATTTTTTGATATGCATTTCTTATTTCTATATTGTAACAAATGTAGCATTAATACCAACAATGTGGCATTATAGATATTGGAATTTTTATTTGGGCTCTTGTCAATATTCCATATTTTTATTATGAAAGGTACATGTTTTTTGAGAAAAATAACACAAAGCAAAACAACACTAAAAAATATTCTAACCATGGTGGCTATTATCCTAAAACACATGCTATAAAATAATCAACTTTAGTGATTTTTTTTCTTGTTCCTAATTGTTCAACATTTCCTACATTAATCTTATATGTTGAATACCAACATTTATATCTCTATTTATAGAAATATATTTTAAGTTAGAAAAATATTTTATGAACTTTAATGTAATTTGCATTTTTACTTAATTTTATAATATCTTTCCATATAAGAAATTATTCCTAAAAATGAAACTGATAGACAATCTTATTTCTAGTTTTTTCCCCATATTTGGGAGGCATGTTACAATTTCCCTCTACATATTTTAATTAATTTTCACTTCCAGATGCTGTTGTTAAGGTATCCCTTTCTTTACCCTAACAGTGTGCTTTATTATCAATTTAAAAATCTTAGTTTTGAAGAAAAATGTAATGTATTTGCCCCACTTTATAATCCTTTCTGAATCATTATACAAAGTATAAATTATATCATAATGGTGACCATATTTCAGGTATAGTGCCTTCATTAATAATTATTATAAATATTGTAACTAATTTTAATACCAAGGATATTATACAAAAATCATGTATATATATGTATGTGTGTGCATATGCGTGTAGAAAATAAAAACTATAATGTTTATTCCTAGTCACATTTGATGTTAACTCTTCTTGAATTTCATTAAAACATGTGATATACAGATTTTTGTATGTATCTCTTTTTACTGGGTCCCTCATTTGTCCATTTGTAGTCAGACTCTGCATTTCTGATTTATGGTGTTATTTAAAATCTGTGAATGCTTTTTAATCACATTTAATTCATATTGGAATGTTGTTACACTTTTTCTTGTTTTTTAGTTTCTTTAGAGAGCATTTTTGGTTAAGAAATAGAATGCTCGTGTTTTCTTTTATTCTTTTGGTAACTTTAATGGGTCCAGGGTTCATGTTTTGCTTTTTTGGTTACTGTGTTGAATGTTCTGGGATGAAGAGCAGAAGAATCTGTAAAGATGAGGTTTGGTGGCTTCCCTCACTTCTTAGCTCAAGATCAAGCTTTCTTGTTGCTACAGTTTTTCTTCATCAAATGGAAATCTAATGGAATCTCTTCTGGTCTAATATTTTATAATTAGTTGCTATTTTCTAATTCCAGTAATGCTTTAATTTTCAGCCTCTTTTTTATTTCTTTTCTCCATCAAGCCTCAAAGGAGCCCCTTTCCAAGGACTTTCCATTGCCTGTAAAGTTGATGCCTGCATGGCAGTGCCAGCTTTTGGTACCACATTTTTTTCTTTTTTTTTAAGAGAGAGATAGCAGAGCAGAGGTGGGGTAGGGGAGAAGCAGAGGGAGAGGGAGAGAATCTTAGGCTCCACACCCAGCATGGAGCCCGATGCAGGGCTGGACCTCACAATACTGAGATCACGACCTGAGCCAAAATCAAGAGTTGGACACTTAACTGACTGAGCCACCCAGGTGCCCCTAAAACTATTTCTAAAGCCAAGAAAACACATTCACTACTTCCTCAGTTGTTGACAGTGAAGATTGTACTGACAATTCACATAGTAAAACTTCCATTCTAACCTGTTATCTACCCATACTAAGGTAAAGGCACGTATTTAATTAGGAAAAGTAAATCTGGTTTACTCATATTTACTTAATGCCATTTGCTTTTTCTTTTTGTTGAATATAAAGTAAAAATTTTAAAAAGTAGATAATCTTAAAGTTATATTTTAGAGAATTTCTACTTACATATACTCCCGTTATCATCACCCAGATCAAGATATAGAACGAATTTCAGCTCCTCAGAAATCTCCTTAGCACTGCCCTCAACCTAGTTGCCATTCCTCCTATTACCATAGATTAATTTCACCTGCGTTATATGAATGAAACTATATAATATATACACTTCCATGCTTGGAGTTTTTAGTCAAGATTAAGCTTATGATATTCACCCATGCTGTGATTTCTAGCAATGTTTGTTTTTTTTTCAAGGCTGTATAGTATTTCTTATGTGACTATACTACCACTGATTTTTTTAAATTTTACTACTCATGGGCAATTTAGGTTGTTTTAGTTATGACTCTATGATGAATAAAGCTTCTATAAGCATTATTATATATATCTTTTCATGGGAATACATAATCATTCTTGGTTATATACCAGGAGCGAAGCTGCATAGAATATGCAAAATTTAACCTTGTTAGACATTGCCAAAATTTTCCAAAGTTGTATGAATTCATACTCTCAAGGCAAAGTGTGAGATTACTAGTTGCTCCAAAGCCTTTCAAATAGCTGTATTGTCAGTATTTTAGACATCCTCATATGTGGTATCATATACAGTGTCACAGATAACACATACAGTGGTATCACATTATGGTTTTATTATCTATATTATATATGTGTGTGTATAATAGTTTATTAATCTATATTTCAAGTTAGTTAAAAATTTTTATTGTTTTTACTGTTGCAGTATTTATCTTACAGGTTTATTAAATTTCTTTGTGCATCATGGATATGAATCATTTTTTTGTTATATGTAACAATTCCTGTATTATAGATGTTTGCAATTTATTAATTTATATTAAAATTCTAATTTGGGGCACGTGGGTGGCTCAGTCGGTTAAGCGTCTGCTTTTGGCTCAGGTCATGGTTGCACTGTCCTGGGATTGAGCCCCATGTTGGACTCCCTGCTCAATGGGCAGTCTGCTTCTCCCTCTCCCTCTGCCCCTCTCCCCAAGTCATGCATGCACTCTCTCTCTCTCTCTCTCTCGCTCTCTTTCTCTTTCAAGTAAATAAAGTCTTTAACACAAAAAATCTAATTCAATTTTAATGTAGATTTTTAAAACTATCTTAATTTACTTAAGTATAATTTATCAATTTGTTCTGTTATAGAGGACTTGTGATTTATGAAGTTATTTTTGCCCTCCTCTACTTCCAGAAGATATTCTATCATTTAGAAGTTTCATGATTTAAGCTTTCACATTCAGGTTTAAAATCTATTTTGTGTATTTTTTTATGATGCAAGATAGTAATCAACTTCCTTTCTATTGCATATAAATATATTATTGACTCTGAAACATTTGTTGAAAAGGCAATTATTTTCCTACCAAATTGAAGTGGTGTCTTTCATAAATCAGGTTTTTATATGTACATGTATGTATCTTAACTCCTGTTTTATTGTCTGTATAAAATCGCAACAATTTCATATAAAAATCTCATTATTTGGTAGATAATAAATCATCCAGTTTTGGTGTTCAGGAACAAAATTTGCTTAAGTATTTTCCATCTCAATTTTCAAAAAGCATCAATTTGAACAAAAATCTGATGGAATTTTAATTAGGATTTCTTTAGTTTATAGATTTTTTGGGGAAAAAATGAAATGCTAACGATATTGAATATTCCAATCCATTTACAAATCCATGATGATCATATTAGATCATTCAATTGATTTAGGGCTCATTTGATTTCTCTCAGTAGTGATTTTTATTGTAAAGATCTTCTACTTTTTTTAGATATATTCCTATGTATTTAATGTGTATAGGTAATATTTTAAAACCTTTGTCATCTAATTTTTATTACTACTGTAAAGAAATATAATTAAATTTGTATTTAACCTCATCTAGCAAATTTCATAATTCATAACCCTCACTGTTTGTTGGTAGATTCCTTATGTCGACTGTAATAATGGTTTACTTTCTCATGAAATGAGCTGAGAAGTTTTTTCTTATTTTCAATATATGGGAAGAGTTTGTAAGATTACCAAATGTTGGGGAAAATAACCAGTAAAGTTAATGAACTTTGGAGTTTTTATGGTAGGAAAACTTTTATGTAGAGATTCAATTTTTTATTAGATATGTAACTTGAAAATTTGTTTTTCCTCTGATGTGTGTTTTGGAAATCAATGACACTCCATTCATCCTAGTTCCCAAGTTTATTTAAATATCTTTTTCAAATATTTTTGGTACCCTTTTAATATTTAATGATGTCCCTTTTCTAGTTTGGATATTCATAAAGTCTTATTTTCAGTCATCATTTCTTGATTATTATTTGCTTATTCTTCTATTGTATATCTCCTGTTGGTTTCATTGACTCACTGCTTACCTTTTTACTTTCTTTCTAATTTAATTATTTTCCAGTATCCCTAGGTTTTCTATGCTGTATTCATCTAGCATTTTTTTAAGAGATTTTATTTATTTATTTGTCAGAGAAAGAGAGAGAGAGAGAGCACAAAGCAGAGGGAGTGACAGGCAGAAGGAGAAGCAGACTCCCCGCTGAGCAGGGAGCCTGACATGTGGCTCCAGATCATGACCTGAGCCAAAGGCAGACGTTCAGCCTACTGAACCACCTACGCGTCCCTTCATCTAGCATTTTGAGAATGAATGTTAGGTCACAGATTTTCACTTTTTCTAATTTTTGAGATGTCACATTTTCATTTTCAGTCCAATATCTTCTAATATTTATTCTGATCGCCTTTGTTCCAAAGGCTACTTTGAGCCATACTGATTAGTTTTCAAACAATAAAAAATTTCCAAATTAATTTCTGATTTTCAGTGTAATTTCATTATACTCGGAGAGATTCCTTTATTTACTTCAAGGTGATTCTTTAAGTGTTTCAGACTTACTTTGTGTCCTATCATATGGTATATTTTTGGAATGTGGATCATTTTCATTCAAGAAAAGTGGTTTGATAGTAGTCTGTAAAAAAAAGTTATGTCAAGTTGATTAATATTGTTTTTCTAATTTTCATATATTTATCAACTATTATGTCTGCTTGCTCAATAATTTGTTGGAAAAAAAGTATGTTAACCTCCAACCACAATTTTGAATTTATTTCTTCTTTTGATTCTTTAAATATAACTTTTGCTATTTTAAAAGGTGTCTTAGGTTCATACAAATATAGGGTTCTTACATTCCTTTGAATAATCCTTTTTTCACTGTCATGTATTCCTCTTTACCTCTGAAAACATCTTCTCATTAAAGTATATTTTTCTATTTTTTATCATTTTGGCTAGTGTTTTCATATGGTTTCCCCATCCATCTTATTACTTTCAAAGTTTCTGTGTTTTTACACAAAATGTGTATCCATTGCAAATGTCCCACATTTATATAATTTAGTACTATCCTATTTAAGATATATCTTAAATATATCCTATTTAAGATATAAACTTTTGCAAAACCAAACTACATATTTCTATATCCACATGTATTTATAGAAAACAGACTAAAATTATGAACAACACTTACTTCTGTTTCCATTGGGGAAGAGAGTGGATCAAAAGATATGTTTGCCTCTTCTCTATTTTTTAATGTTTATGAGAATATAATTGTGAAATTAAGATTATTTTATGGCATATGTTCAGTATAGCAGCTTTGGTAAAATTTTCAATAGAAGGACAAGATTTTCATAATAGTTTTGAAAACACTGTAATTACTTAATACTGGGTATTTTTACTGGCCTAATTTATCCTCAGTCACCTGCATCATAATCTATCTGTCTACCAGCCAGAACAGTCTCACTATTCTTCTTTTCATCTGCCAAAGTATGTTCTTTATACAGAATATTTTAGTTATTCTTGATTCCTCCCCTGACTTTCATGGTTCCACCTACGAATTGTTGGATGACATAAATTTGTAGCATATGCAAATAGAATTTTTCTTTAGTGTGATCCAAGTCGGCAACATTCTCTAAGGATAAAAATCACTCAAGCTAAAATTTTATGGTCCTTTCATGAAAAACAAAAACACCCAGGGTTTAAAGGAGTTATTTTTCTTCTGGTGATATACTTAAGCTATAGGAAATTACAAACTGAGATATACTGAAATAATAACATTGCTCACCTTGTCCCTAGTGGGCACTCCTAAAATGGATCAGTAAAGAAATTTGCTAATAAAACCCTGATCAACTGTTCAATCCCCTTGAGTTTCTATAAGTCAAATTCTCACTCACAGTCTGTTTCTTTTTAGGTGACACACTTACCAAAATACTTTATTGTGATCTACTTTCCTTTATACGGATTCACAATATTTTGAAATTGGTAGGTCTTATGGAATAGATTTAATTCAACATTTTTCCACAAAGGCAAATCAAGGATTATAGACTAAGCAACTTGCCTAATGATCAAATTTCCAGTTAATGAGATGCATATCTTTGAATCTAGTTCATATTCCTGGTACTGGTATAATACGTCCATTTTACTTTTTTCTCTTTTCTCCTTTCCCTTCTTTCCCTTCTTCCCTTCTTTCCTTCCTTCCTTTCATTCTTTCCTTTCCTTCCTTCCTTCTTTCCTCCCTTTCTTCCCTTCCAATAATGTGGCTGAGTATACGTTCTTGTTAAAATAAAAATATCCTAATTAAATAAGAATTGCCATATTACCTATCTAAATCAGTCACGATCAATGAATCACACTTGAAATCCATCTTAATATTCGACACATTGAAGAGTCACAAGTCAATTAAATGTATCTAAAAAAAAAAAAAGGAATCTCCCCCAAAGACCTGAACAACAAAAGATTTACAAGTTCACAAACAAGTTCAATAAAAGCCTACGAAGTCTGTAATGTGTCTATTTTGAATTTTAGAGGCTTTGAGAAGGTAGACGGGATAAAAAATTCACTCTAGTAAACTCTGTTAGTGGCCTAGAGCAACAAATAAATTCATGGTCTCGAACTACACAATTCACCCAGGACTCCAGGGATACCACACTCCTACCAATAAGTGACTTAGTATTGTTCTCATGGCTCAGGAAAAAGAGCTTAAAAGCTTATCAAATGCTACATCATGTTACTTACCCTTCAGATTTGCATCAGAATTTATAGCATGAGAAAATCCACATCATTAAAAACAAAACAAAACATCAACAAAAACCTCAGATAAGGTTAAGGCTGAGAAAAATAAAATGAAGAGACAGAAGAAAACATGCAACAATCTTGAAATTAATGAAGTTTATAATTATGTGCCTACAACCTCTTAAATCTAGGCTTCTATTTACATGTGGTATCATGTTAATTTATTAAGTGAAACAGGGTTTTATTTTGAGAAATATTTTAACTCAATCAAATGGAGTTTACGCTGATTTTTTAATTGTATAGTTTTTGCCAAAGGAAGTTCATACAGTGAAAGAACTTAAGATATATAATAGCTTAGAAGATATAGCACTTTTTGTTTAAATAAAATGAAGATATAACTTAATATCTGAGATACAAAATCAAAAATTAAGAGCTCAAAAACAAAAGTTACTACTGTTAAGTATGGAATTAACTTTCCTTAACAAAAAAGGTATATTCAGGATTTCTGTTTTTTCTTAAGATAATTTTGATAATTTATATCTTTCAAAAAATTTGTGTACTTTCCCTAATCTCTTCATTACTGTCTTAAGCTATTTTATAATACTCACTTATTTTCATTTTAATATTTGTAGGAATGCTAGTGATGCCCCCCTTTTAATTCTAGCACCAATAATTTATGTCATTTCCTAAACTTTTGTATTTAGCAGCCTAAATAAAAATAATTTTATCTTATTAATTTTTAAAAAGATAGCTTTTGGTTTCATTGACTTTTTTCTATTTTTCTATGTTCTCTTTCACTGATTTCTGCTCTTTATTTTTTCCATCTCTTTTCTTGCGCTTATTTTACAATTCATTTTCAGGTTTGTTTCCTTCCTGAATATGAGGAAAACAAAATATTACTAAAATTATCTTAATTTTTATGAGAATATATTCAAGTTGGTCATGTTTTATGTTTATGTACACATCACACACATACACTCCTACTTCTACTAAAATAGGAATAGTTTATTTTTATCCACCATTTTACTTCCCACAAAATATATTGTTACCTTCCTCTATTCCTGTTTTTTATTTATTAAATCCTCTTTTCAAATATGTAAGTTGCTTCACCAATTAATGTACAAAATGTTTAGCCAAAATAATTATGTTTCACAGTCATTTATTAATGTGAATATTTACAACTGCTACTTATTAGGATTATTTCCTATTTTAGCCCACTAATCTGTCTGTATTATTTTACTGCCTGCAATGATTAATAATGCCAATAGCTTAAATTATTATCATTATCATTACTGTGAACCAATATCCCTCTAATGCATTTGTTTATTTGTTTCCTTTGGTTTATTACAAACCTATAAATATAATTTATTTTTCTCCATTCCCTTCCATTCCCAGCTAGGACATATTCCTGAGAATTGTATATCCAGAATTAGTTTGGGAACTGATAAAAAAATATATAAAAACTTATCTGAAATATGATTGATGGGACTATCTGTAAGGTAATTTTCAATGTTATTTTGGTGTTTTATTTCTATGTCCTTATACGTTAAATCAATTGGAGAAGAATAATTTTTAGATAGACTTCAAGCAAAAAATGTGGGACGTCAAAGACCAACGAAATTAAAAAGCTGAGACTTCTGGGGAAGATGATGGAGTAGGAGGGCCCTAGACTTATCTTGTCCCATGGACACACCTAGATAATACCCACATCAGTGTAAATAAGCCAGAAAATCACCTAAAGTCTGGCAGAACAAATTTTCCACAGCTAATCCTAGAGAAGAGACCACATCAAAAAGGGTAGGAAAGACAGAGACACAGTCTGGAACCAACCCAAACCCAAGACTCTACTTGGTTCAGAGGGACAACAGAAGCACAGAGAAGAGAACCAGATATCGCACCAGGCACCCTAGGCACCCCAAGCACAGGGGGCCCATATTGGGAAGAAAAGTCCTTAGAACATTTGGCTTTAAAAACCAGAGGGGCTTAACTTCATGACTTCTTATTGGGGCTTAACACCTAGAACTTTAAACAGCAGTCTCAGCTCCAGGAGAGGCTGGAGGACAATAGGAAACTGAGTCCCTGCCCTTAAAGAAGAGTATAACACACAATGTGCTGAGATATAGCATAGAAGAAGCATTTTGAAAAGTCAGTATATATGGGAAAAACTTGGGTATACAGGAAGATTTTTTTCCTAATCTCAGAACATGTTCCAGAGGGACAAGGATCTTTAGGAGTCTTCTTCAAAAACAAAAGAGTTAACCAGTGCTATTTACCTTCCCTGCCTTTCAGCCTAGATACATGGACGCCTGCAGGAATTAATGGGAACACTCTCCGTCTAGCTTGCTAACAACTTACCCTACCTCTGCACTCTCCTGCAGACTACCCCCTTCAACCTACTTTCATCAGAAGTCCAAAGCAGAGCCACAAGCGAGGTATTGTGTAAGCAGCACTGACAGGGGCCAACACCACTACAAAGTGACTCCACCTCTGGGGAGAAGAGAGATAATTACACACTCCAGTTCCACTGCTGCCCCACAGGCGGGCTGAGGGCAGACAACTGGTCTGACAGCAGTCCCCACCAACTAATAAAAGCCACAGGGGCCAACATAAGGAAAGCATCCTGCAGTCTGGTGCAACCATAGCTATGGCAAAAGCCTGGTCTGATCACCTCAAGCCTAAAGAAGCACCAGACTAGCCCACTAACAGCACAGGAACCAAACCCTGCCCACAACAGGTAAAGAGTAGCATTGTAGATGACTGGAATGAAGGCAAATGTGGCTCAATAACAGTAGGGTGCATGCACAGACATAGGAGACACTCGTGAAGCATCAGGTTCCATGAACAGAAGACACTGCATTGCAGGGCACTACTGGGCCTCTTCTTCATAAGGCAACTATTTGTAAGAGAAGGAGATGTAGTTCACCTTCCTAACACATTGAAAACCACATAAAGAGTTGGACAAAATGAGGAGACAGAGGGATATGTCCCAAATGCAAGACCAAGACAAAAATCACAGCAAGAGAGCTAAACAAAATGGAGATAAGCATTATGCCTAATAGAGAATTTAAAGTATTAGCAATAAATACATATCTATCAATAATTACTTTAAATATAATGGACTAAATGTTCCAAGCAAAAGACACAGGGTGACAGAGTGGACAAAAAGACCCATCTATATGCTGCCTACAAGAGATTCATTTCAGACCAAAAAACAACTGTAGATTGAAAGTGAGGGAGTGGAGAAACATTTATTATGCAGATGGCTGTCAAAAGAAACCCAAACTAGCAATACTTATATCAGACAAAATAGACTTTAAAACAAAGACAATAACGAGAGACAAAGAAGGACACATAATAATAAAGGGGACAATTCAACAAGAGGATATAGCAATTGTAAATATGTACACCCCCAAGTACATAAAACAGTTAATAAGAAATGTAAAGGAACTAAATGATAGAAATACAATAATAGTAGGGACTTTAACACCCCACCTACATCAATAGACAGATCATCCAAACAGAATATCAACAAGGAAACAATGGCTTTAAATGACACAGTGGACCAGATGGATTTAACAGACATACTCAGAACATTTCATTATAAAACAGCAGAATACACATTCTCTTCAAGTGCATACGGAACATTCTCCAGGGCAGATCACATATTAGGCCACAAAACAAGTATCAGAAAAATCAAAGTCATACCATGAATATTTTCAGAACATAATGCTATGAAACTACAAATTGACCACAAGAAAAAATATGGAAAGAGCACAAATACGTGGAGGTTAAACTAAAAAATGAATAGGTCAATTAAAAAAAAAATCAAAGAAATAATCAAAAATTACCTGGAAACAAATGAAAATGAACACACAATGGTCTAGAATCTTTGGAATGCAGCAAAAGCTGTTCTAAGAGGAAAGTTTATAGCAATACAAGTCTACCTCAAGAAATAAGAAAACTCTCAAATAAACCAGCAAATCTTACACCCAAACAAGCTACAAAAAGAAAAGCAAATAAAACCCAAACCCAACAGAAAGCAGGAAATATTAAAGATTAGGTCAGAAATAAATGATATAGAAACTAAACCAATAATAGAACAGATGAGTGAAACCAGGAGCTGAGGCTTTGGGAAAAAAAAAAACAACATTGATAAACCTTTAGCAAGACTCATCAAAAGAGAGAGAGAAAAAGAGAGAGAACCTAACTAAACAAAATCATTAATGAAAGAGCAGAAATAAACAACACCAGAGAAATATAAACTATTGTAACAGAATACTATGAAAACCTATATTCCAACAAATTGGACAATTTACAAGAAATGGATAAATTCCTAAAAACATATAATCTACCAAAACTAAGGCAGGAAGAAACAGAAAATTTGAAGAGACCAATAACCAGCAAAGAAATTGAATCAGTAATTTTAAAAAAATCCCAAGAAACAAAAGTCCAAGATCAGATGGCTTCACCAATAACCAGCAATAAAACTGAATCAGTAATCAAAAAACTCCCAAGAAACAAAAGTCCAGGACCAGATGGCTTCACAGTTGAATTCTACTGAACATTTAGAGAGTTAATACCTATTCTTCTCAAACTATTCCAAAAAATATAAAAAGAAGGAAAGCTTCCAGAATCATTCAATGAAGCCAGCATTACCCTGATACCAAAACCAGATAAAGACTTCACTAAAAAAAGAGAACTACAGGTTAATATCCCTGATAAACATGGATACAAAAGTTCTCAATAAAATACTAGCAAACCAAATTGAATAATATATTTTTAAAAATCATACACCATGATCAAGTGGGATTTATTCCTAGGACAAAAGCATGGTTCAATATTCACAAAATAATCAATGTGATATGTCACATCAAAAATGGAAAGGATAGGGGCGCCTGGGTGGCACAGCGGTTAAGCGTCTGCCTTCAGCTCAGGGCGTGATCCCGGCGTTATGGGATCAAGCCCCACATCAGGCTCCTCTGCTGGGAGCCTGCCTTCTTCCTCTCCCACTCCCCTGCTGTGTTCCCTCTCTCGCTGGCTGTCTCTATCTCTGTCAAATAAATAAATAAAATCTTTAAAAAAAAAATGGAAAGGATAACTACATGATCATTTTAATAGATGCAGAAAAAGCATTTGATAAAGTACCACATCCATTCATGATAAAAAACCTCTGGAAAGTAGGTCTAGAGGGAACATACCGCAACATAATAAAGTCCTTATATTAAAAACCCACAGCCAATATCATACTCAATGATGAGATCTGACAGCTTTTCCACTAAGGTCAGGCACAAGACAAGGATGTCCACTCTCACTACTTTTATTCAACATAGTACTAGAAGTCCTAACCATAGCAATTAAACAACATAAGGAAATAAAAGCCATTCAAATTGGTAAGGAAGAAGTACAACTCTCACTATTTGCAGATGACATAATCTATATGAGAAAAACCTGAAGAATCCACCAAAAAACTACTAGAACTAATAAATGTCTTCAGTGAAGTTTCTGGATACAAAATCAATGTACAGAAAGATGTTGCATTCCTATACACTAGTAATGAAATAGCAAAAAGTGAAATTAAGAAAAAAATCCCATTTACAACTGCACCAAAAACAATAAAATATCTAGGAATAAAGTTAAGCAAAGAGGTGAAAGACCTGTACTCTGAAAACTATAACACACTGATGAAAGAAATTCAAGATGACACAAAGAAATGGAAACCATTTCATGCTCATAGGTTGGAAGAACAGATATTGTTAAAATGTCTTTACTACCCAAAACAATCTACAGATTTAGTGCAATCCCTATCAAAACACCAACAGCATTTTTTGCCAAGCTAAAACAAACAATCCTAAAATTTGTATGGAACCACAAAAGATCTCAAAGAGCCAAAGCGATCTTGAAAAGAAAAACAAAACTAGCTGTATCACAATTCTAGTTTTCATATAAGTAGTAGTAATTAAAACAGTACGGGACTGGCATAAAAATAGACAGCGGATCATACAGATCATATAGATCAATGGAATAGAACAAAAAACCAAGAAATAAACCCGCAATTATATGGTCAATTAATGTTTGACAAAGGAGGAATGAATATGTAATGGAAAAAGATGGTCTCTTCAACAAAAGGTGTTGGGAAGAGTGGACAGCCACATGCAAAAGAGTGAAACTGGACCACTTTCTTACATCATACACAAAAATAAACTCAAAATGGATTAAAGACCTAAATGTGAGACTTGAAACCAGAAAAATACTAAAAGATAGCACAGGCAGTAATTTCTCTGACATCAACCACAGCAACATTTTTCTAGATATGTCTACTCAGGAAAGGTAAAAAAAGCAAAAGTAAACTCCTGGGACTATATCAAAATAAAGTCTTTGTACAGTGAAGGAAAAAATCAACAAAACAAAGAGATAATTTACTGAATGGGACAAGATATTTGCAAATGATATATCCAATAAAGAATCAGTATCGAAAATACATAAAGAACCGATACAAAAATACCCCCAAAACATATAATCCAATTAGAAAATGGGCGGAAGACATGAACAGATATTTCTCCAAAGAAGACATACAGATGGTCAATGGACACATGAAAAGATGCTAAACATCACTCATCATAAGGGAAATACAAATCAAAACCACCATGAGATATCACCTCACACCTGTCAGAATGGCTAAAATCAATAACACAAAAAATAAGTGTTTTTAAGGATGTGGGAGGAAAAAGAACCTTCTTGCACTGTTGATGGAAATGCAAACTGGTGTGGCCACTGCAGAAAACAGTATGGAGGTTCCTTGAAAAATTAAAAATAGAACTACTGTACAATCCAGTAATCACACTGCTGGGTATTTACCCAAAAAATATAAAAACACTAATTTAAAGGGTTACATGCACCCATATATTTATAGTAGCAGTGTTTACAGTACCCAAAATATGGAAATAGCCCAAATGTCCATTGATAGATGAATGGATAAAGAAGAATATAAAGAATATTATTCAGCCATAAAGAAGAATGAAATATTCCCATATGCAACAACATGAATAGAGCTACAGAGTATAATGCTAAGTAAAATAATTCAGGGAAACTCAAATACTATACGTTTCATGGATACGTGAAATTTAAGAAACAAATGAGTGAAGGAAAGAAAAAAAAGAGAGACAAACCAAGAACAAGACCCTTAACTATAGAGAACTGATGATTACCAGGTGGGAGGCGGATGAGGAATAGATGAAATAGGGGATGTGGATTAAAGAGTACACTTAACATGATCAGTAGGAGAAGGAAGGGAAGAATGAAGGGGGGGTAAACAGAAGGGGGAATGAACCATGAGAGACTGTGGACCCTGGGAAACAAACTGAGGGCTTCAGAGGGAAAGGGGGTGGGGGATTGGGATAGGCCAGTGATGGGTATTAAGGAGGGCACATATTGCATCGAGCACTGGGTGTTACATGCAAACAATGAATCATGGAACACTACATCAAAAACTAAGGATGTACTGTATGGTGACTAACATAACATAATAATTTTTTTTTAAAAAGTACACTTAACATGATAAAAATAAGATAAAATGATTTTAAAAAAAGATAGTGGGGAGATTGGGGGTGGGTAGGAATAATAGAATTCTATAAAAAAATATTCAGAAAGATGTTTACTGAGCTTGAGAAAGAACTGGACAATCTCAGAGAGACTCATGATAAAGACAGAGTAAATATAAAAAAGAACCAATCAGAGATGAACTCAATAACTGAAATTAAAAATACACTAGACAGAATAAATGGTAGACTAGAGGAAGCAGAAGAATGGATCATTGACCTGCAGGGTGGAGTAATGGAAAGCAATGAAACATAAAGATAAAATAATAATAATAAACGAGAATGGACTTAGACTTAGGGAACTCAGTGACACCATCAAGTGTAATAATATTCGCATTATAATCCCTTCTCAGAAAAAGAAGAGAGAGAAGGGGGGCAGAAAATGTATTTGTCCAAATAATAGCTGGAAACTTCCCAAATCTGAAAGGAAACAGAAATCCAGATCCAGAAGGCACAGAAAGCCCCCAACAAAATAAACCCAAGGAGGTCCATGCCAAGACACACACTAACTAAAATGGCAAAAAGAGTAAAAAAGACAATTTTAAAAGCAACAAAAGAAAATGGTTACATACTAGAACCCCACAGCCATCAGCTGATTATTCTACAGAATCTTTGCAGGCCAGAACGGAGTGGCAAGATGTACTCAAAGCAATGAAAGAAAAAAACCTGCAATCAAGAATATCCAGCAAGGCTATCATTCAGAATAGAAGGAGACATACAGAGTTTCCCAGACAAACAAAGATTAAAGGAATTATCACCAATAAAGCAGCCTTAGAAGAAATGTTAAAAAGGATTCTTCGGGTGGAAAGGAAAGATCATAAGCAGGAGTTAGAAAGTAGGAAGCACAAAAGCAGTAAAATTAAGTATATCTATAAAAATTAGTCAAAAGACTCATAGAATAAGAGTGTAAAGTGTGGCACCATATACCTAAAAAGGGGGTAGTAAACATTTAGTGCTTTTAGAATGGGCTCAAACTTAAGTGACCATCAACTTAATACAGACTGCTGTATGCATAAGAGGTTACATATCAACCTAGTGGTAACCACAAATCAAAAACTGGTAATAGATACACAAAAAATGAAGATAAAGGAATCCAAGTATATCATTAAAGAAAGCCATCAAACCACAAGAGATCAAGAGAAGAAATGTTAGTCAGAGAAAGATGAAGATCACATGACTTCACTCATATGTGGAATTTAAGAAATTGAACAAAGAAAAATGATAAAAAACTGGGAAAAAAAAAACCCACAGATTCTTAACTATAGAGAACAAACTGCTGGTTACCAGAGGACAGGTGGGTAGGGGGAAGGTGAGATAGGTGAAGGGGATTAAGAATTCGTTTATCATGGTGAGCGCTGAGTAATGTATAGAATTGTTGAATCACTATATTGTACACCTGATACTAATAACACTGGAGACTAATTATACTGGAGTTTAAAAAAATTTAAAACAATTAAAACTTTGCTTTCTGTGTCACATTCTTCTGTATTTCCCAAGAATTATAGAGCTAGAGTCCAGATATCCACTTACCTCCTGAGGGAAACAAACCCAAAAAATGTTAAATACTCTTTTTGTCTTAATTCAAATGTCTAAAGCCCACTCGCTCTGTCGTATCAATTGTGAGTCATCATATTCTATAATAATCGTTATGCCTATTAATGTGTTTTAATCACCTTATACCTTTTTCCACACTAACACATTCATTTTACCACCCATTTTCAAAAACATCTGTATCCAAAGCTGTCAGAGTGGTTATAGTAGCTAGGGTGCAAAATCTTTTCCATTCCCAGAATTTTTGTTTAATCCCACTTTACTTATCTTCTATCTTGCAGTTACAGAAAAGTAGAATGGTTATATGAAGATATTAATGGATTTTATCACCTGTAAGGTTTTAAAAATAACCTTGAGCAATCATTTAAATTTGGAGATGCATTTAGGATTCTTGAATACAATTAGATATAATCACAGACAAATTATAAACACCAACTTCACTGGAAAAAAAACTTTCTTCCCTCAAAATTATAGTCTTAGAACAATGTATTAGGAATCTTTACAAAGGATTAGTAAGAATAAGACAATACATTTATGGTTGTTGTAAATAGGGAATAAGTTTACAATTAATTTTACTACCTTTTTAAGTATTGGCTTACTTGGATCACAGTAAGATTTATCATTCCTGCCACATACTTTTTGAGACAAAAGTAATGTTAACCACACACAATGTTGGGAAAATGAAAATAAGCCTAGATTCTCCCAGGAAAAATAATGGTTACAATTTTTTAAATTTTTAACCCACTTCATTTTTAACCCTATCTAATACGACCATATAATATATATCCTCAACCTCCTTTTCTTTTTTAGATTTAATCACTCAAATTAAAAATGTGTTTTCTTTTTATTAATATTCCTTCCTTCTTCCCCACCCTCTTCCTTCTTCCCCTTCACTTTCTCTTCCTTTGAAATTTCTTAAAGTAAAAATCTGTTCCTGAAACATGGGCAAGGTCCAATTATTCTTCTGATGTTTCTATTTAATCTCATCCAACATTGAGTTGAATGTCAGAATTTTCATAAATGTTTAGTATATTGAGTAATTACTTTAAATTCTATATAAATATGCAATACAAACAAGCCTCAAATTGCCTATTCATCTTTATATATTATTTCTATTAATATATATTTACATCTTGGAAATTAAGCATAGTTTAGATTAGTAAATTATATCATTAAACTCTTAAATTTACCCAAGGTGTAAGTCCTGAATAAAGACAGAAGAGTAGGAATGTTAATAGATTCATTTAATGTACAGCAAAAGCCAAAAAGTAGTTGGTTAAGTGTTTGCCTTCACAAATTTATTAGTATTTTTCTATATCTTACTTATAGATCTGATACACTCCCTCATACACAGAAGTAAAAAATGTTAGTAAACAAAATCAGCCAAAGCCACTTTGTTGAAATTATGAACTTAAGTCAGAGAAAATTTTATGTCTTAATCATATTTCATTCTCGACACAGCAACACCCTACACACAATTTTCATGAGATTTATGGCCTATTTTCCCAGTTTCCAAACAAGATATGTGTACACTAACCCATCTACCTAAAGAAGAAGTGCCGCCTCTTTGGCTAAGTGTCTGGAGAAGACTTTGAAGTCCGAAGCAGGTGAACGGCACGCACATTCATAGTTTGAAGAGTCCTACCTGTCACTGGAGCACTGATGGGAAGGGAGTCACGTGGAGCCAGGCAGTCCAGATAGCTGGCAGCTGTAGTTCTCTAAGAAAAATCAGGGTGATCTGCGCCTGGGGTGATGATGCTGGGGTGATAAGGAAGAGTATCTAATATAAGTGGTAACACTGACAGCACTTACTGAATTTTTTATCTGGGGACATAATAAATAATTCCAGAGGTAAATCCACTTTTGGAATATCTGCACTGATTTTCCAGCCCAATTACCATTAATTCACAATTTTTTTTCTCAGAATGCCCCTTTTTGTTTTTTGGGTTTTTTTTGGTTTTTTACCTTAGAATTATTTAAATTTTCACACATTTAAATTAAGACAGATACAAAAAATATAACCCCTCAAATTACACATAAAAAAACCAAACCCAAAAACCCAAATAAATGAATTTAACTTTACATAAAATTGGTAACATAGCCACTTAGGGATGAACATTTAAATACTTTAAGGTTTAGTGTTTTGACTGTGTTCCCCTAGAAGGATATTCTAATAATTTTTTAAAAACCTGAAAACAAATGTTAGACCAAATTGAACAATCTTATTACAAGAAATGTTTATGTTGTCAGATAATAAAACCAATAACAAATTACAGTCATGTCTTTAGATACCAACATTAAAAAAAATTCAAGTATAAAAACCAACATAGTTAAGTATAAACCATGTATTTCAACCTCTGAATTGGAAATGTAGTATAAACTCATACATTATCTTTCCTTTATAAAAACAACACAAGCTAGTTTGTTTACTGAGATGGCCTTGAAGCAATTAAAAGCACTGTAGGTGCCCAGAGTGTGGTCTCTAAAAAACCAAACAAAAGACCTTTGGGGGAATGGGCAATGCAACGTCTGAGCTATAAAATGTACAAGATAAACCTTGGATAACCTGTCGTGCCAGAAAGTAATCTGTAGAATAATAAAGTCTCGACAAAAAGACACAGGATCCAACTTGAAGGGGTTTCCATTGGCCACACAGGAGACCATTTAAGCACCATGAAGAAATTGACAGCAACATGGTTGAAACACAAATATATAACAATCCCTGACTTTATGATACAAAAAACCTAATTGTTTGCCTTATACAGTAGCAAAATCACGACCTCAGTATTCTGAAAACTAATAAATAAAGGGGGAAAAATCAGGCAGCTAGTCTTCTTTTCATGTACAAAATAAATTTCAGGATAACTAAATTATTGGTAAATAAAAGTTTTTCTTTAGAGAACAATTGCGGCTGATAGGTACAGAGGGAATGACAGAATCAGAAAAATCACCAGTGTTCATTTCCCAGTGACAACAAGAGGTGTAAGCCGCAATCATCAGCGGCTGCAGAAACCTTTAGGTGAGGCACTGACTGGGAACTTTATTACAGACGGATCAGACGGACAATACCGGCACCCAATCCTACTGGCTTACTATTTATGCATAAAAAAATACCACAGATTTAGCAACAATTTACCTAAATTTAATTAGCTAAAACATTAAGTTTAGGGGCACCTGGGTGGCTCAGTCCTGAAGCGTCTGCCTTCAGCTCAGGTCATGATCGCAGGCCCCTGGGATCGAGCCCTATGTCGGGCTCCCCGCTCAGCAGGGAAACTGTTTCTCCCTCTCCCTCTTCCCCTGCTTGTGCTCTCTCTCTCTCGCTGTCTCTCTCTGTCAAATAAATAAATAAAATCTTAAAAACAAACAAACATTAAGTTTAAGCAAATTTAACATACAGTTCTGCAGGTGTAAAGTCCAGGTTAGCTTGACTGATTTCTCTGCTCCAAATTTTAGAAGGCCAAAATCAAGGGGTCAGCCATCCTGAGCTCTTCCTGGGAGGCTCTGGGAATAATCTGCTTCCGTACTCACTTAGGTTGTTGACAGAAAAAAAGTTTCCTGCCAGCTGTCAGGCAGGGAGTGCCCTTAGCTCCCACAGGCCTCCATTCACAATCAGTTATTAAGCACCTGCTGCAAACAGCTTTAGGCCTATCGTGGGAGAAGTTTTCTATTTAACAGCGGTGATAAAATGAATACGGAAACAGCAAACAGAACATAAGTTGTAGTAAGTGTCATTTTAAAGGAAAGATACAACCTTATAAAAAGTGTAGAGGAGAGTTATTTTAAGGAAGGAATTTGTAAACCTATTTTGTTAATGGCCTACATGGTAAAAGGTTTAGGCTTTCAGAATTAAGAGGCAAAATTGGGAATAGTATGACAATATTTATATATAAATCAAAAAACACAAATTCTCATGAACATTTTACTGTTGAAATTCAAACACATAATTGTATTAGTCATTTCAGGCTTCCCTACCAAATACCACAGACTGACTGGCTTTAAAGACAGAAATTTATTTTCTCACAGTTTTGGAGGCTGGACGTAAAAGATGAAGGTGCTGGCACGTTGGAGTTGTTTTGAGACCTCTGTCCTTGACTTGCAGATGACTACATTCTCGTGTCATGTCAAGTGTCATGTGTCACACGGTTCTTCCTCCGTACCCACACATCCCTGGTGTCCCCTCCTCTTCTTCTAGGGATACCAGTCTTATTGGATTAGAACCCCACACTTACAATCGTATTTAACTTTACCTCCTTAAAGGCACTATTTCCAAGTACATTGGGCGTTAGAGTTCCCCCCAGTATAAATGTGGGGGAACACAATTCAGTACATAACAACAATAATTGAGTAAAATTTTTTAATACAGGTCCACTAATGAGAAGAATGGGAGTATTTTGGGGGGTGGATAACATTTGCTTAATTAGGATTCAAAGTTAGTGTTCCCTACCTCACGATCTTTTGCAAAAGTTCATCAGTTAATGTTCATCCATAATGAAATTTCCTGTTTTTATCTTAAAAATTATCTTTTCATATAAGTAAGTGATAAATGACACTTGACGTGTTATCAAATTATAACTGTATCACTGAGATTTGTAAGGAAGGAAGGAAGGAAATAGGGACAGAAACAGAAGAACACGGTGGGGTTTTTTCTTTGTTTTAAAGCTTTTTTATTATTATTATTATTTTTAAGTAATCTGTACACCCAATATAGAGCCCAAACTCACAACCCTGAGATCAAGAGTCACGTGCTCAACCGACTAAGCCAGCCGGGGGAAGCCCCTCCCCACTTTATAAGGTGTTTTTTGTTTTTTGTGGGGTTTTTTTGTTTTTTTTTTAAGAACATGGTGTTTTTATCAAGAGATTTTCCTCCTGTCTCCTTTGCAAGCTCCATTGAGTCTGCATGGATAGAACCACTAGCAGAATAATGAAAAGCGAATACATTATCTAATATAATTAAATTTCCACAAGTTAAATGGATGTTCTGACTCCAAATGTATCATAAGTATAAATTAAGGCAGGTAATATGCAATAAAACTGATTAGAGTTAGAATCTGAATTAATAGAAAGATATATTTCTAGTCAGATCCCAAAAGTATCTCTATGCATTTTTCTGCCAAGTGATCAACCCATGAATACATTCTGTTCTTTCCTTTTTACCCCATTCCCTATGTTTTAAAAATCTAACTTGGTTTTTATTCTTATTCCATTTTATTTTTTATCCACATTAGGTAAAGTTTTTATTCAGCCATTTTTTTTTAGTCTAACTCCACTTTTCAACTTATACAAAAATTGAAAAAGTAATATAAACTACAATATTTATCACAAGCACATTTGAGGTTGGGGTGGTGAGGAAATGCAAGCAATAATGTGGCTAAATATTCCATGAACTGATCATTTAACCTTGAGTTTTGTTGAAAGAAAATCCATCAGAAAAAGGAAGCACAGAAAATGTGCTACTTTACGACCTATATCCAACACAGTCAGCTTATACTTTTAGTCAAAAAACAAAATTCATTAGCTTATTATTTTATATCAATAAGAAAGCCAAGTTTATTTAATCAATATTTCAATGTTGGAACTCCTCTTAGATACTATTTTGAAAAAACATATATTTTAGATTTTTTATAAAATTATTTTAAGTGTTGCTATTTATTTAAACATGCAATATTATTTAAAACATAAAGTAGAAAAAATTATTTCTTAATAAAGTAGCTCTTCTGAAGTTAAGTGTTGATGTATTGTACAATTCAGTGCAGCACATGGATTTCCCGAAGGTTTATTTTATTCCTTATAATAAAATTGTAGAACTATTCAGAGACAGAATTAGAAAAAAATCTGTATGTCATACTTCCCATTTCAACAAGAGGCATATAAAAACTTCCCACCACTGTCAACATTTATCTTTTCATGATATTTGATGGAGAACTTCTTATCACCAGAGATGGAAATAAACTATCATTGAGAATCACAGTGTTGAAATTTTTAAATGTAGACATTAATGTTTTATGAAAATGTGGTGTAAGACATTGTATAAGAGCAGAGCCCTTTGAAACTTGAAACACATCAATTTCCATTTCCATAGAAGAAAAACAACTACAATAGTAAAATAGGAAATAATCTGACAAAATTTTAGATTTCTCAAATATACAACACCTCAATTGAATATTTAATAAAAATTATATTTATAATGTATCTATGTTATAAGCCACATTTAAAACCATGTAGTCCAGATGTGACATGATTATATCTTCTATGCATTGTTTTTTGCCAAGTGATCATCCCAATAAAAATTCACTGAAGATAAAAACTCAACATCTGTTAAAATATTGCATTCTACCTCATAAAAACATATTATTACAAAGTTTTTGTCATTGAAAAAAAATACTGGCTGGAAAATCTAGGATAGAATACAAGTTTTCTGGGGCGCCTGGGTGGCCTTCGGCTCACCCGATCCCGGGTTCTGGGATCAAGCCCCACATCAGGCTCCTCTGCTGGGAGCCTGCTTCTTCCTCTCCCACTCCCCCTGCTTGTGTTTCCTCTCTCACTGGCTGTCTCTGTCAAATAAATAAATAAAACCTAAAAAAAAAAAGAATACAAGTTTTCTATTTATAACAACTGGAACAATTTGAAATCATAAATGCTTTTTTTAAAATTCTATTCAGTCTTCTGTAAAAAGTCAATGGAGGATATATAAATGGAAACAATATTCTATGTCACAGCCTTTTAGTATATTTATTTCTTGACTAATAATATTATTCTTCTATTTCTATGTTTGGTTGGATAAACATGCAAAAGTCTTCTTTATTATATCATTTCCCACCTCTAAGTGTACAGTGTTGATATTTCATTATAATTAAAGTTTCTATCTTTTAAAGTTCAACTCAGTAGTCAATTATATTCCTTTTTCATACTAAACTGTACACAGTATATATTAGGGATACTATGAATAGTTGTTGAATAGAGAAATGCCAAACTTCCATGATTTCAACGGTTCAATTCGGTTTACTCTCCCATTATTATTTAATTAATCTTAAAAAGCTTGGTATTATGCAAATTACCTAATGACTTTTTCAATGATATCTAAACATGTTATTCTTCTTGTAGAAGCAATACATGCTAATTATAGAAATCTGTAGTTTATAAAAGTATTTGTGTGTTACAAATATTCTCTACCTAAATGGAAAAACTGCTAATAATTTTTCCTATTTGGATTTTAAGTTAAACCACATAGGCTTTCAACAATTTTCATTTATATATTTATATCATTTCCTTTTTCTACTACTAAATTACTAGAACTAACATGCAAAATTCTAATTTTTCTGTACATAGTGCTCTATAGTGAGTGCTATACAGTGCACTAAATTCTCAGTTATATCCCAGCTTGTATTTTCTATTTTCTACCCCAGCATTCTTTTTATGTCTATAGTATTCCATGTTAATTAGAATTTATGCTTCAACCAGCTTTATTTTATCCCTACTCAAAATTTCTAAACCAAGACCCATAGTACAGTGTTGTGTTTCTAAGGTGAATGTTATAAAGAGCTATAATATCATTAATATGTAAAATTTCATGTAATCCTAGAACATAAAATAAAGGGAAGTTTTCCACTCAGAAGCTTACCCACACTGTGTGCCAGCGTTTAACAGCTGCTGGGAATCGTCCTGTTCTTCTACGGTCCGGTACAAACAGAATACTCAAATTAAAACACATTGCCAGCCCTTATTCAAGGCCAGGCAATATGCTAAGCATTTTATAGACATTACATCATTTAACCCTTACAAATACCTCAATAGAGGTTGATTTATTAACCTTGTACAAAAGAAGGCGGAAGTTCATTTTGTTACTATTAAAAAGGTTTAATACTTGTTCAGAGGCGACAGAGCTGGTAAAAACCAGGCTGAGATGTGAAAGAGATTCTGTCTTAACTAAGAAGCATCGTCCTTCATGTCTATTTCTTTATAAAATTGAGTTTTCCAAAGAGCTGGAGTCCTATATTCATCCAATTACATATTTCTACTGCTATAAAAAGGTTTCTCTTCTCTCAAAACTTTTTAAAATGGATGTGAAAAACATGGAAATAAACCTAGAAAAGAACAGCCAGGATGATCAATGGTATAGAATGTCGGTACAACAAGCCAGGAGAAACAAAGGAGGTCAATAGACAACATGTGAACTAAAATTTCTAAAAAATTTCATCTGCTGCCTAATGTCTGATTACCAATTTTAAGTTTATGGGACTGGGATTTCCATGAGAATTGCTGACATTCACATCTACGTATTTTATAGAAGCCAAGTAAGATGAATTATTATTTAATGAAAGAAGAAACAGAGGTAGACATTTATAACAATCTTGAGATTGAAAGTAGAATTAGTAAAATAGGTAACTGACACTGTAGTGTCTTGTCTATTTGAAAAAAAAAAGTGAGAAAAAAGATTTAAAAAACAATACGTGTGGTAAGCAGAACAATGACCTCTTCAAAAATGTATGCCACCCCATAGTTAGGCATTAGGACCTATAGATATGTTTGGTTACAGCAAAAAAATGGAATTAAGTTTGCAGGTGGAATCAAAGTTACAAATCAGCTAACTTTAAAGTAGATGGATAACACTGAATTAGCCAGATGGGCGCAATGCACTAACAAGCGTGTTTAGAACTGGAAGGGAGAGAGAGAAGGGGAGGTTAGTGATGAGCTGTGGGAAGCATTTGACCCTTTGTTGATAAATTCAAAGGTGAGGGAATAGGGCCATGAGCCAGGGAAACTGTGTGACCTTTAAAAGCTGAAGAAGGAGTGGAAACAAACTCTCGCATAGACCCTCCAGTAGTGAACACCGTCCTCCAAACACCTTGGTTTTAATCCTGTGAAAGTTATACTGGACATTTGACCATCTGTAAGATGCTAAATTTGGGGCGCCTGGGTGG
Source organism: Ursus maritimus (assembly GCF_017311325.1). NCBI lineage: Eukaryota > Metazoa > Chordata > Mammalia > Carnivora > Ursidae > Ursus > Ursus maritimus. The sequence goes on along the minus strand of NW_024424453.1, from coordinate 464,809 downwards.
CTCAGTCGGTTAAGCATCTGCCTTCGGCTCAGGTCATGATCTTGGGGTCCTGGGATCAAGCCCAGGTTTGGGCTCTGTGCTCAGTGGGGAGCCTGCTTCTCCCTCTGCCCTTCCCCCCACTCATGCTCTCTCACTCACATTCTCTCTCTCAAATAAAGTCTTTAAAAATGTAAGATATTAAATTTGTGTTGTTTTAAATTTGTAGATTGTTTTCTTTTTTCTATGTTTACAGCAGCAACATAAAACTAATACAATACTCTGGGGAAACAATAGTATGTTCTGTTGTAATGATGATCTTTTTGGCATTATTTTTAACAATATATTTTATTTCAAAATAATCTTTTAAAGATTTTATGTATTTATTTGAGAGAGAGAACAGAGCAAGAGTGAGAGAGGACAAGCAGGGGTGAGGGGCAGAAGGAGAGGGACAAGTAGACTCCCCGCTGAGCAAGGAGCCGATGGGGGACTCGATCCCAGGACGCTGGGATCATGACCTGAGGCAAAGGCAGACATTTAACCAACTCAGTCAACCAGGTGCCTCTCAAAACAATTTTTGAAAGCATTTTGGAAAAAAGCTATTTTAATAAAAAATATTTAACTTATTTTACAAAATAAACTAATTGATTATAACCATCTATTTTAAGTTTACAGATTTGCATTTTTCTAGTTATACACAGATATATAGGTTGATTAAAAAATGATACTTACATTGCTTTTTGAAAATACTGTTTTTCTGGATTATTTGATAATACTCTATTTAGCTTTGTTTTTTCTGCAGCTTGATAGAGATTTCCTAATGTTCACCATGATTGTGGTTTACTATGACTCTTGAATGTATAGAATGAAGTATTGCATCACTTTTAGAATATTTTCAGCCCTGTATTTTTATTTCTTCTTCCCTATTTTCCTTCTCCTCTATTTCTGAAAATTGAATTACAAATATTTCAGATATTCTTATTATTTCCCACATGTGCTTAGCCTTGCACATGTATTTTCCCTCATTTTGCCTCTTCAGCTTCTGGATTTTTTTTACCTGATTATCAGCTCACTAATTCTTTTCTTTTTTTTTTTTTTATAATTTTTTTCTTTTCTTTTTTCTTTCTTTCTTTCATTCTTTCTTTTCTTTTCTTTCTTTCCTTTTTCTTTTCTTTCAAAACTGTGTTTAATCTGTAACATGTCCACTGATTTATTGACTTCAATTTTTCTGTTTCTCCTTTCTACAATTATAATTGAAGACTTTGTCTTTAGTCTGCCATAGCTCCTTGTGCTTTGCTAACATTTTCGATCTTTCCTTTTATCACCTTGAACATAGTAACAAAGACCTTTTAAAGTCTGTATCTAATAACAGCAATGATGGGTTTTTTTAAATGTTTTTTTATTATATTATGTTAGTCACCGTTAGAAAGCAGGGATGGTTTCTGATGTAAAGTTCGATGATTCATTAGTTGCGTATAACACCCAGTGCACCATGCAATACGTGCCCTCCTTACTACCCATCACCAGTCTATCCCATTCCCCCAACCCCCCTGCCCTCTGAAGCCCTCAGTTTGAGTCTCAGAGTCCATAGACTCTCATGCTTCATTCCCCCTTCTGATTACCCCCCCTTTCTTTATCCCTTTCTTCTCCTACCGATCATCCTAGTTCTTATGTTCCATAGATGAGAGAAATCATATGATAGTTGTCTTTCTCTGCTTGACTTATTTCACTTAGCATTACCTCCTCCAGTGCCGTCCATGTTGCAGCAAATGTTGAGAACTCGTTCTTTCTGATAGCTGAGTAATATTCCATTGTATATATGGACCAGCTGAGTAATATTCCATTGTATATATGGACCACAACTTCTTAATCCAGTCATCTGTTGAAGGGCATCTCGGTTCCTTCCACGATTTGGCTATTGTGGACAATGCTGCTATGAACATTGGGGTGCATATGGCCCTTCTATTCACTACAACTGTATCTTTAGGGTAAATACCCAGTAGTGCAATGGCTGGGTCATAGGGTAGCTCAATTTTTAACTTTTTAAGGGACCTCCACACTGTTTTCCAGAGTGGCTGTACCAACTTGCATTCCCACCAACAATGTAGGAGGGATCCACCTTCTCCACATTCTCTCCAACAATCGTTGTTTCTTGCCTTGTCTATTTTTGTCATTCTAACTGGCGTAAGGTGGGATCTTAGTGTGGTTTTAATTTGAATTTCCCTGATAGCTAATGATTTTGAACATTTTTTCATTGTCTGTTAGCCATTTGTATGTCCTCATTGGAAAAGTGTCTGTTCATATCTTCTGCCCACTTTATGATTTGTTTATTTGTTTCTTGCATATTGAGTTTGAGAAGTTCTTTGTAGATCCTGGATACCAGTCTTTAATCTGTAGCATCCTTTGCAAATATATTCTCCCATTCCGTGGGCTGCCTTTTAGTTTTTTGACTGTTTCCTTGGCTGTGCAGAAGCTTTTTATCTTGATGACGTCCCACAAGTTCATTTTATCTTTTGTTTCTCTTGCCTTTGGGGATGTGTCATGAAAAAGGTTGCTTTGGCCGATGTCGTAGAGGTTGCTGCTTATGTTCTCCTCTAGGATTTTGATGGATTCCTGTCTCACATCGAGGTCTTTTGTCCATTTGGAGTTTATCTTTGTGTATGGTGTGAGAGAGTGGTCAAGTTTCATTCTTTTGCATGTAGCTGTCCAATTTTCCCAGCACCATTTATTGAAGAGACTGTCTTTTTCCCACCGGATGTTTTTTCCTGCTTTATCAAATATTAGTTGCCCAAAGAGCCGAGGGTCCATTTCTGGGTTCTCTATTCTGTTCCATTGGTCTATGTGTCTGTTTTTGTGCCAGTACCATGCTGTCTTTGTGATCACAGCTTTGTAGTACAGCTCGAAATCCGGCATTGTGATGCCCCCAGCTTTGTTTTTCCTTTTCAACAGTTCCTTGGAGATTCGGGGTCTTTTCTGGTTCCATACAAATTTAAGGACTGTTTGTTCCAGTTCTTTGAAAAATGTCCTTGGTATTTTGATCGGGATAGCATTGAAAGTGTAGATTGCTCTGGGTAGCATGGACATTTTAACTATGTTAATTCTTCCGATCCATGAGCATGGAATATCTTTCCATCTTTTTATGTCTTCCTCAATGTCTTTCAAGAGTGATTTATAGTTTCTAGAATATAGGTCCTTTACGTCTCTGGTTAAGTTAATTCCAAGGTAACGTATGGTTTTTGGTGCTATTGTAAATGGGATGGATTCCCTAATTTCTCTTTCTTCGGTCTCGTTATTCGTGTATAGAAATGCAACTGATTTCTGAGCATTTATTTTGTATCCCGCCACGTTACTGAATTGCTCTATAACTTCTAATAGTTTGGGAGTGGCTTCTTTTGGGTTTTCCATATAGAGTATCTTTTTGCGAATGTTGAAACACCCTTGCATCCCAGGAATGAATCCCACTTGGTCATGATGGATAATCCTTTTAATGTACTGTTGGATTCTATTAGCAAGTATCTTTTTGAGGATTTTGGCGTCCATATTCATTAGGGAAATTGGTCTGTAATTCTCCTTTTTGAGGGGGTCTTTGCCTGGTTTGGG